>NW_027412596.1:640810-1145810 GCF_025532065.1 Leptinotarsa decemlineata | reverse complement strand
AACCGAATATCTGACATTTTTCCTGTTCCTTGTATGAAGAAAAAAACTTCACATATATGCGGTTGGTTACCTCGTTCACAGGCAGATGGCGCGATGACATATCTGCTGTTTGTTTTCCGCTTCAGCCTAGTTCGAGAAATGATACTCTGAAGAAAATCGATTTTCAATTATCGGAAATCACCGACTTTATGTTGATGATAAACACTACCCTGCACTGATGAGTAGCCAAACAGCCCGAAACCGGTCTCCAATAATTGAAAATCTATTGCGACAGTTGTATCGCCAACAGCATATGCAGGAATAACTTCTGTGAAAAATCCTGCACTGACACCTGTTGGATATAATCCAACGCCCTTCATGGTATCAGCCAGGGGAGTATTCGTTTTCTCATAGGTGTCAGTCCATTAACCTATAGTGTAGGGAGTTGAGACCGGCCTGAACGAATTGTTCCTCCAGATCAGGGGTCTCCAAACTTTGAAGCCTTCGGGCCATAATGATTTTTTCAGTTTATTTCAAGGGCCGATTTCTGCCCTTAATTATATTTCTAGACTAGGATAGTCGCAAAGTGCGTGACCTAAGAAAACTTACGCTTTTTTGCATTTCAATTATTATTGTGTATTGTGACACTTAACGACATCTAGTGGCGAGTAGTGGTACTATGTACTATCTTTTTCAGCTACCCGCTAGGTGGCATTAGGCGTAATCAAATATTTGGAATTACCGCGTTGGTTCGAGAAAGTTCTGGTTCTAGCTAGTGTATTCCGATCACCTCGAGATGGCAGTAATAATTGCATATAAAAAGGCTAGCAGCCTTTTTATGCAATGCCTGCAATGCCTGCGAGCATTGCATGAGTCAACGGATGTGTCAGATACTGCTCAGGTGTTGATTTTATTCGTGGAGTAGATAAAAGCTATGAAGTGTATGAAGAACTTCTTGATATTGATAGTATTCACGGCACGGCAACTGGGGCAGATATTTTTAAGGGAGTTGAAAATGCCATTAATAAAAAGAACCTTCGATGGAGAAATTTGAAATCTATAACAACTGATGGAGGCAAAAATATGTATGGTGAGAATAAAGGAGTGGTTGCACTTGGGCAAAGGCTGTAGAAAATGATGGTGGTTCAAAATCATTAGTCTTACATTGTATCATTCATCAACAGTTCTTGTGCGAAAAATGTTTGGATATGTCTGAAGTTTTAAAACCAGTCATATCAGTTGTTAACTTTATCAGATCCACTGGGCTGAATCACCGACAATTCCGCGAGTTTATTCAACAGATTGGAGAAAATGATTTATCATACTGCCGTATGCTGGCTTAGTTGCTGAAAAGTCCTTAAGCGCTTTTTTGAACTTCGAGTAGAGATCGAAATTTTTTTAGATGAGAAGCAGCGCCCTTTTGCCGATTCAGAAAATAGTGAATGGATGTAAAAGTTAGCCTTCTATGTCGATTTGACAAATCATATGAACTAACTGAATTCGAGATTGCAAGGAGAAAATTAGCTTCTCCCTGATTTATACACCAATATCAAACAAATCCTTCAGGCAGAAAATAATACTATTTCAATCGCAATTACGTAAAAAATGTTTCACACATTTTGAATCATGTGAAATATTTAGCCACACTATAGAGACGAATTTTCCGTCAATTTTGCAATCGAAACTTTGAGTGCTTTGAAGATAAATTTTGATACTCGTTTTTCAGATTTTGATGTCATTGCGAATGAAATTAAGCTTTTTCAACATTGAAACCCTGGCTCCGGAAGTCCAAATGGGAATTATTGATTTACGGTGCAGTGATATGCTTAAGAACAAATATCAAAATTCATCTTTGTTGGAATTTTATAAGAGTCTTCCACTGGAACAATTTGATAATTTGCAAAAATTTGCTCGTGGGTTGTTTTCTGTTTTTGGTACCAATTACTTGTGTGAGAAAACGTTTTCCAAGATGAAGTACACAAAGAATGTTTACAGATCTCAATTAACCGATGAGCATCTTAAATCTCTTTTGATAATTATTACAAGTAAAATTGATCCACAACTACAAAGTATTTTCGGTGGAAAATCACAATTACATAAATCTCATTAGTGTTTTTGTTTTACTGTGATTCATTTCAATTATTTGTTAGTTATTAATATGCTTAAACTAAGATACTCAGTTAAGTTTTCTTTGTCATCATTTCTGTCGTTGAGTTTTATCTTGCAAGTAAATAAAACTGAGTAATTATCATTCTGTGTTTTCTTTTTCAACTTATCACAGCAATAGTAACAACAATTAGATAATCATTGGCTGTCGCGGGCCAGATTGATGACAGTAAATCATTGGCTGTCGCGGGCCGGATTGATGACACTGGCGGGCCGGATGTGGCCCGCGGGCCGTAGTTTGGAGACCCCTGCTCTAGATGATTTGATCAAAAACCTAAATCTATCAATATCATAGGCGGTATTCAATGAATATCATGACAATATGAACGACTCAGAAACATCCTATTTTCATCCTATTTTTTTATTATCCGAACATAACTGCATAGGAAATAACAAACAGCTAACGATATTTCAGTAGGCGGTTTTCGATATTTCAGGAATTTTTCTTTTCAATTTTTGAATTGTAACATTCCAGAAATCGATTCCTTTCCATTGTTTCACTTAAAAAATATCGATAAGAGAATGAATAAAATATCTCTGATGCAAGGTCAAATTTTGATAAAATAGTGCGGAATTTAGTGGTATCACTGTATATTGATTTCATCATTAGTATTCAACAATTATGTTTCTTCAAAGGTCGACATTTCTCCATAATCTCAGAATGCATTATCATGACTTGTTACTTGTTACTGCTCCTGCTTGGTGTGGGGCAACTCACGCATAACCATGAATTTCTCACGAAGTTTTACGGTGGTATCGTAGTTAGAGAAATATGAGTTTTATATTCTCCTGAATGTAAAAGTCCGTATTTAAGTTATTTCAACTTGTCACGATAATTCAATGATTCGCTTTGTATCAACAGCCTATCATGTGGACTATCAAATAAAACATATTAACATTCCATTCTTCTGATTTGTGTCAAAGGAAATATGCCTGATCATTTTCCGAAACATTAATCAACCAAACAAAGCTATGTCAAATTGTTTATGTTACGCAGTTACTTTTGTTTTGTATATTTTTCATATTGAGAATTTTTATATTCCCAAGAAACAGTCAGAAATATGGACCCCTACCCAAAAATGACTTTCAAATGATAAATCCATAGATGTTTTTGATCTCATTTTCATTACTTCGTCTACGTCCGATTTTCACATCTTCAATTTTTCATGGCTCAGACTTTACTGCACTTCATTCGATAGAATGATGTTAGTCTTATATATGAATATACAATTCAAATAGAAGGAATCAATTTTTATATGATGAACGTGATGAGTAACGTCATTTAGCTGCTCAAAATCTAAGTAGAAATGGATTGATATACCATTTTTTAATACTGGTTCTACTAGAGATGACCATAGACCTCTGATTCCTTACTGACACTTTTTTCCAGCATTTTGAATCGTATCGATCTATTTGTTGAGTGTTTGTTTTATGTAGCTCTTCAGTTGGTTAGCTGACACGAATGATTCTATGCCAAGCCAGAAGCGATTTAGATTTATCAGTCTTTCAGACATCTACGGATTCCTTCAGCACAGTCTTCATAATTTTCAGATATATTTCCTTCATTTTTGTGAAATTTTTCTCCAAATTATTATTTTCTCACAGTTCAGTTTACTGTAACTACAGCTACCGTAATTTTGTTCGCATATTGAAGTTAATAGTTCACGAAGTTTCGGACGATTTACAATTTGTGTCGTCTATATTAGTCAGTGTCTACCTAATTCAACCCAACCTATAATCACCATTACATCCTCAGATTCTGTAGGAATCTGGGTAGCTTCTTTTATCATTATTCTGATTTACGAAATCAGATGATAGATAGTAATAATGGAATTAATACATTCCAGATTTTCAGTATCATTCAATAGACGTGTTTATTTCATACGACAATGTCGGGATCAAGGACACATCATCCATAATTTGTTGTTGTTGTGCCTACCCCTTAAACGTCCCCAACATCATCATAAGTCTACCAACCAGATGACCATACACTAATAGATTCAATCCGTTTTTCGAGGTCGAGATGGAATTCCTGGGGCTTCGATATGCCAACTAATTCTCGTTTTATTACTTTTTGTCAAATAAAAAAAGGTTATCCGAATTTTGGCAGGGGTCAACACGTAAACATCATGCAGAGACCTACTCAAGCAATACAAAATATTAACTTTTGTGGATATATTCATATTCAAAATGTACATTCATATTTATACGATATAGCTCCTATCATAGTATTAATACGAGAAATCATAATAACTTTTACCATATAAATACAACCTAACTGCCAAGTCCCCTGTTCATTTGGGATTGAAAATGTTTGAAAAGTTACCTCTTTCTCTTTGAGCGATTGATAGAATTCATGTTTTCAAACGCAACTTGAAAATGTTTTCACTGAATAACATGTTCTATATCGTGCAAAAATTTCTCGAAGAGAATGTATGATTCGTTTTGTATTCACATACCTGACTATTCCAATATATGTTTTTGTCTTATGGAAAATTAATATAATTATTATTATTTGAAAAATGGGTGGTTTGCGACATCATTTTTTTTCGCAAGTTTTTGGTTATTTCTTTTATCTATCTGTCGTTGATATCCTGTTGGTTTTCTTGAAAAATCTGTCGTTCCTTCTCAAAGAACTAGTGTGTTTTGATTCAGGAGCTTTATATCACGTGTATTTTTTCTGTTTTGTAAAATTTAAGATCCTTGCCATTTCCGACAATTCATTCGATTTTATTAGTTCTTCACAGTTGTGATAATGACATCTCGATGAAGTCTTTTTTCTCGACTGATTGTTCAATTTACAGACGGTTTGCTAACCACGTTAGCATCAATATGAGATGACTCATTGGCTGATGATACTAACTTAGTTAGTGGAATGCGTGTCAAGAATTGATATAAAAAAATTAATAAATACAGTTTATTGTATGATTTTCACTATAAAGGGTTTTACAAGAATCGCTACACGTGTTTCGCTATTCTATAGCTTCTCAAGCTGTTGAAGTATTTTTCCACTCCATGAATCATCTATTGGAATTTCCTTCATGCCAGTTCTACAATCCATTCAAATTCATACGAGCGGCAAATGAAACGTAGTTTCTGTTGTTTTTTGTTCGAGTAGCTTGCTTGGAGAAAATATTTCCAGTGTTCGACCAGCAGTAGAAAACAAACGTCAGGTGGTGTGAAATAAAACTTCATTCTCAATAATTATGCACAGATTAAATTGCAGCCAGAGATGAAGATATAATCTTGAAGTTTGTAAAAATCTATACAGCCTGTATAAAACACTACAGCTTTTGAAGAAGGAGAGAAGGAGTCAGCGCGGTCACTTCATAATTTGCTTTTTTCACAAGAAGAAGATGAGACAACCGATTGATTTCAGAATCATTAGACATTCCGATGAAAAGCAAGAGAAAAAATTGATGAAATATTGGTTCGCAAATGATGAACATATTTCGAATAACGGTTCATTTTACTTTTTTCGAACTCTTCGGATAGTTACTATTCAGGACAAATATTTATTTCTTTCACAGTTTGCCAGTCCCCACGTAATAATAGGATGAATAGAAGAATAACCCGTGAATGGTGTATGTTTATTATTTTCAATTTCAATAAACGCACTTTCGTACCGTCGTAATATTTGTGAAACATACCACACACAGGCCTTATAATTGTGGTATATACAAAGACATGATAATATGGATATCAAGGTATTTAAGTCGGACGAAATTCACGTGCAAACGTTTCATTTTCGCTGCCTTTGATAAGAATGCTAATAGTGGATCAGCATCTCTCATCACCTAGAGGGCACTTTCACTTTTTTTTTAATGTAAAGGGAGGTCTCGTGATAACACATTTGATAGGTATTTCAATTCTCTCTCCATATTTTTTGCATCAATGAAAATCGGAACAGGTCTTTCAGAGAAATCAGCAATTTCATATTAGTTTCAGAAACTTACAAACTGCTGATTCAAAAAAAAAATGTATATTTCAGTCACTTCAGTCCATCCCAGTGAATGTTCAATGCGATCATCATTCAATTCCTGACAATAATGGAGTTTGTTCACGAATTCATCATGGAATGGTTCTGGGGTAATTTCGTTAGAACCACACCTCACAAAACAACACACCACAACTATCAGCTCGGAAGTAGACTGTGGTGGTGTAACGTGAATTTCGGATTTCACCAATCATCATAAAAATCTAAGTTTGCGGGTCATTCTGGGAGACCACGTTTACCTATCCACTGGTTTGGATGATTGTCATCTAGCCACTTTTGAACCAACTCGTCGTAATGAAGAGGTACCTACCTACCCCAAATTGCTGAAACCTAATTTCAGTTGAAAAGTCGTTCGTATTTGATAATTTTCCAAACCGGTAGACAGGCAAACATGATCACTCAGACGAGCCCACTAGATCACCTGATCGGATATTTTTGAGTCGAATATTTTCGAGAAAAAACGTGACATCTGAAGTGACGATACAGAACCGCAATTCATTTCAGAATTCGTTTATTAAAAAAGAGGTGCTTGCAACGATTTTACCCAGGAACATTTCACAATATAGAAAAAAACTGTAAGTACACTCCATTATTGTTGTGAATGATTTAACGTTTTGAATATTCATTAGAATGAAATTAATTAAGATTTGAATAATTTGAAAATTATGATAATCATAGTGTGATGAAAATGGCCGATACTTGAAGAAAATCTATGAGGTTTCCAAGTGACACTCGATTGTGAGATTTCCAAGCATTTTCATACGTATCAAACAAACAATTAGACAATTTCAATTTGGTACTGAAGTGATTGACGTGCCATGTTGAACCTTGATGAATTTCATTAGTTTGTTATTTTCAGCTGATCATTTCAGTTTTATTGACATTTTCAGGCATTTCCATTAATTTTTTATGTCATATTAGGCTGTGGAAGTCTGAACTGATGAAATCTACCATGATATATTGTCAACCTACTTTAAACAAATGTTGAACTTTGTTGATGAAAATGAGCTGATTTCAGTTGAAAAAGATATTTTAGAAATATTGAAATAAGAACAAGAAGTCACGAACAAGAATCAACCGGAACCCAGGAACAACATCCAAGACGAACACAGAAAAAAAAACAATGGGAACAAAAACACAGCAGAAACAACAGAAACAACAAAAATACAAGGAACATCAATAGTACCTAAAACAACAAATGCAAAAAGCTGGGAGCTGATACAATAAGATATTTCGATGATATTGTCATGTTGATAGCAAAAATCAATAAGTAACTGTTTTTCATGGTAATCTCAGAACACCATTTGATCCCTTCAAATAATTTCAGTTAATTCTACGTAACAGTCATAAAGTACGTAAAATAACAACTGTTTGCCGAGATCGAATTTTTCTTCAAGAGATAACGGATATTTCGTAAATGTCGCCATTATATTTCAGCTACAATTTGGGTTCCATTAGGTCGTTATTTGGAGCTTTGGTTTCGAAATGACCCATGAATAAGTTGGGAATGACAGGTTATCATGGAGAACCCATTGGAACAACCTCTATATATCAATGAGTTTGTAGAGACATAAGGCTCTCCAATGGGTGCATAACAAGCCCATCATCTGGGCTTAACAGTGATTCGACTAGTTCACATTTTAAAAAATCGAGGCGTTCATTGTGATAGAAGTTAATATCAGAAAAAAAACTGTTTCAGGGAAATGGTTGCACAAACCTAAGATAAATCATGCATTAATTGTGAAATGACATATCATGAACTCACATTGTTTGGTGAGAAACCTTTTCTGCAAATCTTGAAATAACATGATCCTAGAATCATTCCGACCCAGCTGCTCAACCAAATGGAATACGTGGATAAGTAAAGAACATTGAAATGGTGTGAGACGAGAAGTTTTCCATATTCAAAATTCCTAAAAAACAGTTTAGTAAAAGTTAATTGCCTCATTTTGATGAAATACTTACCTGATGAATGTCTTGAATATTAAATCTGTATCATTGATGTATATCATCAAACCGTACACTGTATAATATATAAATAAAAGTGATAAAAACACTTTTTTCAAATTGAAGTTATACTTAAATGAGATATATAAAACCATCACATGAGCAACGTACATTTGAAAGTCTGCCGATAAGTACCATGTCGTACCGACACACTGAAAAATACTATTTAATCAAATTCAGAAATCGAATTGGAAGTGTACTAATATGTATATATGTAAAATATCACTCACCATATCTTTGATGTCATAAATGTTGTTGAAAAACAAAATAGTTGCATGCCAATTTTTTTTGCATCCAAGTAAGTGAAAATTCATGATATCGAAATTATTAGGACCAACAAAATAATGAAACCACGACGTATTCAGTAATGTAATGAGTACGATCACTGTTGAAACGAGCCTAGAAACAAAAAATATTGATGAACCTGTGTATTATTTGATGAGTAGCATACTCAACAAATCAATTCATCCAATTACCGGAATGTACAACATGAAAACATTTGTACTTGTACTTCAATATTAATATGCTACAACTATTTCACTCGACTATCATTCTTGAAAACTGACTAGCAAGTATTGAAATGATTATTTTTCTGTGTACAACATCAGAGCTTTTGTTGACCTATTTTGTGAATTTTTACTTTCCACGATCTGAAATAAATGATTCCTAATTGTAATGTTGCAATGTTTTAGGAATGGCATACTTCCTGTTCATCCCGATGAGTTACTGCGTGAATTCAATATATTTCTCACATATGAAAATGTGTTTTTATTGATCTTGTATTTTCACTACAGAAAAACTAATAATTTCAAAAATATATCTCGACTTCCCGTCGTTTTCAGGATCAAAAAAAGAATCATAGTTTCTATTTTCTCAAATGTATCGTACTGGACTACCTTCGAATGTTTTTGAAGTCAATCGGCAACTTTTTTGTATTCCATATGTCAGAATTTGGCATATAAAATATTAGAATAAATATTTATGAATTTATAGTCCATAAAATAATAATGAACAACTTTTATTGTGTTCAGATTGTGGTAGATGACAATTCCCAAAATGTATTGCAAAGATGGAGGGAAAATAATTTTTTCACTTTTATCTATTTTTGATCTCCTTTACTTATTGATTTTTCACTTTGTAACAAATGATTGTCTTCAATTACGTTGAAAAAAAGAAGAAATTGAAAAAAGTATGAAATCATTCATATTCAAGAAGAAATCAACAAAAAGTTTCAATTGAATCTTTGAATTTTAACTATTTTACACATTAATCACATCTCTGGCTTTTTCAACAACCCATTTTTACCACTAGGGTGAAAATGATATAGTACTTTCAAAAAATGAACATTTGAATAATAAATGTATTCAATATATACAGTACGGGCGCAAATAGTCCCTCTTGATTTTCGAACCGAACAAAATATTGAAGTGAGACATAATTCAAATGAAAATGTATCTTCGTCAGTACTTTTCGATAAGAAACACAATGGTGTTGAATCTCTCGTTGTCGAGACAGCCGCTACCAACTTTCATTTTCGAATAGGAAGCAGACTTTGTAGTAACTCTTTTGACAGGTATTTCAATTGTCTATTCAACAACGATTTCAAATTTGAAATTCGGATGGGCCATTCCTGAGTGATTAGCCGTAACATATTAGTTTTTAATATTTACAAAAAACGATTGATATAATCTCACTTCAGCTAATTCCAGTAAATGTCTGAATTATTACCATCCACTTACTGACAATAATGAAGTTTGTTGACAAATTCATTCGTTGAGAAATTCATTATGAAATGTTCTGAAGTAATTCGAGAGAAGCACCTCTCATTCTGACCATGGGCTCTGAAGTAGACTCCGGTTGTGTAAAGTCAATTTCAGATTTCACCAAACCTCATAAAACCCTAAGGGTGTTATATCAGATAATGCTGCGGGCCATGTATACCCATCCACTGGTTTGAATAATTTTCATCAAGTCCCATTCAAAGCAGCTTGGTTTGACCATTTTTCGAAACGGGAGAAAGGTAAACGTTGTCCCTCAGAAGAGCTCACTAGATTACCTGATATGACGTGATACGTGACATCTGAATTGTACGATACGTAACCCAAATTCATTCCAGAACTCAAGGATAGAAAAAGAGGTGCTTGCAAAAATATGGCTCCAGGAATATTTCATTTTTTCTTCGAGGATCAAACACAAGCAAGGAAAATCCTTGAGACGCTCTGAGAGCGATGTTTGTGTGAAAGTAGCAATTCACGTTGGATTTGAATCGCTGGAAATTAAATTCATCTGGAAAAACGTTCTCAGGAAGTTCATTCCACATAAACGCAGTTCTCCAAATGAAAGAGTTCCTAAACAGTGAAGGTCGAGTTATACTCAGTTGCGTATTTCTGATATGTACCACTCTTCTGGGAATCAAATGCGGAGTTACTTGAATACCTATCTATAAAAGAGAGACAAATCCCCAACCTTTTTTTCGATGTTCCATACACTCAAAGAGATGTGTCTCTAATCAGGTGCATGGCTCTTTTCTGGGTCTGATATAAGCTTTTTGAAGCATCAAACGTTGCTGAGGTGTGTACACTTTTCTGGTTCGGAACAGTGTTTCAAGCTTTTGAGAAGCAGCCTTTGCAATTTCATTGACATGATTGTGTTAAGACATATTGTTGTCCATTTTAACCACCAACAAACTTATGGAAGTAGAAAGTTAAATCATCTGTCCCGACATTATTATATCTGGTTTGGAGAAAACCGACGCTAGGGTTTTCTTGCCATTGAATTGAACCTGGTTACTTCCCCCCAATTCAAATTCACCTCTAGATCCTCATTAAAATGTGCAACCTCCTGCTACCATCAGCGTTGATGATGAAAGTATTCGAGATATATTCATCGACGTCCACTTGCAGGATCGTTATTTCAGCAAACTGGAGAGCGATACACAAGAATGATCCGACAAGCCATTGCATCGAAGGCAAACCCTCATGCCACCCAAGTGAAAGGCCTTAGAAATATCAAGCGCAACAGCTCTTGCGTTATTCCAAATATGGGTAACATGCGATAGAAGATCGCCTGTTGATTTTTGTTTTCGAAAGCCATATTAATGATGGCTCAAAAGAATAAAGCATTCTAGATATTTGAGAATATGGTGGTTTACGGCATCCTCGATAATTTTTTATATCACCGGTAGCAAAGCGACTGGTCTATAGTTATTTGGAAGATTTTTTTGCCCTTTCTCGGAGTAGGCTGAAAGCGAGCAATATTCTAACAAGAAAGGAAAACCCCCTTCTTTATAAGACATTTTGAAAAGTCTGCAAAATACTGATGCGAGTTCATTGGCGCACATTTTGTGTACACTGACGGGCACTTCATCCGGACAAGACACCATATTGATATCAACCGGTTTCAAAAACCACCAGACTAGTCGGAAAGGTATTTTTGGCATTGTGGATTCTAGTGTGTAAATGAGTGGTGCCTTTCCCAGGAAATCGACTGAGGAGTGGGACACGAATTGTGCAGAAAGTAGATTTGATATTTTTGCTGTTGTTACAATTGACCATTCGCTCGTATCTATGGTGTAATTGTGGATTTTGTAAAGTTTAGATTACAGCTTTAGTTACTGATCAAAAGGATCTAGACCCGTGGGGAATGGCAAGCAGTTCATCGCTAAGCTTCTAATTGTGGAGTTCTTTGCTTTCATTTATTTTAGGTTTGCAGCTGCTAAGAATATTAACAAACCTTGTTCGGCTTTCGGCACTGTGATTTTTGCGCCACTGCCTCTAGGCGAGATTTTTGAAGGCGACAGCTTGCTTGCAATTTTTGTAAAACTAAGATTCACCTTTGGAAGTTCCTTTCATCTAAAAAGGACTATATGCATTCATGGATGATGTTAAATCTCCCATGACTTCGAAAGCTCAAGTTGGTGAATCATTAGAGCTGAAACAAATATGGTATCAAGATCATCCACCTCAGCAGATCTGTGATGCCAAACTTCATCGGTAATTCATTCAACTCTGAAATGTGTTTATGATCAAAAGATTCCAGTGGAGACCCTACGGTGACTGTGTGAATTTTTGGATTGGTTGTTAGGTATAGACCCAGAAGACTGGCATATTCTCCATCACGGTCAGAAATGCTAGCTGGCTCATTTATAATCTGAGTGAGTCCACTGCTCATTGCAGCGGATATTTGGAAATTTGAGCCAAAAATTCAATGATCGCATTGAAAGAAGCACCGATAACCTTATTTCAGAAGTTTTGAAAGAGTTTAATGATTGCTGTAACAGCTGAGTATGTTTATTGAAGTTGCTAATTGAGCACATTCCTATAATGTTACCTTGCTTTATATACATATACATTTGAATTTATCATACTCATAGTTTTGTGCTAGATAAAAAGTATAAGTTTATGAGACTCTTTTTAATATAAGTTACTATGGATTTTTAAATAATGAACATGTTTGGCGTCATTGTGAAGTTACCTTAAAGACAACCGGTATATTACAATCGTAATTTCATCTATGCAATATCAATTATCTGTAAATAACTTCGACATGAAATACTGTGTTTCTGATAGAATGCGATAGTTGAGTCATATTATTTTCAATCAGAAAATAACATTCTAATTATAAAAACATCAATTATTGGGATACAACTGGCCACCCAAACTTCTCGTTGAAGGTATACTATCAATATTCATATTTTCATTTTTCAATTTGCGTAACAAAATTGAAATGACTGTTGGAAGTTCATTCTGGGGATAAATGTACCTAATATGCCTAGAGTGAATACATGCAGAAAGTCAGTGAAGCAAGCAGGTAAGCAGAAACAAGAAACAATTTTGCTTATTTTGGTTGGTGTCACCTCCAGAACAACTGCTCCGAGCTATGGCAATAAATGAATTCATGCAGACTGGGGTACTATATTTTATTAAGTAGGCAGGTGTAGTGAGTAATACGAGATGATGCGGGTTAAAGATGAAGTAGAAACAAATAGACCTGAAGAGCCATGATAATATAAAAACATAGGCTTTCACGACCGCAGTCACGATTAAAGAGAAAAAAATCCGGGATAAAAGGCCGTGGTCGAATGGAATCTAGAGTATCAAACGTTTCATTTGCTACTGAGGCAGACATCATCAGTAACGAGTCGTGCTAATAGTTCGTTTCTGAGACTTCGAGATATGAATAAATGAAATCATCAATATCAAGAAACATTACATGTTTATAGTAGGGACAATGTAACATACAAAAAAACAAATAAAAATATGTGAAACTAAAAAACTGTTAATCTATTTCATAACTTTCTTCGCAGTCAACTCTCATACCACTGATGATGAAACCGTTACTCTAGATTTCATTCGATCACACTTAGTAGCCCCGATTTTGTTCTTTTTATTGTTGGTTGTTAATGTTGATGATAGTGATAGGAGTAAAACTATCTTAGTCGGTGGGTGGCTTCAAAGAGTTAATTTAAAAATTTAGCGCAAAATCGGCATTCATAGGTATGCGCTTCATCTATTGAAAACACTTTTTCCTAACTAGAATGAAATCGCTGTCTCTCGACGCGCCTCTCGATAACCAAGATGGGAGAGATGACTTAGACTTGTAGTCTTATTGTTTTCAATATACATATTTATTTCAAATTTCACTCATCAGAATATATATTTCAACTTGAAGACAATGATAAGAGCGTCATTATATTTGTGTTTCTTTTTTTTAGTACAAAAATAAAAAAAATGTCTAATGAAGCACGTACTTCCACCAGAGGTCGGCCGTGACAAATCTGAAAATATGTAGCTAAAGAATCACTAGTAACTAGTGTAATATACGTATGTCAATTATTCGTCACATGGAATTATGTATCTTGTACGATACAGGCAGAGGGGAAAAATTAGATAGGTCGGTATTATGCATAATTCGAATTTCAGAGGGATGGGACACTCATAATTATATATGTATGATTATTTATCAATTCATTTTGATGAATTGAAAGAAACACTGTGATCTTCATTTAAAGTTAATTGCTTTATTTTTTTCTTTGAAAGATTCATACATTTAGTTTTTGTATAAAGATGGAAACGTAGGAAGCCAAAATTTTTGTCTCAAAAATTCAACTTTTCTGAAAATATACCTCCTTCAATGAGCCTTTTTCCTGAGAATAATACAGCGAATATGTCCCGAGAGGCAGCACTAGTAGTAGGGACAAACATAAACTATTCACAAGTAAAACAGCAGTGTTATTTACGTAATATTAATTCATTATTTGAAAATATAAATCTGATATGAAAAATTATTTTGTGCTAGTATAATGCCAACAAAGCATTGCTGTTTTGCGAATTGTACGTCGGATAATCGATATCCGGAAGAAAACGTGTTTTTATACCATTTATAAAACCTCATAATGATGAGGTTAGATGTAAGAAATGGATACATGCTTCGAGGAGAGTGGATTTAACAGTGCAAAAAATAAGTATTCATATGTATGCTCTGAACATGAAATGAATAGTACATTTTTCATAGTTAATTACCATTGATTAGAATGAGATATAATCTCAATAGTTTACTTAATCATATTCATTTATTATATTTAATTAATTTCATTTCATAACTATCTGTATTTGAGTAATATTTTACTCGAAAATAAATCTGAAATCCATAATTATTTTTGATTTCATTTATTACAGTTTGAATCTACCGCTACTTTTTTACTAGAGTCTGAATACTAACCTGTCTATTAATTCACTTTTTTCCAGTTGCTTTCAGATTCCGGCATGCAAGCCAACGTTTTAATGTTACAACATTGTTATCCTTTACAGTTGTAAATTTTCGTTTTGCTCCAGGAACATCTTCTTCTGTTAAAAACATTCTTTTTCAATTGTACTTTACCATATGTTTATATGAGGATAAGGCAGTGTTTGTCTCTACCGAACTATTAGCGGTGCTAGTGAGTCATTTTTCGTACTTCAGGAAAAAGGTTCATTCAAATAAGATTTCTATGATTGGGGTTTGATCAAGTAAGCGAAGGAATATCGTTGTACTGTCATGGATGACATGAGTATATTTAACTCATTTGTGGCATAAGATCATTATTAAATGAATGAACGGAATGCTTCACCCTGTATTAGTGTGAAGTTACCCACAACTTTTCATCCACAGTTTATGACGAAGGACAATCGAACAGGGTTTAGAATGAGATTTGCGAACAGTCAGCATTCTACATAAACTCATTATATCAGCCAACTGTCCGTATACAAGCAGTAATACAGAAAAAAATGTAAAATAAGAGTAAAATATTATTCAGGAAAAATCCATTTGTACCGAAACAGGTAGCGAATGAGAACTGGAAAAATAGTTTCTCGGTAAAAATTTTATGACTTGTAAAAAGTATGTCATTTGAAATATCCTACGTTAAACAATACCGAATGCACAGGAAAGACTCATCCATAAAATATCAAATTTCTCACTGATCAAAAATAGTTTGTTGACGAAAATTTCAGAAATATTTCAGCAAAAGTATATCTATCGACGTGCTGAAACAGATTTGCGTACCATTCGTTTCTTGGGTGCGAAAAAAATAGTTCCATATATTCGGAAGTGAATTATTCAAAAAAAGTCAAATTTCTCACCTATCAAAAATAGTTTGTCGATTAAAATTTCAGAATATATTCTTCTGAAGTATATCTATCGACGTGCTGAAACAAATTTGCGTCGATACGTTCCTTCGGTGCAAAAAAAAAGTTCCGTAAATTCGGAACTGAATTACTCATGAAAGTCAAATTTTTCACCTATCAAAAATAGTTTGTCGATGAAAATTTCAGAATATATTCTTCTAAACTATATCTATCGACGTGCTGAAACAGATTTGTGTACCATACGTTCCTTGGGCGCGAAAAATAATAATTCCATATATTCGGAACTGAATTACTTATGAAAGTCAAATTTCTCACATATCAAAAATAGTTTGTCGATGAAAATTTCAGAATATATTCTTCTAAAGGATATCTATCAATGTGCTGAAACAGATTTGCGTACCATACGTTCCTTCGGTGCAAAAAAAAAGTTCCGTATATTCGGAACTGAATTATTCATGAAAGAAAAATTTCTCACTCATCAAAAATAGTTTGTCGATGAAAATTTCAGAATATATTCTTTTAAAGTATATCTATCGACGTGCTCAAACAGATTTGCGTACCATACGTTCCTTGGGTGCGAACAAAAAATAGTTCCATATATTCGAAACTGAATAACTCAAAAAAAGTAAAATTTCTCACTTATCAAAAATAGTTTATCGATGTAAATTCCAGAATATATTCTTCTGAAGTATATCTATCAATGTGCTGAAACAGATTTGCGTACCATACGTTCCTTCGGTGTAAAAAAAAAGTTCCGTATATTCGGAACTGAATTATTCATGAAAG
This sequence comes from Leptinotarsa decemlineata, assembly GCF_025532065.1. Classification (NCBI taxonomy): domain Eukaryota; kingdom Metazoa; phylum Arthropoda; class Insecta; order Coleoptera; family Chrysomelidae; genus Leptinotarsa; species Leptinotarsa decemlineata. The sequence goes on along the minus strand of NW_027412596.1, from coordinate 1,129,250 downwards.
TCAAATTTCTCACTCATTAAAAATAGTTTGTCGATGAAATATTCAGAATAAATTCTTTTAAAGTATATCTATCGACGTGCCCAAACAGATTTGCGTACCATACGTTCCTTGGGTGCGAAAAAAATACTTCTATATATTCGGAACTGAATTACTCAAAAAAGTCAAATTTCTCACTTATCAAAAATAGTTTGTCGATAAAAATTTCAGAATATATTCTTCTGAAGTATATCTATCGACGTGCTTGAACAGATTTGCAAACCATACTTTCCATCGATGAGAAAAAAAAGTTTCGTATATTCGGAATTGAATAACTCAAATAAAGTAAAATTTCTCACTTATCAAAAATAGTTTGTCGATGAAAATTTTAGAATATATTCTTCTGAAGTATATCTATCGACGTTTCCAAACAGATTTGCGTACCATATGTTCCTTGGGTGCGAAAAAAAAATAGTTCCATATATTCGAAACTGAATAACTCAAAAAAAGTAAACTTTCTCACTTATCAAAAATAGTTTGTCGATGGAAATTCCAGAATATATTCTTCTGAAGTATATCTATCGATGTGCCCAAACAGATTTGCGTACCATACGTTCCTTCGGTGCAAAAAAAAAGTTCCATATATTCGGAACTGAATCACTCAAAAAAAGTAAAATTTCTCACTCATCAAAAATAGTTTGACGATGAAAATTTCAGAATATATTCTTCTGGAGTATATATCTATCGACGTGCCCAAACAGATTTGCGAACCATACTTTCCATCGATGAGAAAAAAAAGTTTCGTATATTCGGAATTGAATTACTCATAAAAGTCAAATTTCTGACTTATCAAAAATAGTTTGTCGATGGAAATTTCAGAATATATTCTTCTGAAGTATATCTATCGACGTTTTCAAACAGATTTGCGTACCATATGTTCCTTGGGTGCGAAAAAAAAATAGTTCCATATATTCGGAACTGAATAACTCAAATAAAGTAAAATTTCTCACTTATCAAAAAAAGTTTGTCGATGAAAATTTCAGTATATATTCTTCTAAAGTATATCTATCGACGTTCTGAAACAGATTTGTGTACCATACGTTCCTTGGGTGTGAAAAGAAAAAGTTCCGTATATTCGGAACTGAATTTCTCATGAAAGTCAAATTTCTCGCTTATCAAGAATAGTTTGTCGATGAAAATTTCAGAATATATTCTTCCATAGTATATCTTCCGACGTGCCCAAACAGATTTGCGTATCATACGTTTCTTGGGTGCGAAAAAAAATACTTCCATATATTCGGAACTTAATTACTCAAAAAAGTCAAATTTCTCACTTATCAAAAATAGTTTGTCGATGAAAATTTCAGGATATATTCTTCTGGAGTAAATCTATCGACGTTTCCAAACTGATTTGCGTACCTTATGTTCCTTGGGTGCGAAAAAAAATACTACCATATATTCGGAACTGAATTACTCAAAAAAGTCAAATTTCTCACTTATCAAAAATAGTTTGTTGATAAAAATTTCAGGATATATTCTTCCATAATATATCTATCGACGTGCCCAAACAGATTCGCGTACCATACGTTCCTTGGGTGTGAAAAAAAAAGTTCCATATATTCGGAACTGAATTACAAAAAACAAGTAAAATTTCTCATTTATCAAAAATAGTTTGTCGGTGAAAATTCCAGAATATATTCTTTGAAAGTATATTCAACGATGTGCCGGAACAGATTTGGGTACCATACGTTCCTTCGGTGCAAAAAAAAGTTCCTCATAATCGGAACTGAATTACCCATTGAAGTCAAATTTCTCACTTATCAAAAATAGTTTGTCGATTAAAATTCCAAAATATATTCTGTGAAAGTATATTTATCGACGTGCCAAAACAGATTTGCGTACCATACGTTCCTTCAGTGCAAAAAAAAATAGTTCAATATATTCGGAACTGAATAACTCAAAAAAAGTAAAATTTCTTACTTATCAAAAATAGTTTGTCGCACCCAAGGAACGTATGGTATGCAAATCTTCTTCAGCACGTCGATAGATATACTTTGTAATGATACATTCTGAAATTTTCATCGACAAACTATCCTTTACAAGTGAGAAATTTGACTTTTATGAGGAATCCACTTCCGAATATACGGAACGTTTTCTTTCGCACCGAAGGAACGTATGGTACGCAAATATGTTCTGGCACGTCGATGAATATACTTTCAAAGAATACATTCTGAAATTTTCATCGACAAACTATTTTTGATAAATGAGAAATTTGACTTTTTTTGAGTAATTCAGTTCCGAATATACGGAACGTTTTCTTTCGCACCGAAGGAACGTATGGTACGCAAATGTGTTCTGGCACGTCGATGAATATACTTTCAAAGAATACATTCTGAAATTTTCATCGACAAACTATTTTTGATAGATGAGAAATTTTTCTTTTTTTGAGTAATTCAGTTCCGAATATACGGAACTATTTTTTTCGCACCCAAGGAACGTATGGTACGCAAATCTGTTTGGGCACGTTGATAAATATACTTCAGAAGAATATATTGTGAAATTTTCATCGACAAACTATTTTTGATAAGTGAGAAATTTGACTTTTTTTGAGTAATTCAAGTCCGAATATACGGAACTATTCTTTTCGAACCCAAGGAACATATGGTACGCAAATCTGTTTGGGTACGTCGATAAATTCACTTCAGAAGAATATATTGTGAAATTGTCATCGACAAACTATTTTTGATAAATGAGAAATTTGACTTTCTTTGAGTAATTCAGGTCCGAATATACGGAACTATTTTTTTTTCGCACCCAAGGAACGTATGGTACGCAAATCTGTTTGGGCACGTCGATAGATATACTTTCGCTGAATTAATTCTGAATTTTTCGTTAACAAACTATTTTTGATCAGTGAGAAATTTGATATTTTGTGGATGAGTCTTTCCTGGGCATTCGGTATTGTTTAACGCAGGATATTTCAAATGACATACTTTTTACAAGTCAGAAAATTTTTACCGAGAAACTATTTTTCCAGTTCTCATTCGCTACATGTTTCGATACAAATGAATTTTTCCTGAATAATATTTTACTCTTATTTCACATTTTGTTCGGTATTACTGCTAGTATACGGACAGTTGGCTGATATAATGAGTTTATGTAGAATGCTGACTCATTTATTCGACATGTTTCAATAATATATCGTGTTTTTAAAATGATAACATCAAAATACAGGTAAAATTAATAATATTTGCAATCTGGCAACACTGTTCTCAAATCTCATTCTAAACCCTGTTCGATTGTCCTTCGCCATAAACTGTGGATGAAAAGTTGTGGGTAACTTCACACTAATTCACCCAGTAATGTTATCCAGATTGATGCTGAAAAGGCAACAACGGAAGTGTCCTAATTCGAAACATCTATATTCGTCATTGTGGATGACAGTGTTTCATGTAAGCAAAATGTCATCATATTATACTATATTGTGTTTTTGTATAATTCAATGTTTATATAAAAGTAGTTTTTTTGAAAGTACTTTTCTTTAGTGGAATTCAAGATTAATATGAAATTATTTGTTCCGAGAGGGCTTTTTCCCACTTTGAATTAATTGAATGCTTCATATTGTAATGTTATTCAGATTGGTGCTGCAGAGGCAATGAGACAAGTATCTTATTTTGAAACAGTTTTTGTCAATTGATGTACTCTCGGTGATACCTAGATGAGCTTATGAAATTTGAAATCAAATCAAATAAAAATGTACTTTATTGTTGAAGATGAAATCTCATTGACAAAGTGTTACTATTCTAAGAAATATAAGATACACAACTCAAACGATATTGTCGAAGATAAAATAATATTGTCAAAAGTGTTATTATTTTAAAGAATGTAAGTTATACAAATTGAAAGTAATATTTGAACATTTGGTGATTTCAGCATTTTGGGGTGAAAAAGTAGTCAGAAAGTAATAATATATATATGCTACATATTGAAATAAATAATAATAATAATGAATATTCTCATGCAACACATACACAGTCTTGAACCTGTCACTGAATAATTAGTTATATTAGGTTTTGCCTCAAGCTATCTAATTTTTCAGTTTGACTATGATAGAAAAACTCTTTGAAAGTATTTTTGGCTATTTACATCGGAAAAAATATTTCAAGACTTACCTGAAATATCTGTTGATTATTATCAGGAAAACTTGTTTTAAAGTGAATTTGCCATGTGCTTCCCGAATATTACATATTTGGTTAGTCAGCAGCCAGGAAGATATCACGAAAAATATGAGAACCAGAAAAGTTTCCAAATGGCTAGATGTTATAAACAAAGGAGTTGCCAGCATCTGAAAAAGTCTCATTGCTTCAGAGTGAAAAAATTGATTTTTGAAGTATTGCTATACCTTTTCGATTGAAGCTGGGTTTTTATAATACGATAACGAGTAATACAGCTTCGTATGAGTCAGTAATAAAAGTATTGTCGTATAAAAACGAAAACCCTGCATAGAAGTCAGTTTTTTATTGTCCTCATTTTTCGCAGAATGCGTTCTCTGCTGCCAATTGTAACGTAGGGAGAATAATCGTAATGTTCTATCCCCTGAAGATATTTGAAAAATAAAATAAAAAAAAAAAAACAATTGGTTTTACTTCAGCACAACAGAAAACACCACCGTCACCTGATATTCACTTACAGAGCTAATACTGAAATTAAAGGACACATGAGATGTTTTATATGTTGAAACAAAAAATCAATGAATCGATAAAAAAAATCATTCTCAAAAACTGACTTTCATTATTATGGATTTGATTCAAAATGAATTCTGAATGAAATCCAACTCATCAATTAATTTCAATATACAATTCAAAAAAATATACCCTTCCAATTCAAACAATTTATATGATATATGGAAGTTTGTCGAAAGATTTATCTTTTCAAAGAATAGTCGTACACTTTTTTATCTTTGAATTCTCATGTCAAAATCATATTGTAGTTCTAGTTACCTGTGCAGGTAAATCACTTGATAAGCATTTATATCATTATTTGAATGAAATCATCAAACCTTATAAATTGCGTTATGTAAAATGGATGGTTTTAAGTTAATTTTTTTATGTTTTTCCACTATGAATATTTTTTTTTCATTTTCAGTTATCGCTAGAGTGCCTTACAGTGTACGCATTATGTATCCATTTTGTGTTTCAACTTTGATCATAACTACCTTAAAATTCAACTATTTTTAAAAAAAGGAGCAAGACATTTATATGTCCATGAATGGAAGTGACGTGATTTTATTTCAAGTATTAGCTCCAGCCAATTTTCTCATTTCATACCCATAGCAGTGAAGTGCATGAACAACTTTTTTCATATTGGGTTTGAAGTGACATCATTTTATTTCATTCGTCGTTAGCACAGCCTTTCGTTTGATACCTATATAATAGAAATATTAATTACCATCTTGGGTGGTCCACCATACTCGATTAAGAGTGACGTCATTTAAATTTTGAATTTTTTCAGCAAACTCTTTCACTAATTAATCACATCATAGGGGTGCATAAAGAATAGTTCAGCATATTGGGAGATCCTGAATATAAGATATAGAATTACTTCACTCAGCTAACCATGCATCGCCATCCAAACTAAACATGTATGCAACAAAACTTTATCTCAATCAGTTGATGATGACTGCTTACAAAGTTTGATCTGAACTAACATCTACATACATATTCACAAACATTGCGAATTGAATGAAAGCTTGTATTGCGCCCATTAAACTATACCCATATATCATTATTTTTCTCGCCGGAACAGTCAGTGTAAATGAAATAGTCAATAGGTTCGAGAAAAAAAAATCCAATGTTTTATTCACTCGGCTGTGTGGAAGTTCATTGTTGGCTATCGAAAGAGAAGTATTGATTCACGTTAACTGCATCACAATATGTCTAATCATTTTTCCAATAATTGAATAGAACTGGCCGATACTCAATAATAATAATAATAAGTGTTCATGAGGGGTGAGTTGAATTTTATTAGCTTTGACATGAAGTAAAATTTCATCTCTACATTGAGATTCATTATAGAGTGCGTCAGAAGAAAATGACAGCTTTTTGCCATACATAATTTTCAGAACCTATTTCTGCAAAACCTGTAATTGGTTCAAGAAGCAATCATTGACGCCGCCCCAGCCCAAAATCCCATAGGATAGTAAGGACTCAAGGAAGAATAAACAGTTTTCAACTGAGTAATGTTCAATATAAAAATGGATATTGAAACTAACTAAATATTGTATGATTTTCACTATAGATGGTTGAACGAAAACCGCGATTTTTGTAAAACCCCCTATAGTGAAAATCATACAATGAAGAGTATTGGTTAGTTTCATTTTTCCATTATATAGATTTCACTAATCAATCATAAAATCTCTCATATGACGTCAATAATCCCGATTAATCTAACAGTGATACAATAGTCCACTTGCACTCGATTTATAATTGGCGAAAAATATTTTAATAATATGACAATATTGTCATATTTATTTAAGACGTCAGAACGGTCGGCATCGGTGGCGAAAGCGTGTTGCCGAGTGTGAATATTTGTTTGTACTCACACACCTGAACAGGAGTCAAAATCTAAGCAACTGTATAGGCGAGAATTTCTGTCGGTTGTAATTCATATCAGCTAGACAACTCTGTATTGAATTTTCACACATATCTTCTTATTTCACTTCGAGTTATTAGATGTACAATAATACAAATAATATGGCATGCAAAAGCTGTAAAAGCTCCATCGTGTCTATGACAAAAAATGTCATAAAAGTGCCATGTGAATATAATGAACGAGAGACTTCGTACGAAGCCACACAACATGATTCTGAAGAGTATTCTTTTTTTTACTTCACTTCAAATTGGAAAAAAATTTCAAAACAAATAAAAATTATTATTTTTCTATCTCTTGCAGAGAATATAGCAGAATCAATTGATTAGTTCCCTAGTTTTCCACTGGATTTATCAACACCTCCATCTTTCATATTAGGTAAAATATGAAACCAAAAATTTCGTTGTAATATCAAGATTATACGTTATGCTTTTACGTTCTTCATTTCCATAATATATTTATATGTTCATGTCATTATTTTTTACATTTCTGCAGATGCAAGAAGTGCTATGGTTTGAAAACCATCTGTCCCCCATTTTTGATGTATCTCTGAGATATTATCCGACGAAGCTCTGACGAATCATATCTGTGTCATTATTTTAGTATATTACAAATAATACATTGATCAAATCATTATCAATAACACATAATCCGTTGGAAAACTAAGTTTTGTAAATAGAGAACTAAATCAAAATGATAAAAGGCGTCCCTTCATTCGGCAAACTATTGCCACCTGAATGAATATATTTTGCTTTATAGCATCAAATCATAAAAAATTCAACCCACTCTCCCTTTGAAATATCAAAATATATCAGATTTGAGGTGATTATGAAAATCCAACTTCTTCTTACTTATAGCGAATAATGACGCAGCGGATTTGAGACATCAACAGCCTCTGAGAAAGCTTTTTGATGTGACGCACATTCAGTAAAATTCCAAGTGAGAATTTCTCAATAAATAAATATAGGAGTTTTATTGGCATATGAACGAACGTAGCGAGGCAAGCAGGTAACCAAAGTTATCCTTGGTTAACCAAAGCCCCTAAGCAATTCCCATATTATTCATGCACTGACGCGTTACTTGACGAAAATTATTATGGAAAGTAATAACACTATACATGATAGTAAAACAATTTACACACCAATAAATTGACTAAAGCGAGTTTCGCTACACTGGTACGTACCAGCTCGACTAAGGGAGCGATATTGTAGCTAAACGCGTTTCTAGTGAAGTTTTTAGTGTGGACATTGTTTTATTATCTGTTCTCATACCAATCTTATAATCAAAATTATTCGATTATCTGAGTATCATATACAGAATTTTTTTAATAATGAATGAAAAATACCTTCTTGAATATTTTTGCTTCGAACATCTAGAAGCGTTGAAAATGCTACTAGGAAACCATATAATATTACAGCAATCCTGAAACAAATATTAAAATAGATGAAAACTCATCCATGAATTTTGAATTTGAAGTATGTATTTTCCTGAAATCTCAAGCACCTGTTTCCATTTTGCAATAACTTATATATCATAGATGCCTACTTGACCTTGCCTTGAACTTACATTTCGATAACTTTGTCAGAAACGTTTTATTTTTCAAGTGATAACTTCTTATGGGAAGGTGAAACACCTCGTTACCTAACGCGTAACTTTGCCAATTTGTCTGGCTTCCCTCTCACGCGGACGGCAGACTCCTTCTCTCTCGTATGACAGACATTCAGTGTTCAGTGTGCCTTAGATATATACTTTCGACAGAATTATAAAAATATAACTGGCAAACACGTTATATTTTTTTATTATATGAAACGTGACTCAAAAATGATTATACTAATTTTGTGTATGTTCATTATTAGTATCATTTTATTCATTCCCGAAAAAGTAACAATTGGCTTATGGTAGCTATAATATATGTACATACACAAAATAATCAATAAAAGATTTCATTCATGAATAACCTTTCCTTATATTATCATATTAATATATACAGGGTATCAACTTGAAAACTTTCCAACCTCAATATCTTCCTTTCAGTAAATAATTTGAGAAATCAGAAAAGATGTCAATTTTATAGTCAAGGGGGTCACTTTCCAGAAATATTTGTAGCTATCGTTGTTCAACCCCCGAGGAGGGGTAGATGTTACCTTTAGAATCTCAAATTGAAAGGGGTGTCAAATGGCATATTTTTTGATTGGCGTTCAATATTGCTTCCAATGATACCCTGCAGTTCAATTTTTTGTCGAGCAGTTTCCGAAAAATAGCGTTCTGAACTTAGACATGTAATTTGAATTTGCCTGTTCTGAGATGTATTATTGTATCAACTCCTTTTGATAAAAATGGTCAGAAGAGTAGGTGGCATCGTGCCAACCCTTGAATGACAGAAATAAATGTATTACGCGTAGTATTTTCTATTTGTTGTTCATGCTACTTTCACAAAAAAATGCGAGAAAGACATTTCAAACATGAAATCTACTTACGCTTATCTTATAAACTGTTCGAAATACCGTTCATTTTGTTCCAAAAAGTAATAAAATCTGTTTTCGAACTCCCTTCTAACAATACGAACAATTCACTAGGAATTGACTGGCATGCTGCTGTAATTCGTTCTTTGATTTCTTCAATATAAGATTGTGTTTTATAAACAACGGATTCAAAATGCCCCCAAAGAAAAAACCTAAGGGTGGTGGATCCGTCTATTCGAAAATCTTTCGTTTAACCACTGTCGGACGGAAAAAAAATAATGAGATGGAGCACCGTTTTGCTGGAAATGTAACAGATCCTTCTGCAAACGTTCATCACCTTCTGCATCCATTCGAGTTTCTAGCTGGTGAGTTATAAAAGGATCTAGTCTCTTCAATCATCTTAAGGTACAGATTGCTAGTCAAGTTTTCTTACAGAAAAAAATATATTTTTACGTCTCTCCAATATCGACAATTTTATGTTCTAACATTGCCATTCATAAAAAAAATTACTCATCGCTATAATTAATATTCAACAGAAGATTGGGGATTTTATAGCATAACCATCCTCGTGGGGCTTTCGAAGAATCTGCATTCTATAACGATGAAATGTATGAATTTTCAATGCTTTTCTTAGAGTCTCGCGTGACATTCCCGTCTGTTCTGACAGTGATTGTAAGGAGATCTTGGGCTCTGCAGCAAATATTACCAAAACTTGAATTTGAGCTGCTTCATTCAGTACTCTGGGGTTATTTCTTTCTTTATGTGTCACTGAACTAGTTTCGTAAAACTTATTTACCAAATCCAGCACATACCGGTGACTTACATTATAATTTGGATGTCTTTCGTTAAAAAAAACTTGCCGCCCTTCGTGTGCACTTTTCAACTTCTCCATGAATTACAATCATTTCAATTCTGTTTTGAAGAATGTAAACCATTTTTACACTTTCATGCACTTATTGAAGTTATCGCCAAATATCCCAACAGGGCTGTTTAGCGATTACGATACTACCACATCGTTAAAAATTTGTGAATGAATTTTTTGCCTCAAAACAAAAACTTTTCATAGCAGGAGTAGCAAAAAAGGGCGGCTATGTGTACACTTTCTGCGATGAAAATTAGGAATTCAGCATTTACTGAACACAAATTTACTGCCATCTACGTTTTACTATTAGACCACTTTTGGATGTAAATCAGTTAAAGCTAATGGCTAATGATACCCCTAATAAAGGGTTGGAACGGTACCACGTTATGTTCCTACCAGTTCTGGTCAAACTATGCATTTCAGTATAGAGCTACTGATAATTACTTCTGTTCGAAAAATACTCATCGAAAAATACTCATCAAAAAATAATGAGTCAGGGTACCATTGGAAACAGAATTGAATACTAATCAAAATGATGTGCCACTTATCCCCCCTTTCTATTTGAAATTCTAAGACATCTGGCCCTCCTAGGGGGTTCAACCATGTGAAAGAGTTGTTGATGTGTATTGACCCTAATGTGTATTGATGATAAGTTGGCAACACTGAAATAAACAGTATGAAACTTACCTTTGTTTACTTGACATGGCGCAGTCAGAAAAATTTCTATTAATTAAATAAGAAAGCAGACAAAGGTGAAAAACAAAATAAATAAAGCCTCACGTAGGAAAAAAGTTCATAGCTGTTAACTGAGCATACTAAACGTCGAGTAATTGAAAATGAGTAAAACACGCGCTGCAATAGCTCCAATGAATATGGAGAGAAATCTTGCTGAGAATTGGAGGTTCTGGAAGCGTCATTTTCAAAATTATATTATAGCTTCGGAACTAAATAAAAAGACGGAGCTAATCCAATGTGCACAGATGCTTCATCTCATCGGCGAAGAAGGGTTCAAAATTCAGGAAACCTTTACTTTCACGGACGAAGAGAAAGACAAGCTACAGGTCTTGCTAGATAAGTTCGAAGTCTTTTTTCTACCTAAAGAAAACTTGGTTTTCGAAATATTCAGCTTCATAACTTTACGTCAGAAACAAGGAAAAACCCTAGATCAATTTATCACCACGTTGATGAAACAGGCAAAGAAATGCAAGTTGGGAGATTTAGAAAACTTGATGGTGAAAGCCATGATTACTGTGGGAGTCAGCGATGAAGACATTAGGCAGAGGCTGCTGGAAGATGGGTCCATTTCCTTGGAAAAAACCATTGAGACATGCAGGTCTATTGAAAAGTCCAAGGAACAAAGTGAGACAATGAAGAGCACTGCGTCAGGAGGCGTTGGTGCTGCTGTTGAAGCAGTAAAAAAGAACAACAGAGACTTTCAAAGAGGCAATTTCGGTGGAAAGTGTAATAACTACAGTTCAAATAATGCAGGTACCAAAAAGATTGTTTCTTGTACAAAGTGTGGGAGGGCAAATGATTTAAATAAGTGCCTAGCCTTTGGCAAGATTTGTGTGAGTTGTCACAACAAAAATCATTTTGCTAAAATGTGCAAGAAAAAATCTAAAAAGTTAATGTAGTAGTAGATGAGTCAAATAATGTAGATGTAGTAGAAGACTATATGTTCGTAGGCTCAATTCACTCTATCAATGGAAAATACAAACAGGTTTGGACTACACAAATTAAAATAAACAATAAGTTTGAATCTTTCAAAATAAATACCGGGGATAGTAAATGTACTTCCACTAAGAAATTATGAAGAGTTAGGTTTACCTTTGAAGTTGATAAAAGGGACAAACTCAAAGTTGAAATCATATACTAGTTCACTATCGGTAGTAGGTAAATGTAAATTAGAATGTCAAAAAAATGATGAACTGTATAAAATAGAGTTTATTGTAGTTGACAGTGATACTCTGACTATTTTAGGGCTACCATCTTGTCAGCAATTGAATTCAGTTAAGAAAACTGACTTGGTAACTGAACAAGAATATTCACAATTAGTGAAACGTTATACAGAAATATTTTCAGGAATTGGGCAATTGAGGAAAAAATATCACATAGAAATTGAAAAAATGCTAAGTCTGTTGTACATCCCGCACGTAAAGTGCCTTTACCATTGCACGATAAACAAAAGCAAAGTCTACAAGAGTTAGTTAAATTAAAAATAATTAAAAAAGTTGATGGTACATCTGATTGGGTAAATGCGCTAGTCTTGGTTAAAAAACCAAATGAAAGTTTACGTATATGCCTGGACCCAAAGGATCTAAATTCTGTGATAAAGAGGGAATATTGTCAAATACCGACAATGTCAGTTAGTTAGTTGGGGCTAGTTATTTTAGCACACTTGATGCCACAAGCGGGTTTTACCAGATAGTATTAGATGAGAAAAGTACTGATTTGTGCACCTTTGGCACACCTTTCGGACGATACAAATTCCTGAGATTATATACCCTATGGAATAAAATCAGCCACTGAGGTTCTCCAGGATCGGTTTGAATCAATATTTAATATTGAGTAGGTGGAAGTTTATATCGATGATTTGATCGTGTGGGGTGAGACTAAATCAGATAATGATAGTAGACTTGAACAAGTAATGCAAGTAACTAAACAATCTGGTGTTCGATTCAATCTAGATAAATGCCACTTCGGCAAAGAGTCTGTTACATATATGGGACATAGAATTTCAAAAGGTGGGTTAGCACCAAATGATGAAAAAATAAAAGATCTTACTAACATGCCACAGCCAAAAATTAAATTGGATATACAAAGATTGTTAGGAATGTTTACATATGGAAGTAAATTTATTAATGGATTTTCAAGTACAACACAGCCTTTAAGAGAGCTTTTAAAGAAAGATGTAGAGTTTATATGGCAAAACGAACATCAACAAGCATTTAAAGAGTTGATAGCTAAGCTAATTAACAAGCCAGTACTACAGTTTTTTGATGTTACAAAAGAAGTAACAGTATCAGTAGATGCATCTAAAACAGGGCTAGAGATAGTATTGCTACAAAATAGGTTACCTTGTGCATATGCTTCGAGGTCAATGACCGAGGCTGAAACTCGCTATGCTCAAATAGAGAAAGAACTCCTGGCAATCTGTTTTGGAGTATCAAGGTTTCATGAATATATTTTTGGAAAAAGGATAACAGTGGAAAGTGATCATCAGCCTTTGATTTCAATTTTCAAAAAACAACTTGATAAATGTCCTGCAAGACTTCAAAGGATGATGTTACAGCTACAAAAATATGAAATAAATTCAAAATATATTCCAGGAAAAGAGTTGATACTTGCCGATGCACTGTCAAGAGCGTATGTAAGTAATAATGATAATTCTGATTTTAATGAAGACATTTGTGCTCAAGTATGCCTAATTAAGTCACAGTTAAACATAACTGAGCTCAAACTAAAGGAATTGAAAGAGAAAACAAAAAATGATGTAGAGTTAGAAGAAGTGAACAAAATTATTTTACAAGGTTGGCCAAACAGTAATAAAAAAATGACAGAAAATCTTAGAACTTACTACAGGTATAGAAGTGAGCTAACCATTATAGATGATTTGATTTTCAAGGGACAAAGTGTAGTAGTTCCACGCACTATGCGTAAGGAAATGATTACCAGAATTCATTATGCCCACATGGGTATTAATAAGTCCGTTAAAGTTGCTCAAGAGTCGGTATTTTGGCCTTTTATGTCTAGTCAGATATGACAAGCAGTCCAAGAATGTTCAATTTGTCAGATTTGGAAAATCTCAAACCAATGAACTATTAGAAACCCATGGAATAAAGTAGGATGCGATATTTCAAAATCAGAAATAAAAAATACCTTCTTTTGATAGACTACTACTCAAAATACATAGAAATAGCTGAACTTGACATAAATTCCACTAGTGATAAAGTAATAGAAAATATGAAAGCAATATTTGCACGACACGGGATACCCTTGACGTTGGTATCAGATGGAGGGCCACAATTACATCACATCTGTTTAAACAATTTGCATGTGAGTGGGAGTTCAGCCATGTGATCTCCTCACCCAGAAACCCTCAGTCTAATGGTATGGCAGAGAGAAATGTACAAACGGCGAAAAATATTTTCAAAAAATGTGCAGCTGATAAAAAAGATATTCATCTGGCACTTTTATATTACCATAGTACACCAATTTTTGAAAATATCTCACCATCCGAAATTTTAATGTCGCGTAAACTTAGAACAACTTTACCATATATAAAATCTCAATTGAAACCGAAAATATACCAACAGTATGATAGGAAAGTTATAGAAGATATACAGATTAAACAAAAAGCTTATTATAACATTAACAAAAAGAACCTACCAGTGTTATAACCTAATACAATGGTATATGCACAGATATTACCAAATTCAGAGTGGCAACAAGGAATGGTCTTAGAACAACTTAGAAATAGGACTTATAAATTACAAATGAGCAATTGGTCAATTTTGGAAAGAAATCGTAAATTTATCAAGTTGAATTATAAAAATATAGTGGAAAAACATTGTTAATTTGTACCAAAACCACCTGTAAAAAGTACTAGAGTTGAGGAGGAACATTGTATAGAAAGTTTCAATGATAGTAATATGAAAGAATTTCAGGATGGGCGAGAAATAGTTGATGATAATGTAGATTTGTCTAGAGAAGGAGATTGAAATGTAGAAAGCGATAATTCAAGTGTAGAATTATTGGAAAACACTCCCCAGACATTATTACTTCAAGTGAGAATAATGGGTGAACATTAGGTGAACAAATATCTGAAAGTTCTGATAGTGAACATAGAGTGATAGATTTAGAACGAATGTTTGTAAACGCTTCTGAAATAACATCTTCAGGTAGACAAATAAAACCTGTTAAAAGACTTGACTCATAGGGGAGATGTGAAGAAGTTGCTAATGGGTATTGACACTAATGTGTATTGATGATAAGTTGGCAACACTGAAATAAACAGTATGAAACTCACCTTTGTTTACTTGACAAACCACAAGGATACAAATAGTCCTTGCAAGTGTTCTGTGTCATCCCTGATTATGAAATTGACCTGTTTTTCCAATTCCTTATATTGTTCACTGGAAGAAAGATATTGAGGGTGTGAATTTTTCAAATTGGCACCCTGTATAAAATTAAAGTTATAACCTGACCTTTCTCAAGTCGAACAATTTCAATAATGAATAGTTCATTAGATTAGTTAAAGTTATCACTTCTTTCGGGCGTCCCGAGACGCCCACGTTTTTTATTCATGAGAAGTTGAATGGATATAATTAACGACATTCATGTTATGTCGATTCACTTAATTGCTCTAGTGATGGAATTTTCGAAGCAAATTTAAAATATTCAAATATTTCAATGCGTTATGATTTTTAATGAAACATTACGATATACTTCACTCTGATTTTCATTCAACCGTTTAAAAATCATTCACCCAAATGAAAAATGCCTAACGCAAAAAGTTACGAAACCAGATTTACTTATAATATAATGAGAATCACGGGAATAATTTCAACTTTGAAATGCCTTCTGATGCATAGAGAATGCGTACAAAGATTCACAAATGAATATATTTGGGCTTTTAGAAATTATCATTATATACAGTTGGAATGAAAATAAAAGTGGAGAAAATAAAAATCCATAAAATATTGTGAAATTGCTGATTTGTGTAGAAACAAATTATTTTGATCTTGACTGAAAATGAATTGATGAATGGGTTAACCAATACGTGAAATGGATGCGAACTTTCGGTGAAGGTGATAACTGTGTCAAAGCTATTGACTGGGTTAGTCGTGATCTGAAGTTTCTGTTTATAAAAATCTGTTTAAAATCTGTTTTTCCGTTAACTATCTGTCGCACCTCTACGAACGAGAACCTTAAGAAATCGAAACTTGTGCAAGCTAAGGATTAACGACGTCTTACTTTTTAACGTGTGATTCATAACACGGGTTGGTCAATTGCAAGTGAAAATCGATCGATCTATGCCTTACAATCAAATACAAACAATACAATTGAGTGGAAAATGAGAAATGAAACTTTCTATGTTTTTTACCACTTTTATTTGTAACTATCGTTTCTGCAGTTTCGTCCTATCTGGACATTTTCAAACTAATACAATAAAACTGAAAATAAATAATAATGATACCCCTAATATGACTGAACACCACTGTCTGTAAGAGCTATCATTATTATTTATTTTCAATTGTATTGTATTTGTTTCAAAAAGTCTATATAATAGGGAACTGCAGTAACGATAGTTACAAATAAAAGTGGTAAAAACATAGAAAGTTGCATTTTTCATTCTATATGATGATCTCCTACCACGTAGCAACGGCTACATCAATCAATTCAATAAAACTGGAATAAAAATGAAATGGAATAATCAAGATGAATGTCAAAAACATAATAACGCATCACAATATCTGGAATTTCAAAAGTAGGGATATACAAGAACGGTAAACTATTGAAACTTACAGTACATAGTAATCAAAATACGACCTAGTGATAATTCCATTGGTACAAATCATAACGTCTGCTGATGAAGTCAAGTTTAAATGTCTAATTTCCTTGTTAATCAGAGCATATGAATATTCCTTGATGGACTGATTATTATATGCTGTATATTTTGGAATACAGAGGTTTCTCCAAAGGATATCCCGACGAAATTTGTATACGTCTTGTATAGAATCCTGAAATGAATTCAATTATTAGTATATTGTATTGAAAAGCCTTACAATCGATTGGAAACTCACGTCTCAGTTCTCAATTTTCACATTCGTTCAAAATTTGAATTTTTTCCTCTTGCGTCATGTCGAACAATTGAATAATGAAAATGATAATGATGAACATGATAATTGTAATATGTGATAGTGAAGATAATAATGATAATAATAATGATGATAATATACCCTTTATACCCTTCTTGCAGTTGCGTGATGGGTATAGAGGTTACTGACATCAGATCTCACGAGGCGCAAGTCTCTAATGCACTTGCTGTCAGCATTTTCAGCTCATGCAGCTCAACCTATATCCATCGACATAACGCGGCCCTAAGAGAGCTTTATTACCACCTACAGCACTTTTACGGCATTGACGAGATACCAGTGTTGCCCTATGGTTAGAAAAAATTAGATTTTGCAAATTCATTGGAACTATGCATTTCCCACCCTTCGGCTTTCACAAGATGATCAGCCTTCCTGATGAATTTATTGTTGGCAAATCCAGTCGGTCTCGGTCATTTATTATTATCATAATTCACCAGCGTAACGCGGCCCCAAGAGTACTTCATAACATTAAACTCTTGCGGTGTCTGGCGAACAATCGGTGTCACCTTCTACTACTCACTCCCCACATTCAGGCAGATACAAGCCAATAAAGCTGATGTGATTTTTTCCGATCATCAAAATAAGACGATGTTCATCATGAAGTTTTTCTCTACCTGTGAAATAAATATCATCCGAAAATAGGAAAAGGAATGTATCGAGGTTTACACAGCGAACTCTGCAGACTATTCCCAGACCACTCTGTGGAATAATGGATCACTCCTAAGTGGAATTACTTTCTGATCCTAAGATAATATCGAAATGACTCAAAATTGCAGAAATCTCAGCCGGAAAAATACAGGAGGCTATCATTCTTGGTTCATTACTTCTGCTCACAGTACATGATTTTCTGATCGAATGACCGCTGAGACCCTTATGCACTTAAAGTCGACAAGCCCAGAATGTGTGGTATTATCCCGTATTGCTACTTTTATTGTATTGACAAAATACCGGTGTTGCTTTATACTTCGAGAGATGATGAATTTGCTGAGGGAAATGAGAAGTGGTCAATCTATTCCCACTATCCATCCCTATTCTCAGATAATGAGCCTGATGAGTTGTTCTTAACCACCAGAGCAAAACTCGTAGTGGAGTTTTTAGCTCCAGGTGACGAATATTGCTCGAAACGAGATACAAAAACGAATGAAATATAGAAATTCTCTCTTCGAACTCCGCAAACTCTATCTAGTACAGGTACAAGGCCTGCCGCGAGACGCCTGATACCATAACACAGTTGCTGTTAGCATTCCAGTATACGCGGTTGCAGCTTTTATCCATCGAAATAACGATGCACTATAATGCTTCACTACCATCTACAGTAAGTACTTTCACAGAATTGACGTGTATCGGTGAGATTATTATCATTCAGAAGTAAGAGGAAGAGCATGTGAAATATCAAGATTTCCTCTTCAAATTTCGCATCCAGACCACTTTGTCGAAATTTCGGCTTGATGAATCTATTGAAAACACTTCTCCAACACCAGAACGAAACAACGATCTCGCTAACTTAGCAAGCGTCCTCAAGAGATCATTACGACTAAGAATGTAATGATCTCCTGAGGACGCTAACTTCATTAGCGAAACGCATGTCGCGAAACCGTTATTTTGTTCTGGTGATGGGGAAGTGGTGTCAATAGAATCAGTCAGTGAGCCTGATGTAATTTTCAAACATTGGTGCAAAACCGAACCGGTAGCCCAGGCGCATTCGGAAGGAAGATAACTTTCCCCCTCGCTGGTGCCGGCTGTAGGTCTCAAGGGCTAACCGGTAGACCCGAAATGGGGATCCAGGATTGCGAAGAGAAGGCCCCCGCAAACGAGCTCTTCACTGGGATCGGAGACAAGATGATGGGGTTCATAACGATAATTTGCACATCGGTGATAAACTTGACAATCACAACGGTAAACTTGAATAGACGCATTTATTGAGAGATAGCCTAGGAGAGTAGTGAACTCGTGGAGAGAATACATGGCAAAATTGCATGCTTTGTCTCCGTTCTTGTGGCTACAGTAGCATGCCGACTTTTCCACGCCAAACCTTAGGGACTATATATCTTGTCTTCTGCGGTAGAGTTATATGGCTCCACCGCTTATCATCGCTTATGGGTTCAACCTTACAGCCAAGTCAAGGTTCGGAAATTCTGGTGGGAAGAGGTGCGAATCACATTCTGTCCCGGCTGTTGAAGCTCTCTATAGAAAGATTCGGACTGCGCTAGGACTGTAATATGATTGTGAATGCTCACGAATGTCCTTTTAGTAGGCCGATCAGCGATTGGCAATGTATCTACAAAACTTCAAATGAGCTGCTGAAATGAACGATAATGACACATTATCGCTCATTTGATATATTCTGCAATACTTTTCAATCTTCTCACTAGCGACTTTTCAGCAGCCACAAGTATTCGTATCCTATAAAGACAATGCTATTTGGTAGTTTGTCGATGTTTGCCGATGGATATAAGGTGAATCCGCATATTGGACATGCTGACGGTGAGTACATTAGGGTTTCAGACGCCTAGCGACAGACTCTGAACGTTATGTCAGGAACCATCATTCCTACCACACGACTGCTGTATATTAGGATTTCATTATTTTTTTATCGAAGGTTGAGCTGATTGGGCCATATTCTCTGACGTCCCGATACATTCGGGAGAGCGCGCCAACACTATTAACCAATGACCACACCCCTCATCGTGAGATAAGTTATTATTGGGTCCAAAAATCATGTGACCTAAGCAAGCGTAGTGAGCCAAGAATGACAACCTTCTGCATTTGTCTGGCTGAGATTTCTGCCTTAGAGCGGCAAGCCGTCGTGACCTTGGAATTCGAGACTAGAGTGGCATCATCTCACTTGAATAATTACAACAATAACTCCGACAGAGTTTTCTGAATATATTTTGTAGGGTTCGAAGAAAAAAATGTCGATACTTTATTCGTTTTTTTTTTTCCTTTCCAGACAATATTCGTCTTGTCAAGAGCTGAGAACTCCTTTTGCCCTGGTGATCGCGAAAAACTACCTGCACCGTGTGTCAGGAATCTCTCTATCCATTACACGTCCCTGGTAGATTATGGTGTTGAAGATTCCATCCTGGCAGGCCATGATGAACCCCTCAGGTTTTAACTTCAGCTCACTCGACCTGAGGTCAGGCTCTTTGATGAGCCGAGGGCTTCAATATTTTCGAAAGAGACCCTATGCATTGGCTTGTCGTTGTGTTGACGCAGGAGTGAAGCAATCTCTGCGGTTGTGCCGTGACAGAGTTCTGATCCCCTCGTTCAGTGTAGAAAAATAAACGAAGTTCACCGGTCATTATTGTCATTATCATTATTATTATCATCATATTTTTTGAGAATATTACCTCCATATTCAATACTGAATAGTTCAATTTCCTCAAACGATGAACATAAAATAATCACTCACTTCTATATATTTCCATACTTCACTATTGTTCTTGGAGCCTTGAAGATTCACTTTGAGTTTGCAGTACAAGTTTTCATTCTGTATGCACGTTTCATAATCATCCATTTGGAATAGAGGTGGCAACATCTTGATGTTATGAAACACCAAATGGTCGGTCCTTCAAACAGTTCGGAACTGGAAAAAAATAGAACTTTGATATCATGTTTGCATATTTTGATGGAATAGAATAATTTCAATTCGATTGAATCATCTTCAACTCATCAGAATATGAAGTAATTGGTTGGTAACTGAGTAAAAACATCTTATGCTCCAGAATGCAAGACTTGGAATGGAAGGAAAAAGGTGGGGTTAGAAAAATACATATGTACAATTTTGTTTCTTTGTTATTACTTCAACTTTGGTGTTCTCATTTTGACAGAGAGGATCATTGAGAGATAAAGTTTATAATGGTACTGATAATTTTCGCCAAACCTTCCTCAAAACTTGTTTTATTTTCAGCGGAAGTCTCCATAATATGTTTCGATTGTATACATTTATTGTATATCCAATTGTATTCGCCACTATTGGATTTGCAAGCTTCACGGTATGTTCATATTTCGGATGATGTCTTATATAATTCGGATTCACCTCAGTGGAACGTAGAACTGGAACCAATTGTATAGAGTAAACTCCAAACAAGTACTATTTTCATACACCAGAACTGCACCAGTCTTCTCAACGTATAATTCACCAAACAAGTTGACATCTTCAGGAGATGAAGTGATTATTTTACTTCTTCTGAATTCACTTCACTTTTAAGGATTTTGATGAGTTTTGAAAGTTGCTGAAGTTCAGTTTGTTTTTTCATGAACTACACCTCACGATTCAATCTCTATCTCCATCAAACTTTCTCTTCAATACTTTCTTGGTCATATATTTGAAAAAAAATTATTGAATAAATCCAAATATTCAGGAGGTGATAAATAATTCTTTCTCATGGGTGAAATAATTAATTCTCCCATTATTTATCCATTGATGTATGGGTAATTCATTGTTCATATAAAAGTATTTGTATCGAAAATCCAATGTTTATATGAAAGTAGCTGTCACAAATGGTCTTTTTCTTCCAGTTTGTGTCTGAAAGTTACTTCTTTAAATGATCTACACAACTTTATAAAGAGCTACTTTCTCTGAAATTCATTGCTTTCTCTCTCTTTTTGGAATTAGGAAGCCAAAACCTTATTTCCACAAATATTATTCTATGTATCATCACATTAACTTTTCGAATTTTTCTGAAATAGAATACAGCCCATGTTTTTCGCTGATACTATAGATTTCAATAGGTAGAGATATTTAGGTTCCAGAAATAATCATTTTCTGAGCGGCAGTAACCAACATTCTCTGATAACGGTAATTCAAAAAATATATGATTGTTGATTACTTCTAAAACAGAACGTGTGTGTTAATCGTGTCATTGATAAGTCAATAACTTAACCATTTTTGATGTGTAAAATGAAACCCATGCACTGTAACCATACATTTTCCGATTGATTGAACATATAATATTCAAACCTAATATCTTTACTTTTTAATCCTGATGAAATGTTGGAGATAGATAAAAATCAATGAGGGTTCCTAACATTGAAAAAATCAATCAGTTGACGATGAAAATATTTTTACAAAGTGCGATAATATTAAATTGAAGAAGCCACTCATACCTAGAATGGTTGATGAAAACTAGCTGAACTAGGAATGATTTACACTAATATTTCGCAACACGACTTTTTCTAGAATACGTTGGCACCGTGGTTCACAAAATACACAAATACATGGAACAATCAAGTATTTCTTGTTTGAGAAATACAAAACTAATGAACCTATCTTCAATGCACTATGCAATTTTATCCTACCGAGCCGTGACAAACAATTGAATTTCCCCGCAGTTTATTGGGTGATCTGGAATAATTAAAAAAATAACTAGACTTTGCTCCCTTCCACTTGGAATTTCAAAGTAACGGTTTCATTCATAGTAGATTCGTTGTTCATACTTTCACTCAAGATGTTGAGTTATGATAATACTTTGTAGTTGTTTAATTAGTCGCATGATTTATTATTTGACTGAATACAACATTATAAAGATCTGAACCGATAAATAGTATTTCATTAAAACACAACGTGGTCATGAAATGAGTATGAAATAAGCCTTTAAAAAAGTACTCAACATTTTTGACAACAGCAAAGTTCAAAAATTCCACTCGACTGGTGCAAGACATTTTTGTGGTATTTCTGACTGCACAAAATTCACCCCCCAAATTTTAAATTAGCATGAGGTTTTAAATTGGCCGTTCCTCAAACACAGCCTGAATATGTGAAAGATCTGAAGAGAAGAATAACAGCTGCGGTATATAACTTCAGGCAGAATTTTTTTGGAATATTGGGGGGAATTCGGAAGGCAGCCTTTAATACAGTTTGGAAATTAATGGGGAGTAATTCGAACATTCGAAGAAGAGAATTACTTTTTATTAATTTTTTATATTTGATTGCAAAACACTCAATAATTGAATACCAAAGAG
The DNA here is from genome assembly GCF_025532065.1 of Leptinotarsa decemlineata. Taxonomy (NCBI): domain Eukaryota; kingdom Metazoa; phylum Arthropoda; class Insecta; order Coleoptera; family Chrysomelidae; genus Leptinotarsa; species Leptinotarsa decemlineata. Next base: position 1,106,460 of record NW_027412596.1, on the reverse strand, counting down.
AGGTCAAGTATGTGATGTTTCTGAGGACAGAATTGAAATATATTTAACCGACCTCTTCATTCAAATTCAAGGGATTGTGTGCACCCAAGCTCTGAATGTATTTCATGAACTTTATAGCGCCTTACTTGAAAATAAATTCACCTTCTAAAACTGTGCTCATGAACTTACTCAGAATAGATGATATTACGTCATGTGATCATATTGTGTTGTACTCTGCCCACTCGCCATGAGTCATTTTGTGAGCAAAAGCAGCCCAAAAACTAAACCTACATGCAAACTGTCGTCTGCCGCTTTCGCACCCTTTCCTCAGACCGCACAGGAGATCATCCAGCAGAATGTTGCCTATTGACCCTTAATTTCCTTTTGATAGCATATGACATTCTCATTCCTTTTTTATCCATAATATATTCAAATATTTCACATTGAAAATAAAATCTAAAAATTGAAAATTTTGGTATTCAATAAAAAACTCAAAAAACCAAGATCTCTTTCATTAGGCTGTGAGTTGTTTAGCTGTGCTATTTTCAGATACATTCCTTTAGATTATTGCCAATTTTCAAAGCACAGAAATTTAAAAAAGAAATTGAGCTCTTAGTTTTTCTAGAAATCGTTAAATATTCACAAACATACTGTTAATGGAAAATCAACAGTCTTGCTATGCATCTACTCTTGAAAAATCAATTAAAGTGTGCTTTGATTTTTAAAATACTTGATGTAACAAAAGCAAGGTTGTTTGTAAAAATCACAAACATGAAAATTACTCGAAGTAGGTGGGAAATGCCACCATACGTTCTCATAACTTTTTCATCAGATTTGACTTTCTTCGATTAACTTTTTTTAAAGATTGTTGGTTGAGCTATTTAGTCATAGTCATCATTGGGATTGGGTCCAGTCTTTCTGAACCACTTGCTCTTCATAATATAATGGAACAGGGAATAAATATCCAAATAATAATTTGCGAAAGGATTCAAATGGACTCAACCACTGGTCAAATGAATTTTTATCATTTCAGAGTGAAGATATCTCATACATCTGCTCTAAATTGTAATATTTTTAATTTATATATAAAATTTGGTGTGGGAAATATGTTTTGGACCCATACGTTGAATGTAACAGTGTTCAAATTCATTATATCACCCTTAAAAAGAATGTCATGTTCGGTCAGTGAACAAAGTGAACTAGAATAAGATGATTCATTAATATGATTGGAAAACATATTGAATTTCATTATATCTATAAAATCCAACATGTTTCCAGTAAAACAATATCTTTTAGCGCTCAACCGCAAACAGTTGATATTTCCCGTACTTTCTGTTGTTTTGCTCAAAAGTAGTCGAAAATGCATTGAAAACATTCGAATTCAATACACTTGGACGGCTATAAAAGTTATTTGGCATCTGCTGTGGATACCTTGTGCCAGATATTCTCTACGGAAGTTCGAGTGTGAGTAAATGTATCAATATTTCATTCCAGTTTGAAGAAAATTGTGTCTAGACCACTGTAACAAAAAGTCATGCGTATATAATGACAACGAAATATGTTTTTTGTTTATTTTGAGTATTTATAATGAGACGAATGAGTCTTATTATAGAAATAAATGCGTGTTTATAAAAATTTCAGGTAATTCCGTTAGCAGATATCTAGATCAGTGTGAATGTGCACCAAAACTAACAGATAAGAACTTTTCTGCTCATTTGACTTTTACTCCGAAAAAACCTTCAATCTAAGAATATAATGCTAACCAACATTGGGAAGTATAAACCAAGTTCTATTTGGTTGCTTACAAGATATTTATTTATATATTCGAGATACAAATAGAAAAATCAACTACAGTATCCACACAATTGAATTAATATTAGATTAATAGTAACCTATAATACACAAGTACATAGTGTCTAATATGAAGGAGGAATTAGTATTACAATACACCTTTTCATCCTATTCAGAGGAATCATCGTTCGAAGTTACACAACGCTAACAATCACATGGTAAAATGTAAGACCTCGCTAAACCTTAGCTCGCACAAGTTTCGATTTAGTTGTCGTTCGTAGGAGGGGGATAGTTGATTATCAGTTATTGACTAAATGTATTAATGAATTATAATTTATAAAAATTAGTTTTCAATATTTTTTCGTACGTAAGTATTTTGCAAGAGTATTATCACATTCAACGCATCGACATAGAGGAGAGTTCTGCAAACAGTTTGTTCTCTTAAGAAGGGTAAAATGAACAATTCATATGCTCTTATTGTTCTATTTGAAACAATCAACCAGATTATTGATAATAATGATGAACAATTCATTTTGTTAGATATTATTTTTTGAAAAAAAAAGGGATATGTCACGCTACCATTCTAATTTCGTACTGAGTTAAATTGCCTGAAATTTTTAAATGAAAATATATCCATTGAACCAGAATATTCTCTATCTACATTTGACGGTATCAAAAAGTTTTAACTAATATAAATATAAAAGTTATAGAGAACAAAAAAGCAGAACCTGTGTTGTAAAAAAACATTCTGAAAGAAAATATAGTTACTGAGGACATTCAAATAAGAGAATGAGAAATCAAAAAAATGCATGAACTCTCATTTTCTGTCTGCTTGCACGCATTGGATCATCAAAGTATGGCACATGAACATTATAGCAGAATAGATTCAAGACTCAACCAGTTGTCCATTTGCAGAAATTCCATCAATGAAGAATTAAGCCAGAAAGAGAAAACGATATGTTTTTTTTTCAGTATATGCATTCACGGTAGAATATGAGAAAATAAATTACATTAAGATAACTTACAAATCCAATACATTTCACAACTCAACATGTGACGGTTTTTTTTACCGAAAAAATGCACATTCCTCAGGAACTCAAGGGTAGCAACTGAGATTTTCCAGTGTTCCCCCACTTTAAGATACGGAAACCAGCAAACCCATAGTGACACATGACTTTCTCTCTAGCGATCAGTATTGCTAATATAATAAGTAAACTAATTTTTGCTCTAAATCTACTAGATTTAATTTATGTTTGAGCATAAATAAAAAATAGAAAATTTTAACGTGTATCACTATTCTTGCCGATTGGCGATATATAAAGGCTGATTCAGGGTGAACGGCACATTACACGTTTCTGGTGAACTACACACCACATCACTTCAAAAACTCAAATGGAGAGAATATTCGTACATACATTCTTTACAGAAGTAGAAATATTTTCGACAATGTGGTATTGCCACTCTCATTAGAAAGTAGTAGCAACTTAGATTTTTCAAATGGAACACCTTGTATATATTACGATTAGTCGACAACTTTCATTGATATTATTCTATGTCTATCGGTTATTGTTTTGTATCTGTAGAGTGGGGAGAATGAGTGTAGGCCCACAGAACTTAGGCCACATGTGACCCATTGTACATCCTCCCGAGGAGTTGTCCTCCTAGGTCATCATCCATCCTGTCCTTTCCAGGAAGGTTAGGAAGGTGGACAGGTCACTGGGAGACATCTCCTTCATTTCGGCAGGTGTAGGCCAAGACTTGCCAAACACACATTCTCGTATTGACGATAACTCCGGACACTCGCATAGTACATTCCTGACAGTTTCATCTTCCTGTTCACACATCCTGCTGGTGTGTCCACCAGCTCCATATTATGGAGGTGTTTCCTTAGTTGACAGTGGCCAGTCAGAAATCCCACTGTCTGTATATATGCGTATTGCATTTATGGCATCGAATTCTGTGTTCTGTTTTATTTGTATATTGTAGGGTTTATTGAATACAAACCTGGGTTCAATTGCATCAGTGCTTGCCTGCAGCAGTGGTTGCGCAGTGAGTGCTTCTCGCCACAGGCTCAGCCTCAATTGACCCATTTCTACTTCGAGGTTTACACCAATCGTGAGCAATCGTAACATGGCCATCAACACAACCTCCATAACGTACAGGTCTAGAGGGGTCAGATCAGTAATTAATTCCATAGCCAATGATCTTTCGATTCTGCCAACGATATGGTGAAGGGCCGAATCAGTAGACCTTCCCGGAGTAAATGCATGCTGATATGGATGAAGTGGGTTGTGAACAAGTACTTCTTCCCTTATGTACCCGCACATAGCCTCTCTCTAGTTTTTAAAATGAACGATGTAAGACTAATTGGTCGGAATGCTTTTTGTAATCTGTAGTCCATCCTACCTGGTTTGGGTATGAATACTACTCATCCTTCTCTCCACTTACTAGGAATATTCTTCAGAGCTAGAGAGGCTCTGAATATTTCAATCAGGTGCGGCATAAGAATATCCAATCGCCATTGAAGTAGGGCTGATCTTATATCGTCAGATCCTGGAAACTTAAAGAGGGAAATGCCCGATATGACCCATCTTATCTTGTTCTCATCAATTACTGCACTAGCAGATTGCCAGTCGTATTGTGAGGGTGTTGTTGGTACTTCCATTCGTTCGTCGTTCCAGGAAAGACAGAACCTGGGAAGTGAGTTTCCATAAAAATCTCAGCACTCTATTGGAGGTTGGCGGCTTTGTCACCATTTTTTCCTCGTTAGGAGGCCGATACCCTTATGGTGGTCGTTTGAGAGTGCCTTCTGTAGCCTAGAAGCTGGTGAAAAGTCTTCGACTGCCTCACAACAGGGTCTCCAGGCTTCTGTTTGCTTTTGTCTGCAGACTTTTTTAAAGTCTCTGAGGTTGCCTTGCTAGATACCCCACTCCTCTTCGAGTTGTGTGCGTTTTGCCTTGTTGAAGGTCGTCCTCGCTGTCTTTCTGAGGTGTTCCAGTTCATAAAAACATCATGTTTTTTTTGTGCCATCTGCTTGCATCATTCTCATAGGATAGGATTCCTTGTAGGCAATGTCTATTTTGTTTTGGATAGATACCGTGTACCTTTCCAGTTTTTCATTATTACCAGGAGTCAGGACCCTCTGTTTCCCGCAGAGTCGATTGTAGAGAGCTACATCCGTCCTCTTCAGGTAACGGGATTTTACAGTGGTCCTGAGATTCTGACTTGCCACTTGCCAGTCCTGGATTTTGTTTGATATTTTGGCTGTCGCCAGCGTTATATTTATTAATGTTTGGCTACGGGCGTTAATAAATGTCGGCTCTGCGCCTGTGTTCAAGATTGTTAGATCTTTCCAGATTATAAATTCATACAGGTACTAATCTCGGGCGTTGATATCCTTGCTGCCGCAATCTGTTACCGTTTTTGAAATATGAAATGATTTCAATTTTTTTTTGGAAAACCTGCTAAAATGCTGATATCTCTGAATTAGGATACCAAATAAGGTACCTAAGTTTGGCTTGGAGTTAAGTGATACTTGGAGGCTTCCCGCACTTCAGCGTAAACTCCGTTACTTCAATACAGGGTAGTGAAAATATACAGTTTTTTTTCGCTTGCTCGAAAAAGTGACTGAAAGTTGAATATTTCAGGTGAAATACCCTTTTTATTATTATTTCAAATCCACAATGCTGTTGAAATTAGCTTCTTTTTTATGTATATCATGCGTATACTTAACTAGTCAAGTTTCGGACTTATGAGCATTCGTTTGTGAAAATGTTTTTTTTAAATGGTATTCTCATTCGGTTCAATCCTTCGAAGAATTGAACAGAAGTATTCAAACAAAGTTCTTATGAATAAGTTTATTATTATTGGGCGGTGTGATAAAATTATCAGCAGAACATGTAGAAAGTTTCTTTGAAATGTATCCAAATCTACCGCGAATGAACCTCAATAAATTCAAATGAATTCCGGACGATTTCAATGCATTTGGATCAGCTCTGAAAGGATTAAGAAACCCGTAACTTCTGAAGACAACCAGATTGATGTCTTAACATATTTTCATGTATTTCCTGAGTCATCGATGAGAACTGCTGAAGAAGATTTTGGTATAAAAAGTTCATTCGCTTAAAGAATCTTGCAAAGATAAAAAATGTATGATTATGAATCCATCAAAATTCAAGCAATGAAGCCTCAAGACCCTCAACAGAAAGTTGAATTTAGTGAAATGTTATTGATACGCATTCAAAAAGATCTTTTTTTTCAAATAAAATATTTTGGAAATTTTCGAGAGGAAGAATAATTTTCATTATCACCTATATTTCGAAATTTATCCTGTAATACGACCTTAGGAGAGAGATAATGTTGTGTCATGAAACATTAGTCGGCTATCTTCCAGATATAAGAAAGAGCTCAGATGATGACGTAGTCCCTAAGAAGTCAACTAGATTCTAGGAGCCTATTGATGAGACGAGTTCTTATTTTTGAAAAATAAAGTCAAATTTATCCTCAGTTTCCTTCAGCAAGACGTTAATCCTCTTCGATTCTTGCTATGAACGTAGTTTTCCACCCTGAGATTTGCTAGTGTTAGGGTACTTGCCAGTGATTTAATCATTTTCCTAATTTTTTAAATTCTATTGACAAGACGAATTTCGTCTTGCAGTCAACTTTATTTTTTCCAGATTTTTCTGACGAGACGCTACCGATTGTCGTTTCTTGAGAACCACATAGTTTCCACGTTGAGGCTTGCTGGGATCAGGAGTACGTCTTAGTGCTTTACCTCCTTTGTTTGAGTGGACTGTTCACTATCGCCCCTACAGGAGGGGCGTTTTGTTGGCTGTATCGGATTCCTCAAAGTGATCCTGTTAATGAGCTACCCACTTAGAAGTACGCTTTATAATATGAAGTCTTCTCTAAATAACAGGTGATATTGAAGATAAAATGAAAGTCTCATTCTGCTATGATGAAAAATAAGTGTGATAATGATATATTCGTGCTCACAAAAACCAGGCCACCAAACGTGGATTGCGATTCTTAGAATTGCATTTACCGCATACCCTGTGCGTGCAGAAAATCCTATATCAGTGAAACTGAGAGACCATAGGAGTCCGTATTGTCGAGCACAAGAGAAACATACAGTGAGGAGAAACCAGCAAATCGAAAATAGCAGAGCATGTTTAGACTCATCAATATAAGTTCAAGTGGTCCCAAGCTGAGATCATCCACAAAAAAAACACTGGTTTCAAGAGAAAGAAGCGCATATATGTTGTTCAACGACGCATTCGGCCAAGCTAGTGTGAAGACGCGCAATATATGGAAACCTGTTATCAAGCGGAAAAACAGTGAACTTCTGCTGAACCGGTGAAGCGGAAAGAGGGGATAGGTGGAAGCGTTCGAATGACCTATAAATAGTCATCTCTCGAAGGAATAGTCCAGTCATCACCCGAAGACGATTGTGGATACTATCAATGGAAACGTCGTGAAGTAACTTGATTTGAAATCTGTTTTTTTTATCATTCTTGCTTTATTTCATTTCTACTGAAGTTAAACTCCTTTACGCACGCTTGACTTGGGGAGTGAGCTAGTGAATGCGTGACGAGAGCGTTACGAAAGGCGTCATCGGACGAGGCGAACGGAAGTTGAGAGAAAGGTATAAGTTGGTGAAGATAGAAAGAGAGACTTATGTTTTGTAGTAAGAAGTGAAATCAGTCAGTAAGTTCTATCCAAAAATTTTGTCTACAAATTGAAAAAAATAAAAATGAAATCCATAAATATTGATAAGCTGTAAACGTTTCGAAAAATATTCTTGATTGTTTTCTAAACCTCAAATTCATTATAAAAATGTCGCCTCAACTTGGGATAGTTCTAATTTCTTTTGATATAATTGAAAACAATAAAATGTCCGGAAGTCGCACGCGACACTACATGAACACACAAAATGAATGTTTTCATATGAGTATTACTGGAGTAATAAAGAGATCGTATTAGCCTTTTTTTTAGGAGAAACCACCATTGGACTGGGCACCCTCTCAAATTTCATAAAAAAATATTCAATATTGATAATTCTGTGGTCGAATCAACATTCACACTGTGTCATTATTGAATGTTAACTGCACACATAAAAGTGAGTTGGCCGTGAAACACCGTCGGATATGCAAAAACGTGCTATTTCCATTTGACACTGGAAACAAAAGACTATTGTTGATTATCATTGCTGCTGTCAAAAACTGTATCAAAACAGTACGTCAGATTATGCCCGATTAGTAGGAAAAATATTCTGTGAAGCAGTAGGAATTGTGATCTACCATAGGAGATCAATTTTACATCGCACACTTAGTTGTGTGCGATGTAAAATTGAAATATTTGTCTGCTTTTTTGGCAAGAGAAGCTGCTAGAGAATGTCATAAGTGACATACTTATTAACTTCCAGTGAGCAGCAGTACGGTGAACCATATAAATTCTGTTTTTAACCAAATAGCTTGTGTATCGAGGCATATGTTCAAAAAGAGAAACAATCCACATCGTGAGAATAGAAATGGTGTGCGAATATTGCAATATTTTCGTAATAATTTTCATCCAAGCTTGCGAAAGGCTAGTTCGAACTTAAATACTCCTAGAGAAGATATCAGGGGATACTTTATGAAAAATAAAATTAAACCATTCAAGTAAAATATTTTACACATTCTGAACCGGGAGATGAAGAAAGAAGGAGAGAATTTTGTTTGTGGGCTCATGGAGAGTATTTGAATGATATAAATTCCTTCAAAACAAGTTTGTTTAGCGATGAAGCTATGTTCATTAAAAATGGAGTAGCTTTATTCCAAAATTCAAGGTTCTGGTCAGCGGATAATCCTGATTGGGTTATGAACGCAAAAATGCAATATTTCTATATGATGAATGTGTGCGATGAAAAAATCCATGATAAGATTATTGATACGTCTTTCTTCGATAGTAATCTGAATGGAATTATATTTTTAGAATTTTTGAGAAATGAGTTTTGGGTTTCCTGTACGTAATGCCGTTATTGTCAGAGACTGATTAAATAAAGATTATGGAGATGGATGGATAGATTGAAATAGTCCTTACATTGAGTGGCCGCTAAGATCACCAGACCTGATACCGATACATTTTTTCTTTGGGGTACTGTGAAGCAAAAAGTTCACGAGTCTAGACCACAGCCAGTAGAAGAAGTACGCATTAGAATGTCTGCTGATTGTGCAGAAATCACAACGGTGTTAAACTGAGAAAAGTTGAATTGAATATTAGAAAAAACTATGACAAGTACATTGCAATGAATAGGGGATTGGTTTAAAAAAAAACAATGGACGTTCATTTCTCTTTCTGTCTACAATAATTTGTTGAATATTGTTTTCAATTGTTTAATGTGTCCAATGATTAATTGATCAGAATGACTATGTTCATTCGTTTATTTGATTTGCCACATAGTTATCAAACATAACTTGATCTTTATTTCGCTTTTCAGTGCTTAGGATACTTGAATTAATTCATAATAATGAACATTTCTTTGATTCGACCACAGAATTATATAATATAATTTTTCGTTGAAATTTGGTTTACCTACCATCATTTGAGTCGAAACTTGTGCGAGCTGAGTATTAACGAGGTCTTACCTTTTAACGTGTGATTCCTAACACTGTATTGACCAAATGAAATTAATTTCTGCTTTTCGTAGTGGGAAATAACCTGCGGCGAATCTTCCAAATCGAAAACGTTGCACAGGTGTCTGATAGTTTTACTTTAGTATGGCTCTTCAGCTTCCCGAAAGAACGTTTTCTGCAAGTGGCCGTCGATGGATATCTTTCAAATACTTTAACCATCATCGCTGGTGTTCCCCATGGATCTATATTGTCTTCAACCCTCTTTTTATTGTATATCAACGACTTATTAGAAAAAATCAAGAATCCAATACATTGCTTAGCTGACAACAGCACACTTGTCTCGTCTTTCCATTTGGATTCCAGGACATCGGCTACGAAGACGCATCTTCACCGGCAGCAGGAGATTGCATATCTTAATGAGGATCTAGAAGTGATTTCAAATTGGGGTGAAAGTAACCAAGTTTAATTCAATTCCACATTAAACCCAGGCATCGGTTTTTTCTAAGAAGATAAATGTCTTCGAACCAGATATAATAATGTCAGGACAGACGATTCCGCTTTCTGCTTCGATAAGTTTGTTGGGGGTTCAAATAGATACCAATATGTCTTGGTACAATCAAGTCACTGGAATTGCAAAAGCTGCTCCTCAAAAGCTTGAAACACTGTTTCAAACCAGAAAACTGTACATACCTCAGCAACTTTTGATGCTTTATATAGCTCAGATCAAACCTCCTATGGAATATTGTTTTTTAAGTATGGAGCTCGTGTAGACCTATGACTTTGTAGATACTTGTGGCAGATACCCGACTGAGAAACAACAACTGATTCAGCTAATGCCGTGCAGAAGGCTGGAGTAAAACCATCAGGTACCTACGCATGTGCAACGTCCTCTATTTGAAAGATTCGTTACTTCCCACTATGGAAAGCAGAAATTGATTTCATTTGGTAGGTGTGACCAAATAGATAGACCAGTTGAAGTCAGAATAATAATAATATTTCGGAGAGGTGCGTATGACATGCTCCATTGGGACATGCATATGACATGCCATAGTGAAAGTAACTTGCGACGAATCTTCCAAATGAAAGACGTTGGGTTAATTGTTGTTCGTCCATCGGGTATCTGCCACACGTACCCACACAGTCGTAGGTCTACATAAGAGGCAAGGGGTAAGGTGTTTTCCACTCGAACCTGGAGCATGTCATATGCACCTTTCTGTGATATGATAATCATGTACTGCAGGTCATTTCAAACAGAGTGAACTAAGTTCGGGTGAAAAACACTTTTCCCCCTGCCCAGGACCTACGACTTTGTATGTACGTGTGACAAATACCTGAAGGAAAACAACATCCAAATCAGCTGATGTCACGCAGAAAGCTGGAGTGAAGCCATTAGGCACCTGTGCAACATCTTCCGTTTGGAAGAATTGTTGTAAGTTATTTCCTATACATGAAAAGTGGAAATTAATTTCATTTGGTTGGGACGACCACCGATAGAATGGTTTCGGAGTGAACAAAATCAATTACAACTATTCATAAACTCTATCAGCAATAACCATCTGTGCCACCTGCAGACAAAGTCTGGAAACAACTTCATACTCCAATGCATACTCCGGGGTGGAGGTCAGAATAATGATGATATTCCGGAGAGGTGCATATCATGCCTGAGTTCAGGTGAAAAATACCTTACCCCTTGCCTCTCATGTGAACCTACGACTTGTAGGTACGTGTGGCAGATAGCCGACGAAAAAAATAACTAACCCGTCTTATACCGCATAGAAAGCTAAACACGGTTAGAGTTCTATATGATATAAAAAAAAACGAATCACTCACTCTAACGGTTCTGTGTTTTTTTCAGATTGACATTATTGTTCGTAGTTCATATTTGGAAAACAATGCCGATATTATTGCCGTTCGTACGGGTCTCCATGAAAAATATTGGTTGATGAATGTTTCAATGATGATGAATGTTTCAATGATGATGAATTTTCAGAATATTTTGAGAATTTTGAATGATCTTATGAATCAATTTCATGAGTGATTCAAGTATATCACTATTAAAGATGGAAAGATCGTTGACATTAAAAAGTTATTTCAAAATGTTACTTTTATCAAATTTCACACAATATTCTAATGAATCCAACAATGGACACTTTTTCAACATTCTGCCCATTCATTTCGTTTTTCTCGAAAGGTTTTCATAAATGAGAAATCTGATTTTTTCATTTTCCTAGAACAAAATTACTGAACGGTACACATTTATGAACATTTATGAACAAATCTGTGTACAGTATACATGTGCAATGTTTTCCAGCTAATGAAATAACAATCGTGAAAAATGACCAGAATGATTCCTGATATTATTGCAGCACAAGTCTACTAAATATAAAATACGACTTTCCGCTTTGCAGCTAAAGGAATGAACAACACTGGAATTCTCCCTCGAATGAGCAGAATTTTTCAGAAAATGAAACACAATCTCCAGCTGAAAAATCACCGTTATCGAATGTTTCACCACTTATAAATGGGCTTCTATATCATGGCTCGAACAATGAGATATTTCTGAAACATATTTTTCCCGGTAGCTTTCTATTCGAAACATGAATAGAACAAACATTTCAATGTTGTCAAAATCTCAAGAGGTATAATATTTCAGAAACTTTTCTGCTATACTTCCATTCATTTTGAAATGGAAACGGTATGCATCACGTTTTTCATTTGGTGAGGTATTCAGGCGCACTTCGGTTTGAAATATCTGAAATCATTGCTGTGGATAGGATTCCACCGAACCTACTGCACTTACAAGAGTGAAAAATGACGGACACATTTCTGTATTGATTTCGTTTTATTTTCCGCAGGTACATAAAAAATATCATTTGTAGTTAGAAAAGTCAGATGTTGTTGTTATCATCGTTTACTCGATTCGTCTTCACTACTCGACAAGTAGAAGAACATTTACGTCTAAATTTTATATATCTAAGTTACACGTGAGCTTGGAACTGATTTTTTACAAGAAGAGCTTTGAGCCGAGATCCATCCATTCGAACTCGAGCTGATAAAATACGAGTCGAGCCAAACTTTCAATCCATTTGAAGCTTTTTAGAACCATGAGAAGATTCCGTCTTAACCTTTTTTCACCCCCTTGAAAATAGATTCTCAGGAAACATATAACATTTCCTCAAATAAGTGCAATCAGAGGATTTATTTCACTAAACAGTTCAGAATAACGAAACACATGTTTCACTATAAATTAGCTTTTTCAGCCGTGTTGAAATCAAATGTCATGGTTTTGTTAACTGTTCACCTAGTGAAAATCTTATAATGAAATGTTAGACGAGTACTTTATAGTTTCATCAAGTACCGCCCAATTTCATCACAAACCGACGCGATTGCAAACTTCCATCACAAAGCATGTCGCAACATTTTCTTGCGTAATTATTTCAATTTTGCGATAACTTTGGAGATATTGACTTGAAGTGAGGAGAAATCAAAATATTTTTGAAATGCTCAAGGTAACTATCGGATTAATCTGATGAATATTGATTTATGTGTCAAGTAGTTTCGTGAGAATGAATTATCTTTCCTACCAACCGATTTCCTAGAGTATTTGAAGTCCACTAGATACTCGTTAGGACAACAAGAGAATCGTTCCAAATTCTTGGGGTTCTTATTGAATACTCTTTGTGAGCAGGAAAATAGCAGAATCAATACTCCTGACCGCTCTGAATTGAACGATTTCGTACAATCTATCTCGTCTTGTGTGTGTGGACCTTTTTGCTGAAAATATCCTCACTAGTTTACATTGTTTTACATGTTCAAGAAGTAGCAAAAACGTATGTGACTTTCTGGAACTTCTACCAACGTTTCCTAATACGTCTGATAACCAGTCCGTGCATAGCTTATCAGCTTATTGTTAAATCATCTGAAAATAGAATTTCAACGGGTGATGACCGATTGTATTGCCAAATATGCGCCAAACTAACTGACTATTATAAGACAAAAAATATAGCTGAGGCACCAGTCAATCTAATGATCTTCAAACATGACTCAACCAAACCAAACTCTTACGAAGCACCAAACTCTTACGAAGTTTCGGAATGGATGAACACTCCAATCTAGCAGACCACTATTATAATCTTCATGCAGTTATTGTTCACTGTGGTTCTGGCGTTGAATCTGGTCATTATTATGCATTGGTCAAAGACAAAACGGACTGGTTTAAGTTTGACGCTAGTCGTGTCACTAAATATTCTGGCAATATCTTGAATTTTTTGGAGCCTCTGGAGACACCCTACATTTTATTTTATGAAAGAGAGGACGTTGGCAGATCAAGATCTTCAGATGATGTGGTGCTGCAGGTTTTTCCGGGTTTTTCCGCAGCTGAAAAAGCAAATGTGCTCCTGGAATCAATCAAGTCGCCCCAGAGCGCCAATTGATTCTTGTTGTTGCTTTATAATTTCATAATTTGTATTACTTTTTCATATATAGCTTTACAATTACTGTGAATAACAAAATATTCTCATTGATGGTATTTGTGATCCACATTTCATTTAAATCAATATCATTAAGTTTGAATTTCACTACAGACATCATTCCAAAAAAAATGGATGTGATTATGTGATTGCATTTCAAATTGATTCAGCATTCAACTCTCAGTGTCAAATGAAACATATGTTTTTGGCATTTAGTAAATTATAATTATTATTCAGATCTGCATCGTGTTAATTTCCTTTTTATCAAGTGAAGAGTAAAGGCTCAATTGTCTACTTCCTGAACATATTTTTATTTGCACAAAACTTTATTCGAAAAAGTGCGTGAATTTGTTTGTTATTTACCTTTTTGTTTTCATTAAATCATATGTGACTCTTCATTCTGATTGCATGAACCTTGTTTTTTTCAAACACTTTTCATCGATTAGTGAAATGTAATTATTTGATTTTATTAAATTGATGGATGTAGCCGTTACTATGTGTTAGGAAATCATAATGAAGAAAAGAGAATTGAAAACTATGTTTTTTACCACTTTTATTTGTAACTAACGTTACTGCAGTTACGTCCTATAAGGTCATTTTCAAACTTATACATTAAACTAAAAATGTTTGATTACATTAGCCCATATATAGCACCGCTGTAGGTAATAATAAAGGTACTTGGCTTGATTGAGTACCTGCATTTTGTTTACTAGTTACAATGCGGATATGCTAATTTGAAAACCGGTGAGGAAACTAAATCGATTTGATCATTCGACAGTTTGCACCCACAATGTTTATGCTTGTGAATTTCCAAGGATTCTAAATAATTGAGTTTGTAACTCTTCCTTGCATAGTACAAAATTTTCGTATCGCTTAGATTCGGGATGTTGTGGTTGCATGCCAGGAATGGTTTGAAAAGGTCGAATCATTTTTTCCTAGTCTGAACTACCTTCCATGTTCAGCATATCCTTTATCTTTTGCATCGAAAAGGAAGCGAGATAACCTGGCATATGGTCTGAATGCCACTTCAACATTGTTTTTTCTGAAGAAACCCGCAATTATCTCTGTTCCTTTTCCAAAATATGTTAGTTACCCATTTCTTGATTTTTGGTTGTTTGACCTGAGGGTATATTAATCTGTTAGTAAATTTACGGCTTTGTTTTCTGACTGACTTATGCGTTGAAATCATTATTATGACCTCTCTGTGTAATTATATCAATTTCCCTTGCTAGATTGTTAGCAAACAAAGGCAGTGAGAAAGCTCTGTGCAACATTGAATTGTAGACTGCTAATTTATGATTTTTGGTAATTTTTGAATTTCAAAGAGAAATATTCAACTGCTGTTTCCGCTTCATTTCACTGATAAATATGCAGAAAAACATATCTAGTTATCAAAATGACAAAATTTTGTTATCTTAGTAATTCTGAAATGACTTTTGTTTGGGGTATGCCATACCCTAGTATACCAACCGAGATAATTTATTTGGGTACACTTACGGAGGGTTAAAGCCATTACCTTCAATTCAGATGCACTTAGATTTGATCATTCTACATGCATTTTGCGTTCACATTTTGCGTTGCTAATTTATGACTGTCTCGATGTATGAGTTTGTCCTGAGTGGACGAAACTGCAGTAACGTTATTTACAAATGAAAGTGGTGAAAAACATAGAAAGTTTTCAATTTCTTCGTTAAGATATTATTAGTTTCTAGTTAGTAGCTACTTGTGACTAATTATTGGTAATTTGTTACAGGTTATTAGTTGTCAGTTATTAACTATTGTTTTTCATTTATTGCTCAATATTATTCCAAATCTCCAGCCTCCCTGTGTGATTATTCGTTGAACATCACTTCTTACTCTCCTAACCGAAAAAGAATGATATAAAAAATGATGTGGCTTTTTTAGACTACAAATACATAATCTTCATGAGTCTGCGAAAATATCGGTAACATACATATGAATTGAATATATATTTTTCTGTCTTGCAAGAGTATAGTCGTTAAGTCCAGGCAGTACATTTCAAAAATATACACAGGACATAAATAGATGGATGTAGCCGTTACTACGTGGTAGGAAATCATAATGAAGAAAATAGAAATGAAACTTTCTATGTTTTTTACCACTTTCATTTGTAACTAACGCTACTGCAGTTTCGTCCTATACGGACATTTTCAAACTTATACAATAAATTAACAATGATTCATTACATTCGCCATTATATACTACCCCTATAAGTACTAATACAAATAGAGGTACTTGACTTGATTGAGTACCTGAATTTACAGTCCACAATGCAGATGTGCCAATTTCATCATTTAACAGGTTGCACCCGCAATGTTTATGCTTGTGGATTCTCATGGATTCTGAATAATTGAATTTGCAACCCTTCCTGGCATAGTGCAGACTTCCCGTATCGTATAGATTCGGAAACTTGTGGTTGCATGCCAAGGAATGGTTCGAAAACGTCGAATTATTTTCTCCCAGTCTGAAGGACCTTTCATGTTCAGCATACGGGTTTTAGAAATTTCGGCCACATTGTCCCACATGTCGACCTTATCTTTGGCATTGAAAAGGAAGCAAGATAAGCTGGCATGTGGTCTGAATGTCACTTCCACATTGTTTTTTCTGAAGAAACCCGCAATTATCTATGTTCTTTTTCCAAAATATGTTAGCGTTACCCATTTCTTGATTTCTGTAAAGTTAGTTACAAATAAAAGTGGTGAAAAACATAGGAAGTTTCATTTCTCTTTTCTTCATTATGATTTCCTCAACAACTCATCAATCTTCTTGATTGAATTGGGTACTAATCTAACCCCTGTGAGACAATCATCACAATAAAACTCCAACAGACGTTTTCCTTTTAACCCTTCGTTAGTGTTCAGGGGTATAACATACCCAGAACTGCAAGTCACAGCTCTCAAATCAAAACGAATTGACTAACCGACCTATAGTGCTTAATAGCTGTAGTTAAAACATATTCTTTCAGGTACTATACACTTTCATCTCTCTCCAACGTCTCAGTTGTCAACGAGACATCTTAGAAGTCAGTCAGGGTACGACATACCCCTAACTATTTGTGTTATGAAGTTTGAAGGTGAATTTCTCATTAGAAATAATATTCTACAAAATATTGTTGATTATTTTCATGAATATTTCAGGAGTTTCACTAAAATCGTAAAATGTCTTACGCAGGGCCTTAGCGAATAGAAAAACCATGGGGAGAGGGAATTCAAATTTTCCCAACCCCACCAGCAAAATTTCCCAACTTTCGAAAAAATGAAAGCCGAGGGATTAGTTACTACTATAATATATCAATTTTCTTACTCAGCTATCCAAAGATTGGCTGAATGCTTATGTCCGTTAGGGTATGCACAAACAAAAATAAATTTTGGTGATTATGAAAATAGTGGAAATTATTCTACCAAGATCCTTGGTCTTCCACCATATCCACCATGTATAGAAATATTCAATACAAATGAAAGGAAACAACACTTAAATAATATTGTTCTTATTGTTTTCTACTATTATTTTTTCTATCTTCATGGACCAAAAATTCCCAACATTTCCCAACTTTTTCCCAAGTCGAAAAAGCAGGGGAGGAGGCTCCCCCCTTCCCCCCCATGGCGACGGCCCTGGTCTTACGAAGGAGAACGAATAAGACTAGAACGTTTATGGGAAGAGTTTGGCGCCAGTTCTGAAGTCAGTGCTAGAAGAAGTCGAAGTCGCACAAATAGGTGAAGAACATGCTGCTGAGAAAGAAACAGAACACGCAGGGAACGAATTGGAAAATACAGTTTCTGCAATCAGCGACTGTTTCTCGACACACTGTAATCAACAGTGTGTCGAGAAATAGTCGCCGTTGGCCTTTGACACTATTTTTTTCGTTCATGAAGAGGCGACATTTTTTTAAAGAACAAAAAATCAAGAAGTGGAACGTAATGAACCCGGACCAAAGCAACGATGCACAACCAATAGGTGTTCTGTTTGACCAAGAAGCAAAGACAG
Organism: Leptinotarsa decemlineata; assembly: GCF_025532065.1. Taxonomy (NCBI): domain Eukaryota; kingdom Metazoa; phylum Arthropoda; class Insecta; order Coleoptera; family Chrysomelidae; genus Leptinotarsa; species Leptinotarsa decemlineata. Next base: position 1,088,603 of record NW_027412596.1, on the reverse strand, counting down.
AAAGACGTTTTATGTATGGAACACGCAATGATGACATGCGACAATTGCGCCAATTTCGAGAGCCCGTAACTCTTATTTGGGAAATTATCACTCTTAGTTTTGTAACCTTTTGTTTGTGGAACAGTTTTTTTAGAACATTTCTTTTAGTTGTATATGCCATGTCATGATCTCCATATTTTATGATGAATATAGTTGAACTGTATTTGTCAAGGATATAATAAACACATATTTTTCAATTGGTGATTTTTGAATTTCAAAGAGAAATATTCAACTGCTGTTTTCGCTTCATTTCACTGATAAATATGCAGAAAAACATATCTAGTTATCAAAATGACCAAATTTTGTTATCTCAGTAATTCTGAAATGACTTTTGTTTGGGGTATGCCATACCTTAGTACACCAAACGAGATAATTTATTTGGGTACACTAACGGAGGGTTGAAGCCATTACCTTCAATTCAGATGCACTTAAATTTGAACATTCTGCATGCATTTTGCGTTCATAACTATCACAACTCAAGAGAAAGTCATTTTCGGTAATTCTACATTTCAAACAATCCATGGTGTAGTATGTTTCTAAAGATATTTACTGAGTCCTGACCTGTTACTTTCAGATCTTAGGTTGTAGGGTGCTTTATCTTTATTCTACCTATTAACGTCGATAATATTCGTCATTATTATATCAAGAATAATAAAGCAGTAAATTTATTTTATTAATTTCGTCTTTTTCTTTGTTTTTAGGGTGAACGTGCTGTTATTTTTCCTTTGCTACTCGGGGGATTTTCGATTTTTTGCTCTTCTTTCTCTTCTGCGTCATCTTCTTCTTCTTGATCACTAGATTTTTCCATTTCTTCTTCTTCTACTCCAGTCTCATCTCGCTCCGTGTTGTCTTCAGATTCGTAGTATGAATCTGCTCCGAAGATTCCGTCAATAATTTTTGATAAGCTGACTTCTTTTTATTTTGTTGATCAGTAACCATGCCGTATTCGAAATCCTCATCTCCATCATCAGAGTCATTATTTTCATTTTCATCTCGATAACAAACTTGCTCTAAAGTTCAATATCCAAATTCGCATTATTTACTGAGCTTCAAGTCTGAAAAGTTGAAAAAACCCGAGAAAATCATTAATTTTTATAAACAAATGCCTAAAATAATAAAATTAAAATTAACTGAAATATATATTCGAGATGACATTTGAAAGATAATTCAAATATCTACAAAAATGCTCGAAAGGCTTATTGTCGTATCTCTAATAGTTCAAAAGAGTTGAATAAGCATTAAAGTCAACAAATGGATTAGCTGCTGCAACTTTTGTCAGCACGTGTATTTTCAAAATTGAATAAATAATGGAAAACATTTTTTATTCGTATTTTTATGTTCGTGGTTGTTTTTGTGATTTTTATTTCTTTCAAGAAAAAATAAAGCTACGTTGAGAATTTGTTTATAACAAATTGTTAAGTTAATAAACGAGGAAATTGTTGATGAATTTTTTTCTGTTATTTTGTAGAGAACTGTTAACTATGATTTTAGAAAAGAAAAAATGTCTTAACTAATAATTTAAACAGGAGATATATAAAAAAACGATTATAAACAATTAAATATTATTAGTAAAAGAACATTTTTTTAATTATAATTGACAGTCCTCTATGACGTTGTATTTTTTTTAGAATATTGAAATAGTCCATTCGTTTATAAAAAATGTATAAATTATGTGTTTCAGTTCATATATGTCTGTAATTGACATAATGATGAAATAATGATGAATAAAGAAAAAAAATGTTCGGAACTTTATTGTGTTTTTTTTGTTCACTTTAAAAAATCATTTCAAAGAAAGTATTGACATTTTCAGAACAATTATTATGCAATTTTCTTTTGTATGTATCTGAGAAGCACTCCACGAAGCGAAAAAATGTTACGGTAATTATTTGAAAATTAATTTTACTTTGAATGATAGAGGAAGTTTCAGAAAACTTTTTTAATTAACAATTGTCTAGATTATTGAAAAATTAACTTTAATGAAAAAATCCAACGGTAATCAGTTCTCTATGGTGTTTAGATTGAATCTTACATTTTTTAAATTTTTTCTATTATTTTAAGTACCTTAAAAAATATTTTCAAGTTACGTACTCGCTTAGAGGCCGTGCACGCAACCTAAAAATGACGCGCGGACGGTTATTTTCACCGTTAAATAAAAATTATAAATAATGGAGATAACGTTTTGGGAGTCGGAACTTTTTTCAGTAAATATCCTCCTCTTCAAGGATCTTTTTTTCAAAATTCAAAAATATTGATAGTTTACGAACTATAAACAACAAAACCGAAGACTGCTTCTTAGGGTTTTTAATTGTTTATAACTTTTAGAATTTTTTATGAACTAATTTACTTCTTTTTCATAATGATCTAGATAATATTCCGGATCGAATGAGCCTAACCACTTAATTTTACTAAAATTATGCCTATTCAACTCGAATCTAAACTTAAAGCCCAGTAAACTAAATGGTCGATTACAGTTGATACCAATGGTTGTGAAATTAAAGAGACAACAAAATGTCTTGTATCCCAATATCAAATTACTGATTCAACCCAATCTATTTCATTTGTTGTTTTCGTTTTGCCATCAGCGACGTTCGAGAAAAATATGTAGTCATAGGAAGATTCGATGGCACACTATGGCACACTATTGCTGTGCCATTTCACAACTTGTATTAGCTGTAATTTTTGATAATATTTTAGATCAGTTGAGTTTGGTGAATTTCTCACCTCAAAGAATGGTTCAGTTTCGAATAAGTGATCGAATGTATTTTTTCTGGTTTTATCGTTTTTGATGAAGGGGTAATTGGAAAATTCAGCCCAATTAAAATCTTCTTCGACTTTTACAATAATTTTTGAAAATGTTCAATTTCATTCACGAAACTGTTTCTCAATTAATAAAATAAGCCATATTCCGAAATTATAACAAACATTTTGCTGTCGTGTTTATGTCTTTGGCATTGACTACTGAAGTCATTAGGTTCTTCTGAGTAGGGTGCCTTAATAACTCTCTGAGCCTCCTGGGAGCATCATGGCTATTTGTAGTTCCGCCAGCCATGTTACAAAGTAGAATGAATCCACCTTCAATTAGATAAATAATAAATCTGAAAGCAATTATTCATTTAATAATTAATGACGAAGTTTGACTTCATGATGATTAGCTGTTGAAAGCATGGTTCGAATTCTCTGTCTATTTATCGGGTATCAACGAAATCATATATAACACACATGTGTTATATATCGTCATGCTATCGAATATAGCATGACGTCAGAAATATTGTCAAACTCGGTGTAGGATGAAACTAATGTTTCATTCTACATCGAAGTTTGCTTAGTTTTTCAATAAATGTTTGAAAATTGAAATTTTGGATTCACATACGTACTTTTTATCAATTTTTTTAAACGCCATTGCTTACATCATTCATCTCGAAAATCTGAATAGAAATTTGTATTTTTTGAACTTTGACTTCGAAATAACTCTCTTATTCTATTTTCTTTGTCGGTGAAAAAGTGAAAGTGTCATTGTGGAATGATAACTTCATAAAAATGACATTTTTCACCGGTAAAGATAAATGGACAGCACAGTATAATTTTTTGTAACAAAAGAGGTACACTTCGATGTCGAAGTTCAAAAAATACCATTTCCTATTTAGATTTTTGTGATCAATGAAGTGAAAATTGGTATATAATAATAGTCCGTAAAGAGTTCGTTGATGAGTGGAAAACTTCAATTGTTGACTTTTATTCAAAAACTGAGAAAACTTCGTCGTTAGTTTTTTTTTTTCGAGTTGTTTGACGTAATGGTACCACCATATTCAAATAGAAATGGCTATATGTGTTATATCGTTGAAAAGGGAATTTTATTTGGCTGAAAAAATATATAGAGTCCTACTGGAAATTCTCGACTTGGTTTTGTTTCCGATTGATGCTGTGAAGATTTTCACGAGTTTTATTATAAAAAATATCTGCTTCAGAGAACGCCGAATTTTAAGTTTCTTACTACATAAACAATTGAATGAGGCCGTGAGTAGTAGATTACTGCCGGTTCTGGGCTTCCCCCACCACTATGACGTATTAATTGCTTTTTTTGTTGTTGTTTAGTAACATCAAGACGATGTGACCTTGAAGTGTCTGGTGCATGGATCATTCAGAATTTTTTTTTTCAAATTAGTTTCTATATGTGTGTGTGTGTGTGTGACTGCACGGTACAGGGTTTCATCATGTGCTTGCCTATGTACAAACATATGTCTGAATACTTTGAAGATCCTTCAAGTAATGAATGTTCCATCGGTGTGAGCCCACCAAGTGACGTCACAGCGGCAACCGTTCAACGGTAAGAGAGCAAGATGTTCACTCCACGACGTGTGACTGAGAAATGCGTATTTATCGGTGCGCCCTCACCTCACTCGATGCAGTCAAAGCTGTGACGTAACGCATCGCTCTAGCCTCGCTATCGATGGTGACACGCAGGCGGCCGAGGACTGTGCTAACGTCTGCCCTCTCCGAAAGCGGAACGACCACTGCCTGTTATCGCATCCAGTTGGGAGGTGGCCTTGGCTGTGACGTCAGGCATCTCTAGTGGGTTGCAGAGTAGGGTGAACCGAAGAGAGTTAAATAACGTGGATTTGTATAGATGATATTGTAGAATCTCGTGAAGTAATAATCTGAAAATTATCAACTTGACCTGTTCCAAGGTATAGTTAGGGCAAATTGGGTGAATATAACAATTGGCAGAAATTCTCCCTATTACAGCAAAATTTGACCTCACATTTTCGCTTTGGAACCTCATTGAACTATTGAGGCCCGCGTCGGACTGCAAATTCGAAGGTTATAAAATAATCAGAAATGAGTAATGAGAAAAGTTCATTGCATATATTCAAATGATTCAACATGAAACAAACCAATGAAGCACAAGTGATAAGAAATGAGAGTTCAGGGAGTGAATTTTTGTTGCTTGTAACTATCCAATGGAATTTAAGATCTGAATCTTGTGCAATGTTATATTCATGATGACGAATAAAAGAACAGTTATTATTTAGGTCTATTTCATGTACGGAAAACACTGAAGAGATTGAAATCGAATTACATATTCAAAAGAGAAATAAATATATTAGAATTTTGAAAAATCTTGAGGTTGGGTTAGAATTTAGAAATTGTCGAAAGAGACAACTGCTTTGATAAGCCGATTTTCTATAGTTTGTGCCTGTATTTCTTGGTCCCGTGTGACAAAAACTTGTCGATTTTGATATTGCACGTAGCTTTTGCATTTCGTTTCGACCTTCACAGCATATGACATCAGCGTAACTATAACTGAAAAGTAGGATGTGCCATCACTTTGATCGAAAATGAATTCTTTCACGTGTCATTGCCAGATTTACCCGTCTTTGAAATAAATGCAAGGTTATTATCTGTCCCAAAACAGATGCGTAGACTCAACACATAACATTTTACAGAAGAACAGACTGACATTTCTCACGCATATGCATGTATAACATGAACTAGGCATCACATATTTATTGATGATTCAAAATGCTACACTATATTTTCTCTTGAAATATAATGACATTACAATTTGAAGCAACATAGTAGATTATATTGACGTACCTTCAACTGAAACGTGGGTATCGCCTCACTTTAGTCTCATTTTTTCCACACATTGGCAAAATCTGATGGTGAAGTTTGTTTTAACCTTGAAACTAAATACTAGGATTTTCTCGAGGGTCGAGTTCTCATGTATGCCGATGAAAAAGACATATTTTTCACACCTGAATATATTCTCGACATGAACTATTACATGTCGCATTACACATGGTTCAATTTGAAATGTATTACTATCTTGTTCTGAAAACCCAATATTATCCAAGATTCAAGTAAGCGTGTATTCAACCTGAAAACTGATTCCTTTCCTCCACCATTTCATGATCTGACCTTGAAATTGAGTTTGATCTTCTACTTGACTACGTGGTCATTTTCTGTCGATGTCCTGCTATACTGGTTTGTGAGTCCTCAAATATTACATAATGCACACATTTTTCGTACATACACATGCATGCTTCACACCATGCATGCTTATGCTTATGTTGTAGTATTTTTCTCGAGAGAATTTATCTGGGTGAAGCTGCGATGATTCTGCAACCGTGTTAGGAATCACACGTTGAAAGGTAAGACCTCGTTAGTCCTCAGCTCGCACAAGTTTCTCAACTTCTGAGAGTTGTCGTTCGTATGGGGGAGACAGCTGATTAACGAAAAACATATTTTAAACAGAAACAGAACAGTATGATGTATCCATCAGAAGTGCAATACTAGGAGTTTGATACAAACTAGCATTCTTTTCCAATACATGAAATGTATTCGACCTAATATCGATACTTATGATCAGTGTAAACTAAAGAAGGCGAAAACAAGTATCAGAATGTTTCAGCTAAATTTATTCAATATGAAGTTTTCGCATATTGGTTTCTCTATTCTTTCAATCAGTATAACTTTTACTTGCTGCATGATAAAGATACAGTAATGCAACTTATCGCTATCGAATTGGGTACTGTAATAGCGCGATAAACATTTTTGTCAACATTTTTACTGTTGTTCCTGTAAATATAGTGTTTCAGACTAATATATCATCATAGAAATTCATTTTTCTGATACACTATGATTCCATTAGACATGTGTCTCAATAGAAGATTTTATTCATATTCATATTCATTTCTAATTTACTGTTCGAGGAATATTTTCTGGCGCTCCATTTCAGTCAATCAGTTATTGTTGAACCTGCTTCTGCAATTTTGAAAAATGTTTGTTCATGTGATGGAATAATATCGCATCTATTTTGAGTATGAAAAAAAATGAATACAAGGAGAAAACAGTGAACGATGGACTTGAAGTGTTATAAGGCTTCTAAACGAATGAAAAAAGATCTGAAAAATACTACTACTATGGGTGGGAAACAAAATCTACTAGCATTCTTGGTCAATATTACAACACTAAGTAATCAGATGGAATTTGAGATGAAGAAAGGTGCAGGCCTGATTAGCCGGAAAGAGACAGCCTCTAATCGAGTACATTGGGATGATTCAGAATCGGCTTTCAATTCGCGTATCCGGACTGAAGTATTTAGTTATCTCAAGCATAAGAACTCTATCTCATTTTTGATCGACTGTAAGACCCTTTTTGTGAGACGAATTCAAAATGCATTGATAAAGAATGCATTTTAAAGGTTAATGTGACATTCAGTGGAGAATTTGAGGTTGTCAAAGGCGATCGAATCTTCAACGACTATAAGTATTTCACAATACCTAACGCATCCATCCATAGTAACACTTATATGAATATGTGGTTCGAAGAACATGTTATGGAGCCAATCATGATAAAGTTGGAAGAGTGTCAGGAACGTGACAGAGGTTAGACGTTGGAGGTAGTAGTGAATTTGGGATTTAACGTAAACAAATTTGTGCCGCAGAGAGGATCATGAGACATTGAACTGCCTTCTCAAATCGAACGAAAAATCATGATAATGCCTGCTTCGCTTGGGCCATTGTTTCAGTGTTGTATCCAGTTCCTTATAGACAACATTATGATCACATCCTATCTTATCCTGACTATTCAAAAGTTCTGAAGTTTTAAGGTATCCATTTTTCGATGACAATTATTCAGATGAATAGTTTCGAAGGGCAGAATGATCTCTCAGTCAATGTTTACACATTGAAACTTTTGAAATCCAAGTATACTGTAATACCACTAAGATTGAGCATAGCAAATAATAAAAGCGAACATGTGAATCTACTCATGATTCAAGACTTCTATAACGATGAAAGATGTGAGGATTCAATGAATGTCTATGATGTTACGTCACCAACCAGAAAACACTTTGTTTGGATAAAAGACCTATCTAGTTTGGTGAGTAATCAACTCGACAACCATAATGGAAAAAATATTCATGTCTTAGGTGCTTTCACTGTTTTTATACGCAAGCTACGTTAATAGCTTGCGTATAAAAACGTATCAATAAAAACACACTCAAGTTAACTAATAATTCAAAACAATCTCTTACAAAATGTGAACCGAAATATATATGTTGGAGGTTAACAACAAAAATGAATTTGAGCCACATTATACTTATATGTTTTTTATTTGATGTTTCTATGGTTGTGTGTTGTTATATATTGTCAAGTTCAGTTGTTATATTTTACCAGAAATAAAAATTATAGAAAGTCTCCATAAAGTTCTTATCATAAATATAAAGTATCTTCAAACAATATAATGAACAAGATCTTACTACAATATATAAATATTTTTCATTGTTGTCTGTTTACAAAATATTTGATGGAAGAGTTGAATTTTATATTTTCAGGAAATACATCGACTTAATAGATACTTATGAGCCCTTCGAAGGAAAAGACCAAGAAATGTTACCCTAAAAAATGAGGACAAGGGGTTGATATCATCCGGTTGTGACTTCATCGTTAAAGCAGTTTTCTTTGCTCTTTTCCACACCACCCTGGAGTGAGAGCTGCCAGAGCGTTTGGTTTTTAGATTGTAGAGGAACAAAAAAAAACATCGCCAATAGCCCTATATAAAACCTCTCTAGAAAGAAAATAGGTGTGTGGTTCAATTTGAAATAAATAACAGTAGGTTTCATTTTTTTTCCAATAGTTCTGCTTCGACTCACAAAAATACACCTGTGTTTCAGCAACAAGATAATATGTTAACAAAAACTTTTAATGTGATATGTGGTTTCCACTCGTACATAGAACCGTTCATGTGAGACGAGAATTATTTGTAATTGATATTGTTATTTATCAATAGTCATAGATATTGAATTGAGTAATGTCCCCATGAAAGAGTATGGTAGGTCTCGGGAATAAGATAGCATTTATCATCGTTAGGATTCAGAGCAATCTTCGTTTTTTCTGCTATGCTTATAGGATTTTATTAATTTTTTGTGTGATTGCTTTTTCGGTACAATTTTCCAAACAAGCCACGTAATCTTCGAAAGCGATTATTGTTTTGACAACATTATGTTTAACGCATTTCGCTTTCTTGGATACTCCGAAATTGGCCACAATTTGTTTGATTTCATCATTTTCATAACTCTCCTAATTCAATCTTTATTCCAGATCAGTGATTTGATCTTCTGACGATGCAATTTTAGTTGAGTATAATTTAGATCTGAGTCCAATAAAGTCGATCACAAGCTTTCCGTTGTTCTCATCCTTCTTCAATCCAATCACTTTCTTATTCGCTCGGGGAATATTGTAAATTATATCTGATTGATAATCGCTAGTATCGAAATACTGATAACAATCATTATTCATCATCTCATATGGATCATAATTTATTATTTCATATTTCAAACTGTCAGTATAAACTGCGAAAAATTTTCTCTATACCTAGGAGCCATGTGATCATAATGGAAATTATATGAAGTCAACTTTGTCAAATCCAATACTACCATTCCAACATATATAGGTTTGTTGAAGTATATTTCGGATTTTCCCAATTCAATGGCAGTCAAGTTTTCATCGAAGACAGTCAAACTCTTGAACCAAGGATTGGAGATTCTGGCTTCGGCACCATATCGCCCATCCCAATTTGTTACAAGGCGAACATCACAGTGCTTTCTCAGATTTTCCATAGTTTTCCCTGAAACAAATATTTATATATATGGGACAAAAATTGAATTTTGAAGATAGAAGTACATATCAAATACGGCATTATTCATTAGTTTGAATAGGTTCTTTTCAAAATCAAATTCAGGTGTGAAAAATATGTCTTTTTCATCGGCATACATGATAACTCGACCCTCGAGAAAATCCTAGTATTTAGTTTCAAGATTAAAACAAACTTCACCATTAGATTTTGCCAATGTGTGGAAAAAATGAGACCAAAGTGAGGCGATACCCACGTTTGAGTTGAAGTTACGTCAATATAAACTACTATGTTGCTTCAAATTGTAATGTCATTATATTTCAAGAAAAAATATAATGTAGCATTTTGAATCGTCATCAAGTATGCGGTACGTAGTTCATATTAGACATGCATATGCGTTAGAAATGTCAGTTTGTTCTCCTGTAAAATGTTATGTGTTGAGTCTACGCATCTGTTTTGGGGGAGATAATAACCTTGCATTTATTTCAAAGTCGAACCAAACTTGCCGGGTAAATCTGGCAATGACAGGTGAATGAATTTATTTAAAGTGATGGCACATCTTACTTTTCAGTTATAGTTATGCTGATGTCATATGCTGTGAAGGTCGAAACGGAATGCAAAAGCTACGTGCAATATCAAAATCGACAAGTTTTTGTCATACGGGACTAAGAAATACAGGCACAAACTATAGAAAATTGGCTCATCAAAGCAGTTGTCTTTTGCGACAATTTCTAAATTCTAACCAAACCTCAAGATTTTTCCAAATCCTAATATTTTTATTTCTCTTTCGAATATGTATTCTGTAATTCAATTCCACTCTCTCCAGTGTTTTCCGTACATGAAATAGACCTAAATAATAACTGTTCGTCATCATGAATATAACATTGCACAAGATTCAGATCTTAAATTCCATTGGATAGTTACAAGTAACAAGAATTCACTCTCTGAACTCTCATTTCTCATCACTTGTGCTTTATTGGTTTGTTTCATGTTGAATCTTTTGAATACATGCAATGAACTTTTCTCATCACTTATCTCTAATTATTTTATAACCTTCAACTTTGCAGTCCGAAGCGGGCCTCAATAGTTTAATGAGGTTTCAAAGCGAAAATGTGAGGTCAAAATTAGCTGTAATAGGGAGAATTTCTGTCAATTGTTATATTTATCCAATTCGCTCTAACCATACCTTGGCACAGCTCAAGTTGATAATTTTCAGATTAATACTTCACGAGATTCTACAATATTATCTATACAAATCCACGTTATTTAACTCTCTTCAGTTCACCCTACTCTGATACCCACTAGAGATGCCTGACGTCACAGCCAAGCCCACCTCCCAACTGGATGCGATAACAGATGTCAATACGAACAGGCAGTGGTCGTTGCGCTTTCGGAGAGGGCAGACGTTAGCACAGTCCTCGGCCGCCTGCGTGTCACCATCGATATCGAGACTAGAGCGATGCGTTACGTCTTAGCCTTCACTGCATAGAGGGCACACCGATAAATACGCATTACTCAGCCACACTTCTTGCTCTCTTACCGTTGAACGGTTGCTGCTGTGACGTCACACCACTACTAACTTGGTGGGCTCACACCGATGGAACATTCATTACTTGAAGGATCTTCGAAGTATGCAGACGTACGTTTGAACATAGACAAGCACATGATAAAACCCTGTACCGTGCTTTCTCACATACACACCAATCAAATGTAAATACGTCACTATGTCACACACACAAAGTCTCATTTGAAAAAAAAAATTCTCAACGATCCATGCACCAGACACGTCAAGGTCACATCGCCTTGATGTTACTAAACAAAAACAAAAACAGCCTTCCCTGCTAGGGCAGGCAAAGCCCGAATCAGGTTTAAAGAGTTCGGCAGAGCCGTATTCTTAACATCTGACCTAAAAGATCACTCACTATACAAACTAATCGGCTTCGTTAGGAATCTGGGTTCATTTGGTCGAGTATGAATAGGTGTGAGCCACAATAATCTCTTGCGGCTTACGGTGGAGGGTTGAATAGACCCACTCACTCACTTACCTAACCTAACCTACAGTATGCAAACAATATTCATCTATTCAAAAAGTGAAATATTGCTTCTTCACTTGTTAGCGCTGTTGGGAATGATTACGATTCAACCAAAGTAGACTGATTTCCTATTTTCAAAATGTCCTAAGTGGAGGATCGACTGAATGAAAATATCCAACATCTGTGCACGGTTATTCCTCCAAATTGTTTTTTCAAACTTCATTCAGAGTAAAGGAAAATAATTTTGATTAAGAGGTTACATGATTGTTCTGAATAAAATAATGTGGAGATAAGTGCAAGCACTTGTTTCTCATATACACAGTACAGGTGAAATAACGATGAGGAAAATATAATGATAATGATAAAATAAAAATAAGTATAATAAAATAGTAAAAAAGTACAATGAAATGTGGTGATCTTATACACATATACACAAATACACCCACACTTGTATACACATATACACACAGGTATACATATATAGGAAATGCATGAAGAATACAGTGTAAAAAATTGAGAAAATGTAAAAATGTATCGTGTAAAATGTAAAATAAAGAATGTCAAATGTAAGATGTGGAATGTAGGATGTAATATGAATATGTGAAATGTAAAGAATGTAGTAAAAACAGATATACTTAGTAATACTACAATAAAACCAATTTAGCACTACAATAAATACATGATATAAAACGATACAATGAAACACAATGACATATAGCTTAATATAATAAATACAATATACTGAATACACTATAGAATTTTTGTTATTTCATTCAACCATTGGATTCTATCATGGTAATGACAATTGATCTGGGAGTCTGCAGTAAAAACTTTCTGAATGCGATTTAAATGTATTTTTGTTGCGTATAGATTTATTTATTGCTTCTAGGGATACAGTTATACATTTTAGTGCCAATATAGGAGTAGCTTCTCTGTGATATCGTTTTTTTTAATAGTGGGTGAGTAAGTAATTGACGTCTCCTAGTCGTGTACTGATGACTTGGATGGGGTGCACAGACAAGGTCTTCCTCTGTCTAGAGATGTATTGATTTTTTTATTAATTTGATTATGGCATCTATAGTGGAGGTTTTTTCCCTAAATCCAAATTGTTTATCAGACAACAATTTGAATTCATTTATGAATGAAGTTATTCTGTTTTTAAGAAGTTTTTCGAATATTTTTGACAAGTAACTAATGAGAGACATTGGTCTATAATTACCGACGGATGTTGTATCACCATTTTTAAAAACTGGCACTACAACAGATCTTTTTAGGGCATCAGTCCATATTCCCTCTTCAATACTCTTATTGATTATATACGATAGTGGAGTTGAGATGTGGTATGATATTTCCTTCAAAAGGTCTGCTCTTGTGTTGTCAATTCCAGGAGATTTATTGTTTTTTAGTCCATGTATTAGATTATATATTTCATTAGCGTTCGTAGGAACTAGCGGCATTTTATTTGGCAGGATCTTTGATGTGCTCACAAAGTGAGAATCTCTTTCAATTTTCTCAGCAAGAATCTTCCCAAAACTAACAAACTCACTATTGAATTCGTTTGCTTTTTCCTCATCGTTTGTTAAGAGTTCCCCATCATCATTTGAGATATTTCCAATGATTTTGTGTTGTTGTTTCCTTCCACAGAGTTTCCTTACCATGTCCCACAAGTACTTTGTGTTTGATTTATTTTTTTTTCAGTGCTTATAATATTCATTTATATTGAAGGCTGGCGAACGGTAGCAAGCTGTTATACAAATATTTTTGTGCACAATATCCACACTAAGAAAATTTATACCACGTTTTGTTATAATTGAGTATTTGAATGAAATATTGTTTTTCAAGTGTATTACTGTGTCGTCATTTTGATTGAATTGGCCTCGATTGTAGATTAGGTTATAGCCTAATATATTGTATAACTCTGGATTTGCAAGGAGCCAAATTGAAGCGTGATGGGATGAAGATGCGCTTATTTTTCACATTTCTCATAATATGTTACATTGCGAAACATATGGGTTTTTTTTTGAGAATATCACTATTCAATATCAATATTCACTATCGAAATTGAAGCAGACAACTGAATCAATTTCTTGGACCTAACAGTTAGTAGAATGAACAACAAACATGATTTTTCAATTTATCACAAACCGTCCTTTACAGATATTACTATACATTACGATTCTACTCATCCTTATCAACACAAGGTAGCAGCTTATAATAGCATGATTCACAGATTAGTCAATGTCCCTCTTTCAATAAATGATTTTGATAAGAACTTAATATCATCAAGCAAATTGTGGTTAACAATTGGTTTGAAGCCGAATTAATAAACAAAATACTTTCCAAGAAAGTCTACGCAAAAGCGATTCAAGACGTTTTTCCTATTGATGAGGTAGATTATCAAAATTACAGAGCTTCAACGTATTTTGGACAACCAACAGAAAACGTGGAAAAAATAATTATTATTGATGTAGATGTGAGGTAATATGCTTCAGGTAATCATGATAGAACATGTACCTTAGGTAGAGGTTTATATAATTTTTTTGAGTTAGTCTCAATTGTGGTTACCTGTGGTATATGTATATTAATGTAAGGGCAACTTGAAGTATAAATCACTTGAAAAAGCTATTGTGCTAGCGAAACATGTTGTGACATATTTTTCAAATAAAGTTTGTGGAGATCAAATCGTGAGGTGTAGTTTCTGAAATTACTATGGATCTTCATCAAGTAACAGGCGAATCAATCGAAAAAAAATCTCATGTCTTTTGCCTACGTTCAACAAAATCTCTCTTCTTAGCAACCTTCTGGCTCACCATGTTTGATTTTCGTCAGTACATCACCTGTTATCTGTCGTCCGTACTTTACCCCACATCAACTAAATACAACCTCACGCCAACCTAGCCAGTTTATCGATGACAGTGTGATAGTAAAAATGTGTCTTGTGAATTTCAGAATCTCTCGCTTCCAAAACTACAAGGCCTGTCTGGTTTGATTATGATTCAAAGTGATTATGATTCATAGTTGTTCACAATAATATTCAATTTTGGGTTTTTTCAATTTTTTTTTATTTGCAATTCATTCTATGCTATTTCACATTAGGCGCTCGATAGTCTACAAATGAAATCATTTGAATGATTACCCAAATCGCCCTGTTCCAGTTGGTATGACGGAAATAGATTATGAGGCCCTTTGTCTTCGGAAAATGATCAATTATGTTTCTTGACATCTAAGTGAATTAATTTATCGATGTCAGAATCATCGAAATCAAAAGACCAGAAGTGGAAACCGGAAGTGACCTTTTTTGATGAATTCGAAACCTTCTCACCATGAGGAATCCAAATATATCATACAGGGTGAGTCGATAAGGTTCCTTTGGAAACAATATATAGGATTCCCGGTAAAACCGGTCAAGTTTCATTCATTTTCAAATAGACACCATTAAATTTTTCAAATATAGCTCTATTTTTCCATTTGCATGAAATCTTTCAACATTTCACTACTTTTCTTATCAGAAGTATACTATACGAAAAACTAATATTTTACAAATTATACCTCGTTTTAATTATTGTTGTAACCGCAAAAAATTCATTTATTGACGTTCACTTACTCAAATGGCGACAATTTTTTGCAACACATAATGTCAGTTATTTTTTAAACAAATTTTCTACACGTTCCACTGTATCCTCTGGGATTTTCTGGGATCGTTATTTTTAACATCTCGACACGTGTTTCTATCACCAAGTGATCATCTTCAAAGGGGAAGATTAAAACTGTTTTAATTTGAAGATGATCACTTGGTGATCGAAACACGTGTCGAGGTGTTAAAAAAAACGATTTGGTGTTGGGAAAAAACTCCAGTAATATTCATTACTACACCAAAGGTTCCAAACAGTGCATCATAACGAATAAAATGGGGATTTTCCATTGCATAATAATTCATATAATGCCGATACATAGTTTCATTTTTATGAAAAGTCGCTTTAACAGCAAATAACACAAAATCGAAAATTTTTTTCCTGATTGATCATCGACAAAATTGAACAGGTTTTTCAAAGTTTCCTCCTCTTAACTCTTGCATCAATTGTATGTGGTAAGGATGAAATTTGCTTGTTCGTATCATACAAGACACGCTGGTTTGAGAAAATCCTAATTCCCTGCTCAGGTCTCGAGTACTCACATGGGGATTTTCAACAAGGTGGAGAGCAATTTGAAATGTATTCTCTTCATTTGTTACAGGGCAGACACGTTCGAACTTCTCGTGATTTACCTTACAAGTTCTTTCAAATCTTAAGTTTAGAGCTTGAAATGCCCTTTTCTTTATCTGGTTGTTTCCTTTCGGGGAACTTCTCTTTGAATAACTTAGATGCAAAGAAGCAGTTTCCGTCACTTTTCCCAAAAGCATAGAGAATTTGCACCATATTTCCCAATACATAGTTTATAATGAAAATGATTCAATCTACACGCGAAAGAAACTTCAATACATGGCGTTATTGACAAATACGGAGATTCATTTTTTGATGTCGGTCATGGATAAATGGGTTTTTGAAGAAAAAAACAGTATAAATATTCTTTAGGTTTTTTGCGCAATTCTTACCGTTGGAATCGCCGATAACTATCACTAGATGGTATGAAAAATGCTGAGGTACTAGCGATTAGTTTGAATATTCGTTAAACGAATTTAAGTAAGTGAACGTAAGAAACAATATTTTTTTGTGGTTACAAAAATTACTGAAACTTGGTTTGATTTGTAAAATATCAGTTTTTCGTATGCTATTCTTTTGATAAGAAATGTAGTGAAATGTTGAAACATTTCATACAAATAAGAAAATACAGAGTGTTTCATTCGAAAAAGTTGAATTATATATGAAGAAAAGAGAATTGAAACTTTCTCTGTTTTTTACCACTTCTATTTGTAACTAACGTTACTGCAGTGTTCTTTTGGTTGCCTCTTTGTTTTCCTTTGTTATTGAATTCAACATCCCTTCTTCTATTCAACGTGCTGTACGTGATGATTCGACTAAGCTCTACTCAAACTGCAGTTGCAGTTGCAGTTGCAACTGCAACTGCAACTGCCAAAAATGATGCAAAGTTGAGACAGTTTTTAAAAACAGATAAATATTTCACTTTATTTCTACTTTTTGCGAAATAGCTTGATACATAAGCATAATTAAAAACAATATCAATGAAAAGTCAATAATTTATTCTTTACTGCACTTTTCAAACAGTTAAACTTTGATTTACTAATTACGAAAAAATTACAACGCAATTAAACTAAGGGAAAGAATTATACGAAAGTAATTTCACATTTACTAAATATCTTTTATGAGGTATGAATGAACAAAATTACTGTACCTACGAGTCGAGAGACTCCTAGTACGAGCCAGACTAACAACACTACATCACTGTCGATCCGACTTGAGAAAAGAGACCAAGAGTGTTGATAATGTAGGCAGACTAGACATTTCAGGAACCAGTGTGGAGCAACCCCTAGAATTTTCTGCTCGAAATACAAGAGAGATGGAGTGATGTATCGTGACTGTTCGTGCCACGTCCGAAAAACCACTAGGACGCTGCAACAACCTGGGGCATGTGCAGCAAAGCCCTCATAATGCCTCTAACACCATTGTTCCGGCCCATGAGAACAACCGCCCCCAGGACATCACCAACCGCCCCCAGGACATCACCAACCGCAAAGGCGAGACTATCGTCCCCATATTCGAGTCAATGTTCTTGGTAACAACGTTGAAGCTCTGATTGATACCGGCTCTGTGATCCCCTATGTGGGAGACAGGATTGCTGGACAATGGGATTTGCTGGGAGTACCGAAAACTCCAACAACTGCCAGTTCAGCTCGTCTGGCTGATGGAGAAATCATCATAGTTCCAACAACATTCCGAGTAGAGATACAGTTTTACAACCACCGCTTTGAGGAATTGTTTGGACACTTATGTGGATTCTTCTCTGATATGGTCATAAAAATGGACATCCTCCGGAAGAGACAGTTCACTCTAGATGTAGGAATTGGTGAGATATCTGTGCATCACCGCCCAGTGGCCATGGAAACGAGGTCCGTCCCCTGTTTCCCTATTAGAATTACCAAGCCAAGGTCGCCATTAACTCTCACAAAAGAGGAGGAGACCTGACTGCACACTTTCCTTCAAGACTTCTTCAAATAAGTCCAAGCTTCGTATACCTATGTGCAACTGATGATTATCAAGTAAAAGCAATACTTTATTTTCAATTGAAGCATTGGTATGCTTTTGAAAAAAATTTAACGTTCGTGACGTTGAAACTAGTTGCTCTGAAAAAACGTTTGGCTTGAACGCAGCGGAGTGAAAGATCTGGGTTGCGCTTCATCAATCCAGAAAACCAATTCTTTCCTGCAATGGCATTCTGTCTCCATGTATCGGGCATGTTCGGCGAATATTTTACGGCCAACTGAAAAGCTGATTTCCAAATTTCTTTGGGTAGTAATCTTTAGAATATATGCGCTGCTTTGATTATATAGACAATTATTTTTTCCTGGTTTACGTCAAATACAAATAATAACAGAAACAGCAGATTCTTGCTCAATTGCTTGCTTTTTCTTCTTAATAAATCTACTCAAAGAAACGTAATGTAGTTCATATTTAGCTGCTGCATTATTTTCAGTAACTTTGTAGGCTTCTTCATACGCCAAGATGGATTTCTAACCTCTCTATGTTTTTTCACTCTTACTCGTAGCATCCTAAAAAAAAAGTCAACAACTCAACATACCTACATAACCTACAATATGGAAATAATGAAAAATTCACTACGGCCATGTCGTCCCCCATGTCAACTGACCCTGCAGCACATATTTGAGTAAACACTCGAATATTTTTTCACTCTTGGATAAGAGTAATAATTTAAACTATTCCGACTAAAGAACATATACCATAGAAACTAATAAATATAGTCGAAGCTGGATACTTACGTTTTTATCTCTTGTGACACACTTTTTCACAATGTAAAAGTTTACTTCGATAGCCGAAAATCAAGTTATCGTGGACGTGTACATCCACTCACAACTGCCGTCAGTGACCGACTGTTGGCTACGTGCTGCATCTAATGGTGCTTCATTTGGTACAAACGCGCGTGATTTAAACGGCGAAATCCGTCTACTATGGCAGTTGTTTCTATTGTCCTCTGTTTCAAATGTCCTCGGTCTACCCTACTCGTAATATGTTTCTTTAATCAGTAGAGATTTTTTCTCCTGGTTTTTCGATGAATCAGTTATCTTCTTCTAGTGAAAATGTTAGATCTGCATGTTATGGAAATATTTTGCGTGGACTTAGGTATGAGGATACTGAATACATATACTTTTCGATGAGCCCTCTTGCTCAAATTGAATATTGAAATTGAAAATTGAGAAATATACAAAGGAATATACGATGGCAAAAATAAATGCTTGTAATCTTCTGTGTCCAAAAAAAGATGTCTTATCATCTTACACACTAAAGGTGCATCAGGATTCGTACCCAACGAGTTGAACATATTCACATCGGGAAGTAAAACATGCGACTTCTATGACGAAATGAACTCCACAAATCTCATAAAATGGTTGGAAGATATATTTATCCCTAATGCTCTAGAAAAATGAGTTTTTGTTATGGATAATGTCACCTATCACAATAGTCGGGTTGATCCCAGTCCGAATTTCCCATGAAACGGAACCAATGTTTTAAAAGCTGTATTATATGCATTAACTGAGAACCATTAATCAGCTCATGAAAAGATATATTGTTGACACACTTTTAGCGAAACATGACATTTATTTATTTATTCAATTATTCATTTATTTATTTATCAGTTTATTTATTTATTTACTTATTTATATATTAATTCATTCATTTATTTATTTATTTCATCCACTATTCTACAGGATGCACCCAATTACAATAGGGAGTAACAGTGGCATTTACTCACATAATATAATTTGTGAATCTATAAAAAATGAATAAAAACAGAACTGTCAGTTAGTTGAGATATATCTTTTGAGTTGTATAATCTGGCAGTTGAATATATCTAGGACATGACTAACAGAATTAGAGGTATCGCACATTGTATAAATTGGAGATTTTTTCATTATATTTGTATGCGTAGTGTTGGGATAAAATGTGACACTATTTCTAGATGACCGCCTAGAAACCTAAAAATTCAACATATGTAACAGTTGAGAGCAGGTGATGATATTGTTTATGACCTTGAATGAAAAAAGAAATGAATGATATTTACGCCCCACCTCGAGACTACAAAAATTGTGAGTTACAAGCAATTCATAATAGCGTATTCCTACAGTAGGATACGTGCCCTCAAGTTTAAAAGACATATATTTAAGGAAGCGCCTCTGTAGGGCTTCTTGAAAGAAAGAAAGAAAGAAACAAAAGTGAAATAAAGTAATTTCAATGTTGAAGCTTTTTCGAAGTCTTTTGTATTTCTAACTAAGAATCCATATATGCGATAAGCTGCATCTGGTACACCAAATGTAGCTATATATTCAATAGACTTGAAGCCATTGAGTTGGACGTACTGTTTACGGTTGTAAAAATACGATTTGAGGAGGAGAATTAATTCATTGGATAACCCAAAAGTTGAAAGCTTGTTGTGCAGGATACTATGGTTAAGTCTGTCGAACGCTTCAGAAAAATCAGTGATGATGACATCAGTATGAGACTGACAATCGATACCCTCTGCGATACATCGAGTGATTGTTACAATATTCGTAGTGGTTGAACGTCCTTTCATGAAAACATGTTGATTGGGGCTAATAATGTTGCTGGCATGACAGTAGGTTGTCTTCTCAAGAAGCATCTCAAACACTCTACAGTTGCATATAATAGAGATTGGTCTGATATTTTGTATTTCACTTTTATATCCTTTTTTTTAAAATTGGGCAGATTTTCGATATTTTCCATATTGATGTTTTCAGGCATATATTAATTGAAGTTGTTAGTGGTTTAACCATAGCTGAGGCACAATCTTTAATGATGAATGCTGGAATATGAGCAGATCCCGCAGTAAATTTAGGCTTTAATTTTTTTAGGGTATGATAAACATCTTCAATACTGAAGTTTTTGATTGCTGAGCTTAGAATATCACTACTGTTGTTCGCATGGTCACTTAATGTTGACACTATATGAGAACCACTGAAGAAATCAGCAAAACCATCAAGAATATCTGAGGGATTATCGAGTAGCTTGCCTTCATGTAAAATGTTTTATCTCTGATTCCATTCGTATGTTTTGACTTGTTAATGAAATACCAAAACTTATTGGGGTTATGGATAATCTCGCTCTCAGTTTTCTGAATAAATTTTTTATAAGCTATTTTAATGGCTGCTTTGATTTCTGCCCGAAGACGTTTGAATTCGTGAAAAGCGTGAATGTCGTCGTTTCTTTTGTATTCACACCTAAATTTTGTTTTAGTTTAAATTTTCTCTATCAATGCACCATCAAAGTATGCTGGATAATTATTTTTAGATTTTATCGAGAATTTTGGCACGCAGCATGATTTTTCATAAAAGTGAAGACAAGCATCATCTGCATTGCGAAACGCATTTAGAAACGTCCAATCGAGATTGAGAATCAGAGCGGAAGTTAGCTTTTTTAAAATTGTATACATCTTGGAAACATGATGCAAATTCATTCTTCGAGTTCGTTTTGAAGTTCAGTTCGCACGTTATTTCCAAATCAGGATGATGACCATCTTCTTTTACTAATGGATCTAGGGATTTTTCAACGAGACAGAAGTGATTGCAGAACACCAGGTCTGAAAGTCTGTGCATCTTATTGAAAACAAAGTTATTTTGCGATAAGCATATTGTTCAACAAAATAGTATCGGGCTACTACGATCAACACTATGCCTACAACCGTACGCATTTGTGGTTGAACTTGACAGAAAAAATATGCGCACATCATACTAGCTGATGTTCGGAGGCTAACAGAAGAAACATTTCAAGAAGTGATAATTCAAAACTGTTGAAACATCTACAAACATGTAGAAAATATTGGAAAAAAATATATTGAAAGAGAGCACATCATGGATGAGGTGCAAGAATTCATAATAAATGTTGCAGAAGATACCGGTGAGAATAAATCATGACTGTCTGACAATGTAACAGAATAAAATAGATATTCTTTAAAGAATAAATTGTGTGGATAGCTCAATATTTTTTATTTTTGTCCAGTATATAATTTCCCACATTCTGAAAAATGGACGAAGCAAACTGGTAGCTAATGTACTCAAAAAATAGTGAAAAATACGTTAGTTAGGTTCCAACTAAACGCTGTCATGATAAAATTGTGTGATTTGATCTTTCTATGTTTTTTTTCATCCATCAATTGAAGATTTATCTAATTATATAATAATTCTACTTAACCATTCTTCTACTCGGTCACATTGAACTGGACTATTTCAGTGCTATTGAAATGAATAGTTGAGTAATATTTTCAGTTTTTACTTTTCATATAAGCCTATTCTTGGGGTTTCTTTTTATTTTTCACTCGGCTATGGGCTAGTTCAAGTGATTCTGTTGATTCGACATTTGGCCAAAATGCAGCTCCTACACAGACGGAAATCTTGAATTTACGATGTGGAAAGCGGGTCTCCTGAATCGCCGCAACGCGCCAACAGAAATATAGTAGGCCATGCGTTAGGGTTATTGCCATCGAAGTCATAAATACGGTTGGAGTGCGCCAAGAGCTATCCTCGAGTGCCACCCCTCGTTTCTCTTGCCAGTCTTATTTCATACAGATGTATGATAAAGAATGTAAGATATGTTTGCGTCTTATCGATCCAGGAATCCGAAAAATAAAGGCTGTTGTTATGTCTCCAAAGAAGTGGGACATCTTGGAATCGAGAATGAACAAGTCCATTGTGTTTTATAAAATGCAGCATTTTTTAAATTATGAGTCATCTTATGAATTTGAATTTGAAGAATATATAGTTTTGTGCAATAACTAGATTCATTTCATCGCAGAATGTACATTCTCCCATTTAATAAAATCAGAAAACAATATACCAGAAACGTTGCGTTTTTTTATCCTTTTCCTCCGTACAACGGAGGGCGCACTGACATCAATTTTCAGTAATCATCATCCGAACCGTGTGGAAGGCGACCATTGGGTTCGAGAATCACATGCCTTAGTACAGCAAGTCAGTATAATCTTGAGGTTCAAAAGTAGAAAAATTATGATTCCTAACAACGCCTCAAGCGGAGAAGGAACATCCCATGTACCAAAACAGACATTGAAACTGAAGACTGTCAAGGAGAAATACATACATACAAGAAAATGAATATTTCGAAATAAGCGTGGTATTAGTCGGGAAATAAGTTGTTTGCCGGCAGATATTCATCAGAACCTACTGTTCAAGTAGTTGGGAGAGATGACCGATTCGAAATTTTATTTACAAATATTTATATTCTTGTATGTATTTATGTATCTCACCGTTTGATGTTTTGTTCTCGAGATAGAGCTGTTACTATAGTTCATTCGGTATTGTATGAGAGTGAAAGAATTCCAAGAATGCAAACATGCCAGTACATCAAAGAAAGCAACATATTCGCAAGTGGTACAGAAATTCATCACCAAAGTCACTAAGATATTTCTACCCGCAATGTCCCTATGAGGATGCCGCTAAGGAGACATTGAAAAAGTGACTAGTGGCAAAGAACTTCAAAAGAGGCGCTGTTTAACATATTACGCTATATATATAGTATTAATAGCCGTCGGACTCTGGGTATCAACATAAAATTTTCAAGTATATATTCTGTATTGTGCGAAGATAACTGAAATATCGTGAAAACTGATTTTGTTTGAATATTTCATTTTGAGAAGGACAATTCATATTTGTAATAGTTTTCAATTGAGGATTATTACCTTACAAAATAAATAGAATATTGAATTCTAAAAATAAATACAAATGATGGAAAAGCAAAAATTCACTGAATTTGATCAATTATCCCTCTGAAAAAAATCTAATTCTTGAGTAACTTGAATTTTTGAAATATTGCATATAAAAATACATATGTATCACCTGGTGACGTTCCGAAGACTATCCATTTTCTTCATATAACCTATTTGAATCAAAACAATATAATTTGTAGTTATAATTCGTCTTTTGATGTGAATCAATTTGATATTATTATTACTGACACTGTTGAAACGTCACCAGCTGAGTATACATATAGAATAGATTTCCGCAGTTAGAAATTTGAACATCTGAATTTCGGGTTGAACCGCGCCCAAAGTTTTGCATTGTTCAACGTTTAGGCTTCGACTTTTAGTCTGGGTCAGGGCCATCGCCATGGAGGGGAAATGGGGTAATCCTCCCAGTTAGGATTATCTGCTGTGATGACCCTCCATTTGCAGTGAAAATGGTTTCGTCGGTATATAAAATACTTTTTAGTAAAATTCTCCTTGTGCCCATAAACAATATTCCAGGCGTCTTGCTTCGTCGCCTTCTTGAAGTGTGTGTAAAAATTTTGGCCGAATAGTTTTTCGTGGAATATTCAAATCTAAAGTGGCATTCCTTATACTGGCATTAGGATTATTTCCGAAATAATCTAAAATGATTTGATCATTCCTGTCATTCCTGTTTCGTCTTTGTACAGGATTACTTTTTAACATAATTTTTGATACTACAACAGTTTCAATGAATATTTTATTTATTTCATTTACCGTACTGCAGGTAATACGAGGACGATCTGGATGTCTCTCATTAAATATTCTACAGTCCTCTCTAGCACTTCTAACGTCATCTCCCGAAAGGCGTACAATTTCAATTTTCTCTCTTACGCTCAATCTTGCAGCCATGACACAAAATAATTCGAAGAACTCTAAGGTGAATATTGTTGACAATAGTACACTTAAATCTTTCACAACTGTCAAACTGTAATATCATTTCCATGGAAACTAAGACTTAAATTGAAATATTAGGTCTTAGTTTTAGTTAATTTGCGTGAAAACTTGAATGTAATTCCGTTATTTTCTTTAAAAATATTTACGATATTTGTTTTTTTTTCATCTGGCGGCACTTTATTGTTGAAATCATAAATAAAATATTCTCATGGCTATATCTAATGATATAAGATGTTTTTTGTAACTGTTAGCTGTGTGAGTATTCAAATTTTTGAGTTGTCATAACTTTGTTAATAATGAAAATTTTTCTATGAAATTTTGTTCACACCTGTTTAGAGGCACTCTGAATCCAGTGGCGTGGAGATTTTTTCAATGAAAAAATATATGAAAAATATGAAAAATATTGTAGTATGCCCTGAAACTTTAATAAACATTTCAAATTTTGTCCCAAGGTAGAACTTTCAGTACTTGACAATTGAAAAAAAATCCCCGAAAAACTACTATTCTATATATATATATATATATATATATATATATATATATATATATATATATATATATATATATATATATATATATATATATATATATATATAGCACCTGTGCTATCTGTTTTGTGGACTCAAAATTAATCTTGTGACCTGTTTGTAGATGGTGTTGAAAGAGGGCAGAGGAGGTTTGTTTTGTTCTTATCGAGTTTTTGTGCTCCTGGGTTCTGGCAGATATACGTCTGTTGGTCTGACCGATATATTGTTGTCCACAGTCCTCGCATGTGATGCTATATACTCCTTGGTTTTCTAGGGAAATTCTCTCTTTCGGTCTGGGCAGCCAACTGGATATCGTTTTGTGCGGTTTGTAGGTTGTCCGAATGTTTTTACGTCTTAATATTCTCCCGATTTTGTCGGTCACACCTTTGATATAAGGTAGTGTCACTGATTGTCTGTCGTGTGGAGAGTCTTCTCTCGATCTAGGGGATGTTTTTTTGGTTCTTCTTTGTCTGTCGATGGCCTTTTGAATGATCTTTGGTCCGTAGCCATTTTGTCGCAGAGCCTTTGTTGTCTCCCCCAATTCTGTTGCCCTGTTTGTTGGTTCTGTTAGGCGAAAACTGCGGGATATTAACGTGTTGGCTACGGATTGTAGCTGGGTAGGGTGGTGGTGTGATGCTGCTTGTAGGTAGCGGTTGGTGTGTGTGGGTTTTCGGTAAACTGTATAACCCAAGTTGCCAGTTGGTTTTCGTGTTATGAGTAGGTCTAGGAAAGGTAGCTGCCTGTTCTCCTCTCTTTCGGTAGTGAACTGGATGCGGGGATGGATGTTGTTCAGGTAGGTCACAAACCGGTCTAGTTCTTGTTTTCCGTGGGGCCAGATGATGAATATGTCGTCTACATATCTTTTCCACAGGGTTGGTTTGAGGCGGGCGTTGTTAAATGCTTCTTTCTCGAAGTGCATCATGAACAGGTTTGCGATCACGGGCGATAGGGAGGAACCCATCGGAGCTCCCTCTACCTGTTTATAGATCTGGTTGTCAAATATGAAATAGGTGTTTTTAAGGCAGTGCTCTGCTAGATCCGTGATATGTTGCGGAAAGCTATGATCAGTTCTAATGGTGGCTAGGGCTTCGTTTATGGGTATACTCGGGTAGAGGGATTTTATGTCTAGGCTGGCAAGGATGTCGGTGTCGTTTAGTTTGATGTTTTTAATGATATCCACCAAGTGCTCTGAGTTTCTCACATAAGATTCTGCCAGCTCCGTCTTTGGTTGCATGATTTTGGATAAGTAGATTTTGTGTCGGTGAGAGTATAGCACTCACTATTGGTCTTAGTGGAACGTCCGTCTTGTGCATTTTTGGAAGGCCATACAACTTCGGGCATTTGCTGGACTTTTTCCGAGGTATGGTTTTCTGCTCGATTTCCCGACCTAGCTTGAAAGACTGGATTTTGGCCTTTGTGGTTTTCTCTAAATATGTCGTCGGGTCTCTGGCTGATGGTTTATAAGAACCGTCTTGGAGGATGTTCATCATCTTTTTCTGATAGTCCGTGGTATTCATGACTACTGTCGCATTGCCTTTGTCTGCCGGTGTTATTATGATGTTCTTGTTATTTTTCAAGTTCTGAAGGGCATCTCTTTCTTTCCTTGGTAAGTTGGATTTGGGTGGTTTTTGTGTTTTTAGGACATGTGCAACTTCATGTCGTATATCCTCTGCGGTCTCTGGTGGCATGTCTTGTAAGGTGGCTTCCAAATGGAGATTATTTCCTCATTTGGGACTGTTTTTGGTGTGATGGCAAAAAAAAACAAATAGCGTAAATATTTTTTATGAAAATAACGGAATTACATTCAAGTTTTCACGCAAATTAACTAAAAGTAAGACCTAATATTTCAATTTAAATCTTAGTTTTATGAAAATGATATTACAGTTTGACAGTTGTGAAAGATTTAAGTGTACTATTGTCAACGATATTCACCTTACAGTTCTTCGAATTATTTTGTGTCATGGCTGCAAGATTGAGCGTAAGAGAGAAAATTGAAATTGTACGCCTTCCGGGAGATGACGTTAGAAGTGCTAGAGAGGTTTGTAGATTATTTAATGAGAGACATCCAGATCGTCCTCGTATTAGCTGCGGTACGGTAAATAAAATAAATAAAATATTCAATGAAACTGGTGCAGTATCAAAAATGATGTTAAAAAGTAATCCTGTACAAAGACGAAACAGGAATGATCAAATCATTTTAGATTATTTCGGAAATAATCCTAATGCCAGTATAAGGAATGCCACTTTAGATTTGAATATTCCACGATAAACTATTCGGAGATGTCTCAAGGCGAAGAATATTAAACCTTTCAAGTTAAAATTTTTACACACACTTCAAGAAGGCGACGAAGCAAGACGCCTGAAATATTGTTTATAGGCCCAAGGGGAGTATTTAAACAATATGAATCTACTAAAAAATATTTTATATACCGACGAAGCCATTTTCAGTGTCATCACAGAATTGTCGCTAATGGGCAGCAGATAATCCTAACTGGGCAATAAACTGTAAAAGCCAGTATTTCCAAAAAATCAACGTCTGGTGTGGGATATTGAACGAACGAATTATTGGTCCTTTCTTTTTTGAGGAAAACATTAATGCGCAGAGGTTTCGAGAATTTTCAAACACAGAGTTTTGGGATGCTATTCACGAACTGCCAATCAATGAAAGATCAAATTTAATTGTCCAGTTAGATGGGTATTCAGTTCATTATGACAGAGCTGTGAAGCAATGGTTTAACGAACATTTTCCAAACCGATGGATAGGCCGTGGTAGTCCCTTTATCGAGTGGCCACCCAGATCTCCAGACCTCACAGTTTTGGACTTTTTTCTCTGGGGACTCACACAAAATGTTTACAAAAACCGCTCAAGAGATAGAAATGAACTTTGTGCAAGAATTCGAAAGGTATGTGCAGATATTAGCCCTCAAGAACTAAGGGACGTAATCAGAAACATTCGTAAGCGTTATGACACATGTATTGAAATACGAGATGGATTAGTAGAGGCTACTAGAATATGAGTTAGAGTCAATTGTTGCACTGAATCGAAACATTTCAATAATTAGATATTAGTTACGTTCATTAAAATTTTTTGCTTCATTGTTAGTTGAAATGTGTGAATGTAATTCCGTTATTTCCATTGAAAATATTCACGCTTTTTGTTTTTTTTTTTTCATCTGGCGGCACTTTATTGTTGAAATCATAAGAAAATGGTATATTGTGACTGTTAGCTGTATGACTTTTCGAATTTTTGAGTTGTTCTAACTTTGTTAATGATGAATATTTTTTCATGAAATTTTGGTCACACCTATTTAGAGGCACCTTGAATCTAGTGGCGTAGTGATTTTTCCAATGAAAAAATCGCTAATGAAAAATCCCGATTTTCGACTAAGAAAAAATATCGTAGTAGGCCCTGAAAGTTTATTAAACATTTAAAAATTTTTCCCAAGATAGACAAAACCATCAGGCACCTGTGCACCGTTTTCGATTTGGAATATTCGTTTGAGTAAGGAAAGAATAGATATCTCAACAAATACAAAAACTGTAAGGAATTTCTATAGATAATAAACTGTAATATGATGTACATATTGATCATCTCGTAAAAAAACTAGCAAATTATTGTTATGCAATTAGAGTGTTGAGAAGTTACTTGAAAATCGATGCACTGAAAACGGCATATTATGGGACTGTTTTTCCTCTGCTGAAATATGAAAAATCAGTATGAGAAGTGAGTGGACAACTGAATCGTATCTTCGTGATGCAAAATCGTATTTCGAAAACAATGTTTAATATATGAATTACACAGTGGTGCCTTCAAGGGTAACAAAATGCTCACTGTATATTCTGTATATATTTATGTTTGTGTAATTTTTGTACATGAGAACAAATCAAATTTTGTCGATGACAAATATAGACTGAGTATTCCAACAGACAGCAATGCAATTATATTGTTCCTAAACATAGCTTCAAAAATACAGAGCATGGGCCGCATTACGCATCAATTGAATTTTACAAACATTTACACTTGATTATCAAAGAAAATCGGACGAAACAAACTTAAAAAAAAATATTTTCGATCTGTTGTGTGACATTGAGCCATATTCATTACAAGAATTGATGAACGAGTAACCGTTTCCAGTTAGTATTCAATGTGAGCTTCCTAATAACCTCAATATTACATTATACTCATTATTAATCTAATTTTTCCCTCTCAGTTTTATGTACTCATTGTAATTACCCATACCACGTGATTTTATTCATATTATTATTGAGAGACATTTGTGTTTTTAATTTAATCAGTTTTCTGACTCGAGTTTCACAAATTGTTCAAATTGAAAGCTTCAATAAATCTATCTATCTACAGCTGCCGGACTGAGTCATGGCCGGTGATAAGCTCCTCCCTCAAGATGTGTAGAAATCTGTTATCAGTCTGTTGGATAATTCGAGCCGTAAACGTAAAATTGTAAACAAAAGTTTCTATTCCTTTTTTCCTAACACTTTCTTTGTCATACACTTTCCCAAACTTCTTGCTGATAAGAATTTTCCCACCTGCCATCACTCAGTCCGGTGGCTGTATCTATCTAGTGATGAATAGAACATTTTCCTTTGTGGAAAATACTTGTCGGGGTAAACTGAAGAGTTTTCCCTCTCTACATGCGTATAAAGTTGCAATTTTCATATTTTTCGGGTTGTAGAAGGTCGATAAAAACTGATTTTCCTCAACAAAAGATGAATTTTGTTGAATAAGTAGGTATATAATCCAACAAATCGTGTATATGTCGTGAAACAAAACTAGTTTGAAATTTCACGAGCTCCAGTATAAGGACCGCCCACTCAGAATAAACATTAAGAAAACGTGGAAAAACGTCGGTTTTCCCAAGATATTTCAGCTTAGTTTCGAAAAATTAAGATATGAAATGTCATTTCCTAAGCGATAGAAAAATCTTTTGCAAGATTATTAGCCTTCGCTAATTTTTAAATAGGGAAAAAGCTGATTTTACGGAAAATGGCTTTTTCAGTCAGCTAGATAGGGAAATCGTGCTTTCTTCAAAGAAGCATCGATAGAGATTCTTAGTAGCTATCGTTTGACATCTCGATCACGTTTCCAGTGCTCGTGGTTCAATTTTTATTAGCATTTGAGTTTGAAAAATGTAAGATTTTTCAAACGTATATTTTTGCAAGAAGGAATAGGAATATCGAGACGCGGCATAAGACTTTTTGTCTTAGGATGCTGAGATCTATATGAAATCAAGGAAAACGAAAATTCAGGTTTTTCGTGATTTTCCGAAGATTTCCGAGTGAGGCCTAAGACTGTTAGATTTCATTTATCGTACAACGCAAATTGAGGAAGCGAAACGAAACATGAAAAGAATGAGACAGAAACAGCGGCATATAGACGTCAATGGAAATTAGCAGAGCGGTATTCCCACTTCAAAGCCCAGCGCCTGCATAAAAACAGGTCGTAAACGCTGGCAAATCCATACAAAATGAGTTTTTTTCGTAGTGGAACTATTGAAAGTAGGTCAGTCATGATCGCACGGCTTTTGCGATCTCTGGTTGGCTGAAAGTGGCGCGGAAGAGAGCCCGTTTATTTAGGATAAATATGCGGAGTTCCGTGTCACGATAGTTAGTCGAAGTTCGAGTAGTGAACAAGTAACAACGATTTAAAATATTCGAAGATATTTTAAAAGTTTCAAGCTGCGGTTGGATTATTTTGAATGAATTCGTGTCTCTGGTTCTTTTCAGAACTAAATAGAGACAAACACATCATAGGAGTCTTCAGGAAGCTGCGGTTAACACTAAATAGCCAATTTGGAGGAATTTTTACTGGAATTTGGAATTCTCAGGATCTATTGAAACCAAATCAGGATATATTAGTGGCTGGACATTTATTAGAGGAATTCCAGGACCGTGGATATTTTGGGAGCTGTTGAAACGGATACTGGAGCAGATTACTGGTTGAATATATTATTGTTGCACATAACCATACTTTACGTTGTCCAGGTTCCTTTTGGCACCCCGCCGAAGGAAAGCAGCCCAAATCCTGCAAAGGAAGAGCAGGTCCCTACTAAAGTTGCTCGGTCTCACCCACCCGATCACCTTGCGGTGTTAAAGATCGAGGTGTTTAGAGATTAAACTCGAGAGGGTCAAGACATCATTAGTTACGTCCTTCGGGCGAACGACTCAACTTAACCATTGGGACCTTTCCAAGACTTCGATACCTTTCCACCTAATCCTGCGAGCGGCCCTCATCCTAGGGTGCTGTTCAACCGCTAGGCTCCTTGTTCCTACATCACTAGCTCAGTTCACCCTGTAGGCCTTGGTTAGGAAAGTAGCTTTCGCGAACCAAGGGTGAACTTAAAACATAGATTTCCGTGAATCCTACCCTCTGACTATTTCCTCGTCAGAGTCATATTAGGGACTTTTGAAATCGAAATGCAGACTAGGGCAAGACACGCGCGAGCGCAGCTTGCAGAAAATACATCAGTGCCAAATCGCGAGACCACAATTTTCGGTCACATAAATCCTTTGTCAGACAATTTTAGCCGCCTGAGTGCGACTTCGACGAGCCGACAAGGAACCCCTATGGAATCTGGTTTCACAGGAATTAGTATTCCGAGAACCCCAGTAGGACCAGCCAGTCTGAGGCTATGTTCTACCCAGCGTGCCCTTTTCACAAACGAGGACATCAGTACCTCGCCCCTGGTCGCAGGGCGACAAAACCCGAGCACTGATGGTTTTTCAGTAAGACGAATAGATAGACAATTCGACACGCCACAAAGGACAGAGTCCTCAAAACGCGATAATAACTCGGCTTATCAAACAGTATTAAACCGCATTAGGGAATTTAATACACCTCAGAGTCGACGAAACAGCATTTTCCAGGAGGAAAATACACCGTTTTTCCAGGAGGAAAACGACGTAGGAAAACGTCAGGAGACGTCACTACAAGAAACCAGACATCATCTCCGAGGAGGTGCACCGGCTAGGCCGCAAAGCGAACCCCAATTAGGGCTTCGCGCGATGCTAGCGATGCGAGCACGATCTCCTATGCTGAGATCGGCTCCGAAACTACGAAATTCGCAATTTTGTTCCCAACCGGAACAAAAAGCAGAAATCGGAGATTTTTGCCGACGGCGAAAACCGGAAGGAGCTTTCCCTCCGAATCCGACAATTCTGCCTGAACGCGAGATAATGAGACACATGACGGAAGAGTTACCCACTTATGTGGTTACCAGGAGTCCGAAGATACACAGGGTGTACAGCCATCCTGTAGAAATAGCATGTGCACAGGAAATAGAGCCATTGTCGAACCCGACAAGAGATTCATGCTACGGACAGCGTTTTCAAAGCAACGAAGGCTTTGGAGACGCTGGCCACATGGAAATGGAACAAAGCGTCGAAGCACAGGTCGTCCGACGCCAGGCGTCGCGATGCCCCCAGGTCGGAGCATTTAGCGATCCCTGGGAGGAGAGGGGTGCGTTGCGCACAGGAGCGCCTCGCATCTTGAACCAGCTGGATACTGACGACCTAGCGGAAGCGCTACGGGGTGGTGGAATGCCAGAGGGTCACCCTGAAGCCGAGAGAGGCTTGGGGGTGGCTTCATGGCGGGGTCAGTACCTCCAAAAGGAGTTTTACGTTCCAAGAGAGCTAACTGAAGCAAACCAACCTCCCGTCGTACCCAGACAGGAACTGAGTCCCAAAATCCCTGGGGCTCAGGTCTGGGAGGCCAGCCGGCCGTTACGGCGAACGGTACGCGCGGTCGGAGGGGGCGGAGTCGTAGGACACGCCCCCTCGAGGCAAATCGACCCCGACGTACATGTTACCGGAGGACATATATTCAAACGTTTCAAAGTAGACACATTCATCTCGAATTCCTCTAAAAATATTTGAAATCTATCACGTTGATCATTGGGCAAACAACAAAAGTCCATCAAATGATCTAACTGAAGGTTGTCATGGGATTTTTCATCATTGTATGTCTCATCTGACAGTTTTCATATCAACTCATAATATTTGAAAAAGATGCATTGATTCAGTATCACTATTGAAAAATATGCCCGCTAACCAGATGAATTTGAAATGAATCTAGCTGCATAATGTTCATTATAACTAGTCAAATCGTCAAACCATAATGTTCTCTACGTATTTCAATTCTTGTTCAATCGCGATAATCTCTTGGCAGATATCAAGATATTCTTCAACCATTTTGGACCTTGTGTAAGGTACCATAACGCACAGTAAAGTCTTTGATTCAAACACTATCATTTGGCAAAACTTCAACACAATTTTCTGCATTAACATAAACTTGTGCTTTCCTGAACAGACTTTCATGTTCAGCATTCAATTTTCTCAGCTTCAGTTCGGATATACTCCTAGACATTCTACGTTTTGAAATGAATTCAAGGTCAAATTGTGACAAAAAGGAAAAAAGTACCTGCAAGCAAAATGGCAACTAGTATTCATATTATCAACTGAACCTGATTCCATATATAAATTGAAGGGGTACATTTTCAGAAGGGATTGATTTTTGTATGAAGAAGGATGAGTAGAGTGCTCAAATATTTTTTTCTCATTCCAAATATATTTTGGGAAAGTTCCGTCATACTTTTGTTTGAAGGTGGTTGACAATGTTTCATGATGAATTTCGTTAGTTCGGACTTCCATTATCTAATATGATATAAAATTATTTGAAATCTATGAAAGAATCAATATAATCAAAATTAATAGCTGTGATGACCCCTGAAATAGAATAACAATGAAATGAGAGTCAAGCAACAATTGAAAATTTGAGAATAGATGAGAAATAAAAATTGAAAGATTTCAAGCCAAGTTACTCCAAGATATTTCGATTGTTATCATCCACAATCGTCTTCGGGTGGTGACTAGATGCATTCCTTCGATAGATGACTATTTATATGTCACTCAAGTGCTTTCATCTATCCCCTCTTCCCTCTGCTCTCTTTACCGGTTTAGCGGGAGCTGACTGTTTGACGGGAGCTTTCAGTTTCCATATGTTGCGTATTTTCATGCTAGCTTGGCCGAATGCGTTGTTGAACATATGTGCGACTTCTTTGAATTTCTTCCTGAATCAGTGTTCCTCTCTATGGATGATATCAGTCCAAATAAGCTCTGCTATTCCCCATTAGCTGGTTTCTACCCGCTGTATGTGTTTCTTGTGCTCGCATTGTCTCCATTATATTCTACTGATTGCAATTCTGCATCGACTTCCTCAATGAATACATTTTTGATTGAGCGTGATAAAATCGAAATGAGCTCGAATTGAGTCCAACTGCTTGGTTTCGAATCACTTCCTTGAGATTGATATTGGCCGGGATTTTGTTCTGTGCATCCGTGTAATAAAGTATGCTGGCGTTTATTACATTTTTCACACGACATTTTCAACCTACATGTCCTAGCTTCGAGATTTTTTCCAAACGGCCTCGGATACAATCTAACGACGATTATCCCCTGACAATTCGCGGAATTTATTACAATTATATAAAAAATGAAGCACTTGTATTAGCCGTATTCTGAAGTCCTTCTTGACTGCACAATTAGCTTTTTCTCCCAAAAAACTTAGTAAGGATTGAAGTGACTGAAATTTATCATCCTGTAGGTTGAGTCTCACTGCCCTGCTCGTTTGTTTATCCATTTATTTGCTTGGGTCAAATTTAGTAATTGAAGTTTGTCCCCTTCCTCTTGACCAGATTAATCTGAAACACATATTTGGTTTTAATGACAATATAATTTAATGACTTCTGTATCATTCTATATTCAAGATGGCTATAAAATGTCGGATTACGTATTGTTTCACAACTACCTCAATATGAGTATCAGATGACAGGGCTTGAATAGTGCAAATTCAAGATGACCGGAACAACTAAATGACGGATCACATTTTTTACAACTACTTCAATATGGGTAACAAATGACAAGGCTCGATTAGTATAATAGTAGTACACTTCAAAAAATATGCAATTTCAGCTACAAAATGAGGGATTGCATATTGTTCCACAACTACTTCACTTGACTATTACGATACTAGTACACTTTGGAAAATATAAAAATTCAAGATAGCCGCAGCAACATAATGACAGATCACATATTTTTTCAAAACTACCTGAATATGGGTACCAAATGATAGGGCTCAACTAGTAGAATAGTAACACACTTTGAAAAAGATGCAAATTCAAGATGGCCGCAGCTACGAAATGGAGGATTGCATGTTGTTTCACAACTTTCTCAAAATGAGTATCAAATAAGTGTGCGTGACAAGTAGAATAGTAGTACACTTCGAAAAAGAGCAAATTTAAAATAACCGTAGCTACAAAATGACTCATTACATATTTTTCACAGCTATCCCGATATGGGTATCAATTGACAGGGCTTAACTAGTAAAATTGTTGTTCACTTTGATAAAGATGCAAATTCAAGATGGCCGCAGCTACGAAATGGAGGATTGCATATTGTTTCACAACTATCTCAATATGGATATCAAATAAGTGTGCTTGACAAGTAGAATAGTAGTACACTTTGAAAAAGAGCAAATTCAAGATAACCGCAGCTACAAAATGTCGGATTACATATTACCTTGTAATACTGAAGCACTTAATAAACTAAACAGAATGAGAAGAATTGAGTAACAAAATTAGAATCTGAAAACTTGAAAATAAAATGAGTAATTTTTTATGTTAAACGATTTCATTGACAGAAAAAAAAATGTAGATAATGTACTGAAGATTGATAAATTATTCGGAGAGTCCTAGGAAGCAGTCATCACATCACTCTCCTTAGCAATCTACAGTATTGATCAGATACAAAAATTGTAGAATCGTTGGGCGTAATATTATATATTTGCTGAGATTACACTACGCCCTACGATTTTTTTTATCTAATCAATACCGTAAGATGGCTGAGGAGAGTGGTGTGATGATTGGTATCTAGGACTTGAATTATTTTCCAGTTTTCAGTACATTATCTACAGCATCATTATTTTTTTTTTCAATGAAACCGTTTTTCATAATTTTTCACTTATTCAATGCGAAATTGTAATAGTAGCTTTGACATTACTGCGATTTTCCTTCATATTCAGCTAGCTTCATTTTAATTCAGCTAGTACGATTGGGTATCAAGGTATCAAGGTTACATAAGGGACTGGCCTAATTATTATATTGATAAATGACCAACTTACTTTGTATTATCTGCGATTTGAAATGCAATTTGGACTGTGATTTGAATCGCAATTGATTATGAGTGCATGATATAAGCTTCACACGCATTTATGAGGGGAAACCAATTCACACTAGTGACTGGTACTTTTTGTCTTATGGATGTGCATGGTCAAGATGATATAGATAAGTTTATACGAATGTGGCTGACAATGTTTCATGGTGAACTCCATGAAAGAACAAATGAAATTGAAATGGGTAAGTAGCTGAAATATCAATTACATGAATTGAAAAATTAAAAAACGATTCCAAACCAAATTATTTCACGAAATTTCGATTGATAGTATCCATAATAGTCTTCGGGTGATGACTGGGCTTTTCTTCCGAGAGATGACTATTTATAGGTCATTCCAACCCTTTCACCCATCTTCCCTATTTTCGCTTCAGCGGTTCAATGGGGTTCATTGGCTTCACCGGGAGATGCCGATTTGCTGGTTTCTTCTCTATCACTGTGGGTTTCTCTCGTGCTCGGCAATGCGGACTCTCAATAGCATCTTAGTTCCACCGATATAGGATTTACCACACTCACAGGGTATCTGGTAAATGTAATTCTTGCAATCGCAGTCCGCGTTTGGTGGACTCGTTTTCGTGAGTCTGCCAAGTATGGTGTTTCCGAATCTGAAACAGGTACTGATGTTATACTTGGACCCCATTCTTCTAATCCTTTCCAATAATCTTCTGACGTAGAAAAGGGCAAGCACTGCTTCTTTTCCTTGTGAGGCTTATGCTGCTTTCTAGCCAAACTCCAATATAATGATGAATTACAATTTCTGAAAGATTAACAAATTACTACCTGGAATGACACCATCGAATATGTTAATGGTGGCCATCTGTCCATTTATCAACCAAGCAAACCGGTTCAAAAAAAGGGACTCAATGAAAAACTGTCACTAAAAAGAGATTCAGGTCTGAAATTTTCCATACCCCGTAACACTGGTTCCATGTAGCAGCCAGTCCACATTATCTTCGGGAATTGCAATACTTATTAGGTACATATTACCGTACAGCACTATCAACTCGAATGCGATCAAAGAAACATTTTCCAGGAGAGCATGTGTTGGACTTTCAGCCTATTGCAGAAACACTATACTTTTTCCTTCCAAATAAGACTTCCTGATGGATTTACAGTTATTTATTTTTCTAATAACTGCCTTTGCGATAGTAACGTAAAATATTATTTTATTCATAGAGATCGAGATCGATCACCCAGTCCTTCGGTGTTGATATTTTCCCAGATAAAAAAGCGTTTCAACTACTTCATGACTGTCGGACCTTTGAGCGTTGTTGTAGTCATGTACAAGTTGTGCTAGACTGAACAAAAGTATATATTACATCCTGGCGATGATCATACGCTTGTGAAAGTTGAAAACGCTGAGATGATGTTGCTGACACGGCAGCTTGGGAGTTTTTTGTGAGAGACACAATAAGTCGGTCACCGGAGCCGACACGGAGTCGACACGAAATCGGGGGTCTTATCCCTCAGCCTTCGAGGCTGAGGAAGCTGGCCTAAATAGGAGAGTTATTTTGTTTAAGCGGTTTGTGCGCAATTTAAGGAAAATCGGTAGTGAAATTGTAAGACGGTTTGGGTACAGGGGAGTAATGAAAGTGTTGGTGTTGAAGACACATCGGTTCAACGGAACCTATGGTTGACTATGAACCATCAAAGAGGCGTTATGTGAGTGTTTGTTTTTTTCACTAACCAGTTGATATTGAGAGAGAGTTCACATATTATTTTGTCTGAGTCCACTTCTTATTTGCAAATAGGTTTTATATTGTTGGGTTCCTAGTGCGGGTTGTTTAGCTGGATTTCATATTACAATTACAAAAAAAGAACGCAAATTTGAGGTTATTCACTACTATCCCTAAAAAAACAGTGAAACTGAAAATATTTTGTACTGAGTTGGCGCGTTTGTAGTTGTTCAACAGGGTGAATTGAAAGTGAATAGCACAGTCAAATTGGCGGCAAATTATTTGTTTTATTTTCTTTCATTTAATGGAATTTAACATTTTGTTTATATATGATTTCACACGTTATTTTTTTATTAGTTTGTCCGTGGAGTGGTTGTTTTACTCATTATACTTTTATTTGAAACCTTGGAATTGCATTTTCACTTACACTCGTAGAGTGAGATGAAGTTAAGACATTGTCAATCTATCGAGAAGAGGATAGTTAGTGGAAAGCATTTTAACTAACATTAAAATTCAGCTCTGGAATCACATAATGAGAGAGAATATAAGTAGGTGAACCAAATGACCAGATTTCAAACAGACCGGCCTCCTTGCGTTCGCCATGAACCCTGCAGCCTTAAAAGATCAAGTTTATTCGACTGGCTTATAACAATGGGATAGGTTATTTTTTAGTGGGTATTTCAGTCAAATCTTTGTGGGCTATAGAAAAACTATTTTCTGCTATTCAAGCTTTCGAAAATGTATTTTTTCCTTCATCAAGAATATCTACAAAAAGTATGATGCAAACATTATACAGTAATAAAATATCAAAAATGGACTCACCAAAGTTACTTTAAAATATAAATCGGCATATAAATACAAACATAGAAAAGCCGAGAAGTCAAATGCAAATTTGACGTTGTAATTTTGTCACAGAACCAGAGAAAAAGTGATTTTTAAGTTATTTGCAAATACAGTGAGATTTTAATGATGTAATTATAAATAATTTCAATAAAAATATTATGTATCACTTACATCATCAAAATCTCACTGTATTTGCAAATATTTTAAAAATCACATTTTCTCTGGTGCTGTGACAAAATTTCAACGTCAAATTTGCATTTGACTTCTCGGCTTTTCTATGTTTGTATTTATATGCCGATTTATATTTTGAAGTAACTTTGGTGAGTCCATTTTTGATATTTTATTACTGTATAATGTTTGCATCATACTTTTTCGATTTCCGAAATCTTGAATAGCAGCAAATAGTTTTTCTATAGCCCACAGAGATTTGAGCATTAGGTAAATTTGCCTGTATTTTTTCTGCATCAGGTACTTTTCTTCGTGTTAGATCTTCTCTAGGAATGTGTATGGTTTTGTTCAATATATTGAATGTGAGATCTTGTTGTGTTTTGATTTGTACTTGTTCCTCGATAAGTGATTTATGACTGTTGAATTTATGGATGTTCAAGTTTTCCCAAATGTTCATGCGGTTTCCCTTGTTGATTTGTTTTATTAGTTTTATGTTCTCTGGTGGGGGGAAATTATGTTCGTTTTGTATGGCGTGTGTTGCAAGATTTGATTTATATACTGATGGATTTATGTATGCCTTTTTGTGCTCATTGTACCTTTGGATCAGTTTTTACTTGGTTTGGCCGATATAGAATCTGTTGCAGTCCGAGCATTGTATACTGTATATCCCGTTTTGGTCTTTGCCTTCTTCTTTTTCATAGTTGTTTATTTATTGTTTCATCTTTGTGTTCGGCTTGTATGTGATGTTGATGTTCAGTGGTTTGAAGATGTTTGTTAGTTTTTTGGTTTGGTGTCCTACGTACGTAAATGCTGTCCATCGTTGTGTTATTTTGTCTGTTGGGGTGGCTTAATCCTTGTTCTGTATTTTTTGTTTGATTCTGTTTACTAGTTCATCTATTGTCTTTTGGGTGTATCCGTTTTCGTTCGCTATTTGGTATATGATTTTCCGTTCTTTGTTTCGGGCTTCATTGCTGAGTGGTATCCTTAACATTCTATATATGAATGCGTTATAGGCAGCCATTTTGTGTGATGGTGGATGATTTGAACTTGCGGGTATGGTGGAACTTGTTTGTGTAGGTTTCCTGTATATTGCCATTTGAAATTGTGTTCTGTTGTGGTTATATCCTATGGTTATGTCCAGGTAGTTAAGTTTTGAGTTGTATTCTTCCTCAATGCTGAAACATAGTTTTTGATTTATTTCGTTAATTTCTTTTGTTATTTGTTCTATCCTTCTTCCATTCTTATTCCATTGTTTTGTGATAGGTACAGTCCATCGTCAACGTATCTGAACCATTCTCCTTTTTCATCATGTGTTTTTATTATTGTTGAGATTTTCTCATCTATGGTTTGCAGGTATATTTCGGATATAGTGCTAGATAGTGGGGATCCCATCGCTAGTCCATCTGTTTGTTTATAAATTTTCAGATTCGAAATAATTTTGATTAAGTATTGTATTTAGACTGTGTTCCATTTGGTTAATGTAGGTTTTGTCTATGTTTTGGTGTTTTAGGTTCTCAGATATGATGTTTATACTTTCGTTGACTGGTGTGTTGGAGTACATGTTTTTTATGTCGAGCGAGTACAGTTTAGTGTTCGGACTGACATTTGTCGTAGAGATTCTGTCTGTGCGTTCCATTGAATTTTTGATGCTGTAGTCGTTGTTCCTGTTGATTTTGTTTTTCAGTTCGTCGGCTATGATTTTTGAAATTTTGTATGAAGGTGCTCTGGTGAAATTGATAACCGGTCTTATAGGTTTATTTTCCTTATGTATCTTTATATGTGCGTTGAGTTTCGGTGCTTTTGGGTTGTTGACTGTGTATCTGTTCAATGCTTCGTTGTTAAAGATCTGTTTGTTGGATTTCATTAGGCTATTAATTTGTCTTTCATATTTTGTGGTTGGATCGCGATTCATCGTGCTAAAATCGTTTTCCGTTATATATTTGTTCACTTTTAAACTCAATTCCTGTTTTTCAGTAATAACTATGGCGTCACTTTTGTCGTCACTTCTTGAGAAGTTGATCTCCAACAACCTCACAGCAGTTAAAGCCAACAAAAATGACGCCACAGTTATTATTGAAAAACAGGAATTAAGTATGGAAGTGAACAAATATATAACGGAAAACGATTTTAGCACGATGAATCACGATCCAACCACAAAATATGAAAGACAAATTAATAGCCTACTAAAATCCAACAAACAGATCTTTAACAACGAAGCATTGAACAGATACACAGTCAACAACCCAAAAGCACCAAAACTCAACGCACAGATAAAGAAACATAGGGAAAATAAACCTATAAGACCGGTTATCAATTTCACCAGAGCACCTTCATACAAAATTTCAAAAATCATAGCCGACGAACTGAAAAACAAAATCAACAGGAACAACGACCACAGCATCAAAAATTCAATGGAACTCACAGACAGAATCACTACGACAAATGTCAGTCCGAACACTAAACTGTACTCGTTCGACATAAAAAACATGTACTCCAACATACCAGTCAACGAAAGTATAAACATCATATCTGAGAACCTAAAACACCAAAACATAGACAAAACCTACATTAACCAAATGGAACACAGTCTAAATACGATACTTAATCAAAATTATTTCGAATCTGAAGGGAAAATTTATAAACAAACAGATGGACTAGCGATGGGATCCCCACTATCTAGCATTATATCCGAAATATACCTGCAAACCATAGATGAGAAAATCTTAACAATAATAAAAACACATGATGAAAAAGGATAATGGTTCACATACGTTGACGATGGACTGTACATATCATAAAACAATGGAATAAGAATAGAACAAATAACAAAAGAAATTAACGAAATAAATCAAAAAGTATGTTTCAGCATTGAGGAAGAATACAACTCAAAACTTAACTACCTGGACATAACCATAGGATATAACCACAACAAAACACAATTTCAAATGGCAATATACAGGAAACCTACACAAACAAGCTCCACCATACCCGCAAGTTCAAACCATCCACCATCACACAAAATGGCTGCCTATAACGCATTCATATATAGAATGTTAAGGATACCACTCAGCAATGAAGCTCGAAACAAAGAACGGAAAATCATATACCAAATAGCGAACGAAAACGGATACACCTAAAAGACAATAGATAAACTAGAAAACAGAATCAACCAAAAAATACAGAACAAGGATCAAGCCACCCCAACAGACAAAACAACACAACGATGGACAGCATTTAAGTACGTAGGACACCAAACCAAAAAACTAACAAACATCTTCAAACCACTGAACATCAACATCACATACAAGCCGAACACAAAGATAACACAAAAAATAAACAACTATGAAAAAGAAGAAGACAAAGACCAAAAGGGGATATACAGTATGCAATGCTCGGACTGCAACAAATTCTATATCGGCCAAACCAAGAAAAAACTAATCCAAAGGTACAATGAGCACAAAAAGGCATACATAAATCCATCAGTATACAAAACAAACATATTTTCCCCCCACCAGAGAACATAAAACTAATTAAACAAATCAACAAGGGAAACCGCATGAACATTTGGGAAAACTTGAACATCCATAAATTCAACAGTCATAAATCACTCATCGAGGAACAAGTACAAACCAAAACACAACAAGATCTCACATTCAATATATTAAACAAAACCATACACATTTCTAGAGAAGATCTAACACGAAGAAGAGTATCTGATGCAAAACAAATACAGGCAAATTTACCCAAAGTACCTGAAATACCTGAGTTAAGACGCTCTGACCGCTCGAAATTAAAGTCGAAATTTCGAGATTGAAGTCGAAATTTCGAGATTCAAAGTCGTAACTTCCAAGAAAAAAATATGTGGCCCTTCTGCGCTTCCGTAGGAAAGTTATTTCTTCTCAATAAGAGACAAAATGGTAATTTTGTGAGAGGAACGGAAACATGTAATCAGTGAGGTTTTAGGATGGTGACTGTTAGTTCATATTCTCATTTTGCCATTATTTAAAAGAAACAAGGATATTTTGTGGCGAAAAATATTATGTAGTTCAAAATTCTTTCGAATTACTACTTTCAAAATCACATTTCCAATTATGAAACAAAACAATCAATTTCAAATGATTCAACTGTTGACAATTTCATATTTTCGTGCCTTCTATGAACTTTCCCTCCAATCGAACACATTTTTCTATGGGCTTTCCATTATTTCCTCCAACTCTTCTCAGTTCTCTAGGTGTGATTTCTCTACACACTGGTATAATTCTTACACTGAGATAGTCCTCATTTGTTGGCCTATCATTATAAACTTCATTTTTCAAGTTTCCCCATGAATAAAAATTCAGTGGAGTTGAATCTGGGGATCGTGGTGGCCATACTACGAGAGGGCTATTGGGTCCTATCCATTTCATAGGTAGATTCCTATTCAACCAAAAATCTTTTTATGCAACTATTGTGAACTGGTGAAGCATCTGACTGAAAAATCATGGTGTGTCACACATCCAAAGGTAGTTCTTTCAACACATCGGAAAATGCATTTTCGAGGAAATCAACGAATAGTCGTCCGTTTAAATTTTGATCGAAAAAAAATGGCCCGATAATATTTTAGTTGGGGATACCACACCCCACATTAACTTTCTGAGATATTTGGTCTCTACAATTCACCACCCAATTTGGATTTTGTTCAGCCCAAAACCTCATGTTCTGGAAAGAAACGACACTATTCGTGGTAAAGGTAGCCTCATCACTGAATAAGAAATACTTTAAAATATCCCTGTCATTGGGATAATTTTCCTGCATCCATAAACAATACTC
The DNA here is from genome assembly GCF_025532065.1 of Leptinotarsa decemlineata. Taxonomy (NCBI): domain Eukaryota; kingdom Metazoa; phylum Arthropoda; class Insecta; order Coleoptera; family Chrysomelidae; genus Leptinotarsa; species Leptinotarsa decemlineata. The sequence continues at coordinate 1,044,752 of NW_027412596.1, read as the reverse complement.
TTCATGCCAGATTTCATCTCCTTCGTGCAAAGTATGTAAAAATTCGAGTTTGAACGCATGCATTTTATGCCTCTTTAAACACCTCCATATTTTACTGCGGCTCATAATGAGTTGAAGCGATAAGTTCCTCAAACTAATTTTAGGATCAGCTTGATGAGCCGCCAATATTGTATCATCATCAATATGATGTTTTACAATTTTTCTGTCTTCTGTTACTTGGCCGGTGCTCACCAATAGAGTATATATTTTATGTACAGTTCCAGGCTGTACAGCTACCTCTAGCGGGTGTCTTCTATCAAATTCAACGGCCGCTTCACGATAAGACCTCACCCGCTCACCAACAACTAAAACAATTTCAATTTCCGCTTGAAGTGACAGACGTGCCATGTTGAACTTTGTCAATCGAAATGAGCTGATATCAGTTGAAATGGGAACTTCAGAAATATTAAAATATGAACAGGAACTCACGAACAGAAAACAACTGGGACACAGAAACAATATCCAACACAAATACAGGAACAAAAAACACAATGGAGAAAAACACGACAGAAACAACAGGAACAACGGTGATTCAAAGAACAACAATAATAGAAACAATAACTGCATTGAAAACTGGTCTGGGGGTTAATACAACAAGATCTTTCACCAATATTGTCAGGTTGACAGTAAATATCAATGAGCAACTGTTTTCCATGGTGATTTCAGGGCACCGCATGATTTAATGAAACTGATGTAATTCAATCCCTTCAAATGATTTCAGACAACAATTCAGCAAGTAGGCAAAATAATCTAAATTCTACCTGTTCACCGAGTGCGATTTTTTCTTTAAAAATTAACAGTTGTTTCGGTGTTTCAGTGAGTTTGAAGATTAATTTTGTTTCGGATGGTGAAATGTTTCCTCAATATTTTGATAAAAGACCCCGCACTATTATTAACTACTAATTATTCCTATTTTATTAATAATAATAAAATTAATAAAATTGAGTATATTTTGCACGATTAGTTAATCAAGTGATTTACATAACCTCAAAAGTACTCAACACTTGGCACGAGTTCTCACCAACAACGGTTTTTTTTTGTGTTGTAAGTATACTTTTTTTATTTATATCGAAAATGTTGTTGAAAATGGTCAAAAAAGATTCTGTGAAAGTTAATTTTTATTAAAATTGGCAAACTTTTTTTTTGTATTCATTTTTTTACCATTTCTAACCAAATATTTTTGATATAAATATGAAAAATATAATTTTTCGCTTTCGTAAAACAGCCTAATATTTACATGAATATGTAAATGTATATGAATATTGAATATTTTATAACTAGGGCCAAGTTTTTGACATTACGGCAAAAATATTGATCTTATGAAAAATTAATTTTAATTTAATTTTATCAAAAAAATTTCTTTTATGATTTTTTCTTAGAACCGATAGGAAAGCCGTAATTTCACAATTTAGATTTTCATAGTTTCCAAAAATCTGAATCAATCATTACGAATCTTCATTTTGAAATTACGATGGAAATATTGGTCGTATGAGAAAATTATAAGAAACAAATTTTTACTAAAATTCAATTTTTTACAACTTTTGTTTTAACATTTTTTTTATAAAACTATTTTTTTTGCTACAATTTCAAAAATTCAAACTAATCATTTCAAAATAGCGGTGAAAATCCTGGCCCTAATTATAACTATAACGTTTTTCATCATTAAGTAATTTCATTAATTCTATTTATGTGTGTTTTGTACAGTGAGCAATGCCAAGAAAACGCAAAGGGGCTGATTTGAGCCGTAATACAAGTAGATATTTTTACACACTTACACACTTACAATAAGTTAGTTTTTTTTTATCTACACTAGAAATATATATATATATATATATATATATATATATATATATATATATATATATATATATATATATATATATATATATATATCAAGAATGAAATAATTCGTGGACACAACACTCAGAAAATAGGGTTTGCAAACAAGTGTTACCCATCTTTACATTTGGCTGCACCGCGCTGATGAGGCCAATAGCCAGTAACACGTGTCCGCGGTTTGCCCCTATTTTTTTAGTGTTGTGTTCACGAATTATTTCATTCTTGATTTGTATCATACACACTGGATAAAATCTCTATCTGTATATATATATATATATATACACATATATATATATATATATATATATATATATATATATATATATATATATATATATATATATATATATATATATATATATACAGAGATATAGATATTATTGAGTGTGTATGATATAAATCAAAAGGAGGAAATTCGTGGACATGACACTCAAGAAATATGGAGGCAAACCGCGGACACGTGTTTCTGGCTATTGGCCTCATCAGCGCGGTGCAGCCAATTGCAAAGTTGGACAACAACTGGTTACCAAAAATGGAAAAAAAAAACATCACATATACATCACATGTCCACATATATATATATATATATATATATATTAATCAAATGGTATCTTGAGGTTGCAGTCAAGGTCAATGATGAAAACTCTTTGCTAGTTTGTCAAGCTTTCGGAAATGTTTATTTCCTTCTTCAGGACAACTGAAAAGATGATTTTAAAAATATATGTATACAACGTTACAGATATAACTTACTCAACATGAGATTGATATAAAAAATCAGCAGCAAATCGAAACGAAAAATATTTTGAAAATTAATTTTGACATGAATCTATAAATGACAAGTATTTGTTGATAACGTAAAATAATAATTTGTTTTACATCAGTTACATACTGGATGAATCAGCATTACTATTTCTTCTTCGATTATCGTTATCTAATTCAAACAAATAAGTATAAATTTGACTGAGACCATTCAAGTCAGTTCTTTCATTCGTGGATTTTAATTCTCCATTTATGTGTATCATTTCTAGAAAAGAACGTTTGTAGGAATTTTGTTCAATTTCTAAAATACTAGCATTAGTATAGTCCATTTGGTGGTCTAATGAATTTATATGTTCTGATAATGCACATGATGAAACATATCTTCTGCAATATATATATATATATATATATATATATATATATATATATATATATATATACTGGTCTGGGGGTTAATACAACAAGATCATTCAACAATATTGTCAGGTTGACAGTAAATATCAATGAGCAACTGTTTTCCATTGTGATTTCAGGGCACCGCATGATTCAATGAAACTGATGTAATTCAATCCCTTCAAATGATTTCAGACAACAATTCAGCAAGTTGGTGAAATAATCTAATTTGAATTCGACATTTTGGTATATTTGTCATTCGTCAACAATAGATGTACCCTCAAATCTAAAATACCACAATCGCAGTACAACTACTAAATATAACTAAAACATTTCAAAAGCTGACTGTCTCTGCTCGGTGTAATCTGGCACCAACAATTGTGAACCCCCTAAGAGAAGAATTGTTTCAAAAACAAATACTTGTTTGAAGTTCGACAAGAAATGCGAATTTCTTTAACAAATTACCTGCTCAAGACCTTTGGAAAGGTATCACATCAGTGAGTAATGCAGAAAAGAAAAGGGGTCGTGGAAAAAATGTTTCCAAATCCAAAATAAAAAACTTGAATAGAGGCCAAGTAATGGGCATAAGCAAAGCAAACATCATATGGCCAGGTCTTTCCGCTCCGATTCTGAGAGAAAAAGAACTGGTGGAGCAACAGCAGTTACCTGAAGATCCAGAAGGAGAGAAGAAACTTATCGCTCTGAGGGATCAAATGGGCAAGTTCAAGCATCAGAAGTTGAGTCCGATTGAGAGGGGATGGTCAGGTGCCAAGTTCCCTGGTAAAATTATCGGGCCTCCAGATCCAGTTGGAGAAGATACTTCTGAGGGATTCAATACCAAAGTACTTGAATTGAAAACCGTTTTTAATATGAAGGGAAATTTTGGAAAAAAACGAAGACTCTCAGTGCTCAGCGTAACTGGGAACGGAAATGGTCTTGGTGGTTTTGCTTTGGGAAAAGGACTAGAAACTAAAATTGCAATTTTCGGAAATCTAAAAATAGGGCAGGGCAAAAGCTTATTCATGTAAAGCGGTTCAACGATCACACTGTTTGTCATAACTTCTTTACCCAGTTTGCCACCACAAAGATTTATGTGTATCGGAATCCTGAAGGATACGGTATTGTTTGTCATAGAGCTATAAAAACTATTTGTGAAATGGTGTGCATCAAGAATCTCCACGCCAAAATAGAAGGTTCTAAAAATGTTAGTAAAATTACCAAAGCCTTTTTTTTGGGGCTTATCAGACAGAAATCTCCTGAGGAAATAGCCGAAGAGAAAAACCTTCATTTGGTCCAATTCTGCAAGGAAAACAACTTTTACCCCACCGTTATTGCATCTCCAAAAGAATGCCGGAAGCAGGAAAAAATTCCCAAAGATGAAATTTTAGATTATAAACAGTACTGTTTTGACGAAAAGGTTGTTCTGAAGAAGAAGAAGCTTCCACCATTTTACTCTACATATGAATCTTATGAAATGTACCTCAGGAAGCAGGAGGAACTGAGGAATCAAGATCAAGTTAGAAATCACTTAATATCCGAGTATGAAAGTGATTTAATCTAAATTCTACCTGTTCACCGAGTGCGATTTTTTCTTTGAAAATTAACAGTTGTTTCGGTGTTGCAATGAGTATGAAGATTAATTTTGTTCCGGATGGTAAAATGTTTCCTCAATATTTTGATAAAGGACCCCGCACATTTCTTATGAGAAATGGCTTGCCTTAAATTTTGCCGAAATTTTGATATGTTTTAGTTCTTGATGTGCTTATTGAAAGTGTTCACAGCCAAAGCTCAGAATTGTACAGTTTTTAAAATGTGAACCTTTGAATATAGATTTTTTCCATTTCTTGCAGTTTTCGCTCATCAATCGAGAGCTCTCACTTCTGATTGGGATAGAATTTGGATGTTCAGCAACCAGAATTAGTTTTACGGATAACCTTCTTCAGTTATAATAGATGCCGCCATCGATAATTTTTCATACACTGCTTCACACTATCTCGATAATCTGAGAATGTGGTGCTGTGACATTTTCGTCAGATAGGCTCAAAATGGATGATAGCATCTCACAGCATCTGTATCTTTCATACCTGAGAGTACTCTTTGGATAGAATGAAGGGGTTCGGGTATTGGAAACGAACTATTTTGCGCCGTAATATGTTTCACCTAAAAATGGGCTGTTCCATCGCGAGTGGCGGGCAGTGTATATCACTTTAGCCAACTCCATTCAGGTGATAGGTGCATTTTTAGCATTTCCATCAGTCCTGAGAGTTTCATCATTCCACCTCGAACATTACGGAAGATACGGGGGTGTTTCCATAAGAAGTGAGACAAATTCGGATTTTTCAGGACTGAAATTTTTTCAAGTAAAAAGTGTATTCGTAGTGAGTTGGTAGTCTTGATCACGATTCTGAAGGAATTTTGAGCCTATTTTGCCCCCTAATATGTTTTACCGTAAAAATGGTGTGTTCCATCGCGAGTGGCTGACAGTGTATATCACTTTGGTCAACCCCATTCAGGTGGTAGGTGCCTTTTGAGCATTTCCATCAGTCCTGAAAGTTTTATCGTTCTCCCTCAAATATTACGGAAGATACGGGGGTGTTTCCATGAGAATATATATATATATATATATATATATATATATATATATATATATATATATATATATATATATATATATATATATACATATATATATATATATATATATATATATATATATATATATATATATATATATATATATATATATAGAGTGTGTCTCACTTCTGATGGAAATGCTAAAAATGCACCTATCACCTGAATGGAGTTGGCCAAAGCGATATACACTGCTCGCCACTCGCGATGGAACAGCCCATTTTTAGGTGAAACATATTACGGCGCAAAATAGTTCGTTTCCAATACCCGAACCCCTTCATTCTATCCGAAGAGTACTCTCAGGTATGAAAGATACAGATGCTGTGAGATGCTATCATCCATTTTGAGCCTATCTGACGAAAATGTCACAGCACCACATTCTCAGATTATCGAGATAGTGTGAAGCAGTGTATGAAAAATTATCGATGGCGGCATCTATTATAACTGAAGAAGGTTATCCGTAAAACTAATTCTGGTTGCTGAACATCCAAATTCTATCCCAATCAGAAGTGAGAGCTCTCGATTGATGAGCAAAAACTGCAAGAAATGGAAAAAATCTATATTCAAAGGTTCACATTTTAAAAACTGTACAATTCTGAGCTTTGGCTGTGAACACTTTCAATAAGCACATCAAGAACTAAAACATATCAAAATTTCGGCAAAATTTAAGGCAAGCCATTTCTCATAAGAAATGTGCGGGGTCCTTTATCAAAATATTGAGGAAACATTTTACCATCCGGAACAAAATTAATCTTCATACTCATTGCAACACCGAAACAACTGTTAATTTTCAAAGAAAAAATCGCACTCGGTGAACAGGTAGAATTTAGATTAAATCACTTTCATACTCGGATATTAAGTGATTTCTAACTTGATCTTGATTCCTCAGTTTCTCCTGCTTCCTGAGGTATATTTCATAAGATTCATATGTAGAGTAAAATGGTGGAAGCTTCTTCTTCTTCAGAACAACGTTTTCGTCAAAACAGTACTGTTTATAATCTAAAATTTCATCCTTGGGAATTTCTTCCTGCTTCCGGCATTCTTTTGGAGATGCAATAACGGTGGGGTAAAAGTTGTTTTCCTTGCAGAATTGGACCAAATGAAGGTTTTTCTCTTCGGCTATTTCTTCAGGAGATTTCTGTCTGACAAGCCCCAAAAAAAAGGCTTTGGTAATTTTACTAACATTTTTAGAACCTTCTATTTTGGCGTGGAGATTCTTGATGCACACCATTTTACAAATAGTTTTTATAGCTCTATGACAAACAATACCGTATCCTTCAGGATTCCGATACACATAAATCTTTGTGGTGGCAAACTGGGTAAAGAAGTCATGACAAACAGTGTGATCGTTGAACCGCTTTACATGAATAAGCTTTTGCCCTGCCCTATTTTTAGATTTCCGAATGGCAATTTTAGTTTCTAGTCCTTTTCCCAAAGCAAAACCACCAAGACCATTTCCGTTCCCAGTTACGCTGAGCACTGAGAGTCTTCGTTTTCTTCCAAAATTTCCTTTCATATTAAAAACGGTTTTCAATTCAAGTACTTTGGTATTGAATCCCTCAGAAGTATCTTCTCCAACTGGATCTGGAGGCCCGATACTTTTACCAGGGAACTTGGCACCTGACCATCCCCTCTCAATCGGACTCAACTTCTGATGCTTGAACTTGCCCATTTGATCCCTCAGAGCGATAAGTTTCTTCTCTCCTTCTGGATCTTCAGGTAACTGCTGTTGCTCCACCAGTTCTTTTTCTCTTAGAATCGGAGAGGAAAGACATGGCCATATGATGTTTGCTTTGCTTATGCCCATTACTTGGCCTCTATTCAAGTTTTTTATTTTGGATTTGGAAACATTTTTTCCACGACCCCTTTTCTTTTCTGCATTACTCACTGATGTGATACCTTTCCAAAGGTCTTGAGCAGGTAATTTGTTAAAGAAATTCGCATTTCTTGTCGAACTTCAAACAAGTATTTGTTTTTGAAACAATTCTTCTCTTAGGGGGTTCACAATTGTTGGTGCCAGATTACACCGAGCAGAGACAGTCAGCTTTTGAAATGTTTTAGTTATATTTAGTAGTTGTACTGCGATTGTGGTATTTTAGATTTGAGGGTACATCTATTGTTTACGAATGACAAATATACCAAAATGTCGAATTCAAATTAGATTATTTCACCAACTTGCTGAATTGTTGTCTGAAATCATTTGAAGGGATTGAATTACATCAGTTTCATTGAATCATGCGGTGCCCTGAAATCACAATGGAAAACAGTTGCTCATTGATATTTACTGTCAACCTGACAATATTGTTGAATGATCTTGTTGTATTAACCCCCAGACCAGTTTCATTGCATTTGTTGTTTCTAGTATTGTTGTTTTTTGAATCACCGCTGTTTCTATTGTTTCTGCCGTGTTTTTGTTCCCATTGTGTTTATTGCTCCTGTATTTTTGTTGGATATTGTTCCTGTGTTCCAGTTGTCTTCTGTTCGTGAGTTCCTGTTCATATTTTGATATTTCTGAAGTTTCCATTTTAACTGGTATCAGCTCATTTCGATTGACAAAGTTCAACACAAGTCTGTCACTTCAAGCAAAAATTGAAATTGCTTTAATTGTTGGTGAAGGGGTGAGGTCTTATCGTGAAGCGGCCGCTGAATTCAATAGAAGAGGTAAGCTAGAGGTAAGCTGTACACTCTGGAACTGTACATAAATTTTATAATCTATTCGTGAGCACCGGCCAAGTAACAAAAGACAGAATAATTGTAAAATATCATATTGATGATGATACGATATTGGCGGCTCATCAAGCTGATCGTAGATTTATTTTGAGGAACATATCGCTTCAACTCAATATGAGCCGCAGTAAAGTATGGAGGTATTTGAAGAGGCGTTCAAAGAGGCATAAAATGCGTGTGTTCGAACCCAAATTTTCACATACTTTGCAGGAAGGAGATGAAATCCGTCGAATGGAGTATTGTTCATGGATGCAGGAAAATTATCTCAATGACAGGAATTTTTTAAAGTATATCTCATATACAGCCTACCTTTAACACGAATGGTGTTGTATCTTCCCAGAACATGAGATTTTGGGCTGAACAAAATCCAAATTGGGTGGTGAATTGTAGAGACCAAATATATCAGAAAGTTAATGTGTGTTGTGGTATCCTGAACGAAAATATTATTGGGCCATTTTTTTCCGATCAAAATTTAAACGAACGACTATTCGTTGATTTTCTCGAAAATACATTTTCCGATGTGTTGGAAGAACTACCTTTGGATGTGAGACAGGGCATGATTTTTTTCAGTTAGATGGTTCACCAGTTCACAATAGTGGCATAACAAGGGTTTGGTTGAATAGGAATCTACCTATGAAATGGATAGGACCCAATAGCCCTCTCGTAGTATGGCCACCACGATCCCCAGATTCAACTCCACTGGATTTTCGTTAATGAGGAAACTTGAAAAATAAAGTTTATAAGGATAGGCCAACAAATAAGGAAGATCTCCGTGCAAGAATTATACAAGCGTGTGAAGAAATCACACCTAGAGAACTGAAAAGAGTTGGAGGAAATAATAGAAGGCGCATAGAAAAATGTGTTCGATTGAAGGAAAATTTCATAGAAGGCACGAAAATATAAAATTGTCAACAGTTAAATCATTTGAAATTGATTGTTTTGTTTTTTTATTGAAAATGTGATTTTGAAAGTAGTACGTTTGAACTACATAACATTTTTCGCCACAAAATATCCTTGTTTTTTTTTTTAATGATGGGAAAATGAGAATATGAACTAACAATAACCATCCTAAAACCTCACTGATTACCTGTTTCCGTTCTTCTTACAAAATTACCATTTTCTCTCTTATTGAGAAGGAATAACTTCCCTGACAACAAAATGAAAAATAAAATATTTATGTGAAAACAAAAGTCGAGTACCTCCTAAACGATTTCGTTCATGTTTTGATGTCAAAACCAAAAAAAATCTACTTCAATTATTACGGAAGATACGGAGGTGTTTCCATGAGAAGTGAAACAAATTCAGATTTTGCAGGACTGAAATTTTTTCAGGAAAAAAGTGTAATCGTAGTAAGTTGGTAGTCCTGTGTATATCACTTTGGCCAACCCCTTTCACGTGGTAGGTGTATTTTGAGCATTTCTATCAGTCCTGAGAGTTTCATCTGTCTACCTCGAATATTACGGAAGATGCGGGGGTGTTTCCATGAGGAGTGAGACACACTGTATATACCTGATACCACCATTCAGACGTTTTTTTTGTTATTATCATTTTGTTCGTTATTACATTCTTCATTTCGATTCATATTGTACGATATTCATTTGAGCCTAGCTTGAAACACAACTGTCTGCTGATACTATTCCAAAATGATCGTTAACTACTTGAGAAACATCCACGAACTTGAATCATTCATGATGGATAAATTACCGTAAAATAAATAGCTCCACCATATGAAACTATATTGAACTACGATCAGTGTACTTTTTGTGATGCAATTTTCCTTTTGCTATGAAATGTATTTTTTGAAAAGCATTCAATGATCATAACTATCAGTATGAGATGAATAAATTGAAGAGAAAATACCTCCTCGATAAAAAAGTCAAGCGCTAGTATGATCTTCTAGTATTGAATTGGGGGATATTCAGATTCATTTTCAAATGAAAATCTCTCAACTTTGATATCTTCAATAACTACTCAGTCAATTCTTGAATGAATTGTAGCTAATAATTCTTTTGAATAATCGGAACTGTCAGGAATTTTCAGTATATTTTCTGTGTCAGTAGTACTTATTCAATATATCTTTTGTTTTGATTGGAATACATTTAATATTCAGCCAGTGATGGAAACACCTTTCAATGATTTTCTGCATTCAAAACAATTTTCAATGAAATTGTCTGATTCAATAAACCACTATAGATATGGAACTTTTGCAATCCGTCGTATATAAACACAAAATTCAATTAAATTCCTCCACATTCATGGTCCCGCTCGATTTCGTATCGTTCAGAACAGCCGATCTGGAGATAATGGAGAAGAAAATCCTCATTGTTTGATATCCAAACCGATTTGATAACTTTCTCTAATCTCCTGGTAACAATAGTCAAATAGATTTCCAATACCAGAGAATTTATTGGTTTTGTAACAGTTCAAAACTTTATTCATCAATTATACTGGGATATCTGCGGTTAGTTTCAGTTTGTGCAAAGTTTGTAAAATGGTATGTGAATTCGTTTCCGTGACTATTGGTGTTGGAACACCTCCATAGCAGATGGCGTGTTATATTCATTATGAATTTATATATATCCTGATTTCAAAGTTTTCTAATACTAGGTGGATTTTATTTCAATTAATCGTGAGTTGGGTCATGTAAGCCTATATATATTGATTCGTCATATATTTTCAAAATTGCGAAATACTGAAATCTTCTCTTTTGATCTACTGTCTGCTCAGAAACTATAATTGAAATGTTGTCAAAGTTTGAATCAAATAAAATATTTTAAGTTATTGTAGAGGAATATGGAATTTTCAAGGCCTCGTTGTAACGCAATGGCTTCTCCCTGATCGAGTTTCAAGAGACAGTAAATTTATAGAGGACGTTCAGTTTAAACAGATGCTTATATGTCAGATACGGTAACCAAATAACTCTTACAAATGGTAGAAATTAGGGAAATGTAACAATGAAAGAATAAAAGCAGAATTCAGTTTTAAATAAACACATATACAAGGTGTAACTGAATAAGTGTGAAACATTAAAGAAAGTGATTCCTCATCGAAAAAAAGATAGGATCTTTCATATAAAGAAACTTCACTGGAGCATCCCTTGTTAAGATACAGCCCCTTAAAGGGGGTACATAAAATTTGTATAACAATTTTTTCACAAGCACTAAAAAAGTTACAATATTGAAATTGACCTGACGTTATCTACTACCAAAAAGACACTTAGCAAGAAATTTATTTGGTTTACCCCATGGTTGTAAGGGGTGGAAAACGCAACCCCTAAAATTTATTACCAATGTGACTTTTTGTCTTATTATTTGTTTACCATTTAAAAATTCATTTCCGATAGCCTGTTTCATTCCAAACAAAAAATGTATTTTAGGTTTTTTGCCCAAAATGAACCAGTTCGCAGCAAAAAATTATTATACGAACAACTACAGAGATACATCGTGATAAATGCGAATTGGATTTATTGTTATTTTGTAGTTAGTACCTGCATTAAACGATTAAAGGGTAATAAACAAAACTAATTTATTAATAACAAAACACACAACATGTAGAAATCATAGTAAATGTTCAACATGTTTACTTTCTGACATTACGCATGCGTCTAGACGTCGGCGCATTGAGACACGTATTCGCTCAAATATTTCTGGAGTCTCTCTGATTACCCTGCACGCATCGATGATGCGGTTTCTTAAGTCATCTACATCGCGAACAGGAGAACGATAAACCAAATGCTGTAAATGGCCCCAAATAGAGAAATCGAAAGGATTGAGATCCGAATATCAAGCGGGCCAGTTCTGTGGTCCTCCTCGACCTATCCACTGATTTGCATATGTTTCAGTTGAATGCTGACTTGCTACTTGACTAAAATGGGCGGGAGCCCCATCATGCTTAAAAAACATATCCCTTCTGACGCCCAAAGGAACTTTCTCCAGCAGTACTGAATGCACTTCTCTTAAAAATTGAACGTATGCCTCATCATTCAATCGAGGAGGTAGAAAATGAGGCCCAATTGAATCATTCCCAATAACTCCAAGCCACACGTAAGAGAAAACTGTTCTTGGTGGTTAGTTTCGACAATAGCGTGAGAGTTGTTCCTTTATAATTCTAAATACCGTCATATGATCAACATTCAGCTGGAAAGCAATCTTTCTAGTACTGGTAGTAGGTTGTTCATCAATCTTCTTCTTCTTCAAGCTGTGGCGTTCGTACTTCTCGATGGCGACCACAATCCTGCGTTCTTTTGTTGAATGAACCATATTCTTGTAATCGTTGATGAAGTCGAGCAAATATTCTATGTGAAGGATGCTGCCGTTGAGGATACATTTCAGCATATCTTCTAGAAGCTTCTAACCCATTTCCCTGCGACAGACCGTAAACGTAATGCATATCAGTCATTTCCTTATTTGTGTATGTCATTTTAATAATAAGTGAATTATTAAAGTAACAAATTAAAAACAGAACAACAACACACAATTAGTGTTAATTCAATTTAGAAAATTCGCAAACTGACAGCGTCATACCAATTTGATTGTCACTATCGCTAATAGTGACCTACTGGATAGATTAGTTTCGTATTTTCGCATTCATGACTATGTATCTCTGTAGTTGTTCGTAAAATAATTTCTTGCTGCGAACTGGTTTATTTTGAACAAAAAACCTAGGAGACATTTTTTGTTCAGAATGAAACAGACTATAGGAAATGAATTTTTAAATAGTAAACAAATGATAAGACAAAAAGTTACATTGAAAATAAATTTTGCGGGTTGCGTTTTCCACCCCTTACAACCATGGGGTAAATCAAATAAATTTTTTGCTAAGTGTCTTTTTGGTGGTACAAAAAGTCAGGTTGATTTCAATATTGTAACTTTTTCAGTGCTGGTGAAAAAAATTGTTATACAAATTTTATGCACCCCCTTTAAGGGGCTGTATCTTAACAAGGGATGCTCCAATGAAATTTCTTTATATGAAAAATCAACGAATAATTGAAGCCGCCTATAGCAAGGAATATTCAATCGACAAAATTTAGCGTTCAAGATATTCGAACCATTTTCCAAAAAACTGTTCAATCTACTTTCGTATCAGATGATTTCGTACCGCTACTAAAGAAAATGATTTTTATCGTTTCAGCAGTTATGCGATATTGATGAGAGTTGAGATATATCCGTGGTTGCCCACCTTTCAGGAGTTTTTCCTAAATTTTGAGGATAACGTAACAAATCAGTGGCGGGACTCTGATAAGTAGAAATGTATTTTAGAATCAAAATGTGACGTCAAAGTCGAAATCTCGGTACTATGATGTCAATTTCTGATGTAATCCACCTTCATAGTCAACGCCGATAGAATTGCTTCCTAACGAAATTCTAGAGCATGCGAATTCTTTGTTTGTATATGTGACAGAAAGAGATAAGTAATAAATGAAGGGTATATTTGCAAGAAAAATAAAAAAATCAATACTTTGGGAAAGGCTGGCACTAAATTCAAATAGTTTAGCCCAGGGACAACGGTTTGTGAAATGGAAAAAAACGATGGCAGACTGGAAATCCAAAACAAAACTGAAAAGCAGTAGAAATGCTAAAAATGTAATCCAAACTGGTGGAGGGTCGTCATGTGCGGAACTGGAACAATTGGAGAAGGATCTGTGGCAGAGAAAGGTATGATACCAGATAGCAATATATAACTCTGAAATATAAGTAATAATTTTTTGAAAATGAAAAAAAAATCTGAACCATTGAAAGAATCTACATGTACTTCGAAAATCGATAAGTTCAGAAGCTCCTAAAAGTTATTCCTAAGAAACTGAGATGCCTCACGCTGAAGAAGTTGGCACAAGTCAACCAAATAGAGCAAACAGCTATTCAAACATAAAAAGACGGAAGTTGAAAAATGAATGAAGAAATATTAGATTTTTGGAAAAGAAAGTTTTTGGCTTTCTACTACTCCATCTTGATATATAAAAAGGATGGAGAAATCTTCCAAAGAAAGGAAGAAAGTAATCAATTTGAAAATAACTAACTCTATACATGGATGTGTAGATCATGCGAAGGAGTAACTTTCAGACACAAACTGAAAGAAAGTCCTTCTGAAACAGCTACTTTCATATAAACATTGAATTACACGAAAGAAAAAATTATTTCGAAACAAATACTTCTATATTAACACTGAATTATACAGAAGATACTTATCTCTACTCAGTTTGTATTTCAAACATTCGTTTTGGAATAAAAATCAGATATCATTCACATGATTTCTACTTTAAATAAATGATAACAAATTGCACTTACATGGAACACTGTCACCCTCTCTGGTATACATCGATGTTTCGCCTTAAGACACTTGCCCTAATACTCTTCAGTACCAAATTGGATAACATTATAGAAAATACGCACAATTCATTAATGAATTACGATTATTTAATGTCACGAAATAAGCTTGATCTGCTCATGTCATCAATGACATCGTAATGACATTTATTCACATTCATTCCCAGCCGGGAGGAATCTTATTTGAATTGAAGGGGTTATATTTGTGTGTATTTTCTATAATGTTTTCCAATTTGGTACTGAAGAGCCTTCGGACAAGTGTCTTAAGGCGAAACATCTATGTATATCAGTGAGGGTGACGGTGTTCCATGTAAGTGCAATTTGTTACCATTCATTCAAAGTAGAACTTATATGAATGATATCTGATTTTTATTCCACAACGAATGTTTGAAATACAAACTGAGTAGAGAAAAGTATCTTCTGTATAATTCAGTGTTCATATAGAAGTATTTGTTTCGAAAGATTTTTTTTTCTTTCGTGTAATTCGATGTTTATATGAACGTAGCTGTTTCAGGAGGACTTTCTTTTAGTTTGTGTCTGAAAGTTACTTCTTTGCATGATCTACACATCCATGTATAGAGTTACTCATTTTCAAATTGATTACTTCCTTCCTTTCTTTGGAAGATTCTCTCATCCTTTTTTTGTATCAATATGGAGTAGTAGAAATCCAAAAACTTTTTTTCCCAAAAATTATTCACTCCTAAAAATATAATCCCTTCAATTCAAATACGATTCCTCTAGGCTGGGATTGAATCAAATATGTGAATGAATGTCATTACGATGTCATCGATGACATAAGCAGATCAAGCTTATTCCGTGACATTGAAAAATCGTAATTCATAAATTATTTGTGTGTATTTTCTATAATGTTATCCAATTTGGTACTGAAGAGCCTTAGGGCAAGTGTCTTAAGGCGAAACATCGATGTATACCAGTGAAGGTGACAGTGTTCCATGTGAGTGCAATTTGTTACCATTTATTCAAAGTGGAAATCATGTGAATGATATCTGATTTCTATTTCAAAACGAATGTTTGAAATACACACTGAGTAGAGAAAAGTATCTTCTGTATAATTCAGTGTTCATATAGAAGTATTTGTTTTGAAAGATTTATTTTCTTTCGTGTGATTCAATGTTCATATGAATGTAGCTGTTTCAGGAGGACTTTCTTTCAGTATGTGTCTGAAAGTTACTTCTTTGCATGATCTACACATCCACGTATAGAGTTACTTATTTTCAAATTGATTACTTCCTTTCTTTCTTTGTAAGATTCCCTCATCCTTTTTTTGTATCAAGATGGCGTAGTAGAGAACCAAAAACTTTCCCAAAAATTTATTACTCCTAAAAATATAACCCCTCCAATTCAAATATTAGATGTTCTTCGAAACATTGAAAAGTCAATTGTTTCGTATCTGTATCTTTGGGCAATATTGCTGACTCGGTGATGTAGTCATTTTTTTTTTCGAGTACTGAGAATACGTTTTTTTCCGTGATATTTAAGGTGATAGTTTCAGTTTTGTTCTTTATTTTATATATTTTATTTTATACCTATAAAATATATTTTATTTTATAGGTATTCACTTTCTGAAACCAAATAAATTATTTCCTGATATGTGTGTCATTTGACATGAAATCAATGCAAACTTAAAATGTTCATTTGAAAGGAATATCCCGTGAAATATTGTTCAATTATGAAATTTCTTTTATTGTCAGGGTTCAAATTATCATCTAGAGGAAATGGTTGATTTGGAATGCCATTAATGAAGTTTAAAATTTCTATACTTTCAGCAATACACAAATTATGTAAAATGGCACAAGCTACTGCCATATTGCCAACAAAATCTGAAGCATGACGTTATTTTCTTTCGGATATTAAACACCTGAAACGTACTTTCGAAACTCCTTGCTGAAGCATGTCTTCCTTTATATCTCTCCGCAGGACTATTGAAGGGTTAATACAAAATTGCGGTCGTGAGCCAAGGTTGCTAAAGATAACTAAAATCTCCTAACAACCAACTATGATGATCGCCTGCAGCATAACATCGCCTGGGTTCATCTTGAATTATGGAGTTTATTCAAATAAATGAATCATGGCAAAAACCTGAATATATTGCGTTAATATTGAGTATTCGCAAAGTATAATTACAAATCCGAACCAGCTAGAATTTTAAGAAAAATTAACAATTTTTTGAAAAGTACTTACAATTCGTACATTTTTTGAATGGACCCCTTTCCGGTTCAAGTAATTGTGTTCCTCTTCTCGTGGCTCTTATAATTGCTATCTATTGCTCCTATAACTCCCCGAAATCCTGTGTGTCCCATAAATGTTTCTTTCATTTAAATTTTCCACTCAGCAGAGTTTCAGAAACGTTGAGAATTAACGGTGCTTTATTGAATACATAAAAATGTCTATCAAAACTCTCTAGTGTTGAATTTTTGGGGCATAGGCTATCACCAAATGAAATTTAATTGTTATCTAGTTACATTGGAGTCATACAAACATTCACACCTCCTAAGAGTATCGAAGAAAAATATAGGTTTTCAAGCTCAGTGAAAATGGATACCATCTTTAGATACTTCAACCGAACCGATAAGATAGCTAATTCATATGAAATTGGTCAAAAAAACAAATATCGTTAACTTTGAGTAGATGATCAATAAAAATCTTCCTGGAAATGGAAGGATTATCTAATAAAATTAGAAAATTTGGATTTAACGATCAGAAGGCAAGAACTCAGATTATAGCGTATGCGAGTCCAATCGGTCTAGGAGGTGTCCTGATCCAATTCAATGAATATATACCTCAAATCATCGTGCTTGAGAATGAAAGTTCAAATGATTATGAAAGAAGGTACTGTCAAACTGAA
Organism: Leptinotarsa decemlineata; assembly: GCF_025532065.1. NCBI lineage: Eukaryota > Metazoa > Arthropoda > Insecta > Coleoptera > Chrysomelidae > Leptinotarsa > Leptinotarsa decemlineata. The sequence goes on along the minus strand of NW_027412596.1, from coordinate 1,027,175 downwards.
GAAGCTTCAGCATTAGTTTAGGCTGTGGAACGTCTTCACATTTATCTATGGTAAAGACATCTTTGAATTGGTATAGACCACAAACTGTTATAAACTATATTTGTACCAAAATCCTGGCCTTGCACTCAAACAAAAAGGTGTGTGTTAAGGCTACAGTGCTTTAACGTGTTTTTGATGAAATTCTATAAGGTTATAAAATATCAGAGTAGCGCCGCAAAAGATTACTCCATATATGTGTCAGATAAATAGTGCCTATTACTAACTGTCATTTCCGGATTCTTTACTATTCCACTCCACATCGGTGAATTTCATTTATTTCATTTTGAATTAAAGTATTTTCTTGAGATCGCACGATTTCCTTCAATAATCGTGGATTAGTGTATATAGTGGTATATAAGTATTCAACGTCTCATGGTTGCGTCGGGCTTTGGCACATGAGGTGAGTTTTCGAAAATTATATTGTTTTATACCACGTCCTTTCTTGATCAGACCGTTACACTTCAAATGACTTTCATGGCGTTTAATGATACGGTTTCGACTTCTAATTCCAAATCGCCCAAAGAATAGGAGTTTGTGACAGCAAGACTGGGTTTCCTGAATCTTTCTTCTCAACAGTTTTTCTTCACCTCTGCCTCCGACCTTTATGTTACTTCTATTATAATATATTTACTGCTATTATAGAGATATATTCAAACCATTCACACATTTCTTTCATTTCAACTGAAGTATAGTTTGTCAAGTATGCCAATTTGATTTAGTAATTTCAGCTGTAAGAGTGGCGTATGTTTTATTTTGTTGTAAATCACTTGGCACCCTCCTATATAATATTTTTGTCTGATACTAATAAGACCCACACCCGACTCCACTGAGATATTAGTCGGTGCATAAACTTGAACTGTTCTATCGCTTACTGAGAACAGCCAAAAATTACATAACAGTTTTCTGTATCTGTATCTCTAGAGTAGGGGTGGTGAGTGTAGCCCCACAACACTTAGGCCACATGTGACCCATTGTACCTCCTCCTAAGTAGTTGTCCTTCTAGGTCATTGTATATCCTGTCTTTTCCAGGAAGGTGGACAGGTCTCTGGGAGACATCTTATCGGCAGGTGTGGGCCAAGACCCGCCGAACACACACTCTCTTATTGACGATAACTCCGGAAATTCGCATAGGACATGCCTGACACTTTTATCTTTCTGTTCATACAACCTGCATAGAGGTGTGTCCACTAGCCCCATATTGTGGAAGTGTTTCCTTAGTAGAAAGCGGCCATTCAGAAATCCTACTGTTCAGCGTAGATTTTTCCTGGTCATCGTCAGATATTTCTCAGACGCCAGCTTCCTAGGGTCGCCCAGGGTGATCCTGGCAAGACTGAATACTTTGGTTTCATCCCATCTCTTAAGGGGTTGAGCATGGGTGTGACGTTTGGCTAGTTCCGCAATTGTCGAAGTCATCAGGCCGTAGGTGCCACTTGGTCCTAAAATTCTTAGTCCAGCCGCTATCTTGGCTAAAGAGTCGGCAATGAAATTACCTTCATTCCTGTGGTGCCCTCCAACCCACCTCAGGATAATTTTATTATCTACCGAGGCTTTGGCTAAATCTTGGTGGCACTCCAGTACTAGCCCTAAAGTAACACGTTGTCTTGTCTGCTATCAATGCCGATCGTTATGTTTTTGCCAGAAATTCCTCTCCTTGTTAATCCTTTTGTGGCGATTGAGATGTCAGCCAGTTCTGTTTGGACCACGCTGGTATTTTTTCCATTCCATACTTAATTCTTAGGCTTAGTGATCTTGAGTACACTCCACATTCCGAGCATTCTTTGCTTTTGAGCCGTCTGTGTAAAGAAGTATTGCATCTGTAGCATCCGACTCATTATTATGTTTTATTTATATAATGTAGGGTTCATCAAATACAAACCTGGGTTCAATTGCATCACTGGTTGCCTGCAGCAGAGCTTACGCAGTAAGCGCCTCTCAACCTCAATTGACTCATTCCTACTTCGAGCTTTACACCGGCCGTGCCCAATCATAACATGGCCATTACCGCAACCTCCTTAATGTACAGATACAGAGGGGTCAGACCAGTAATTAATTTCATTGCCGCGGTTGGTTTTATTCTCATGGCTCCTGTAGTGATTAAATAAGCCGGTCGCTGTATTTGATAACATTTTTATATGACCGTTGCTTGTAGAACTTTCTGTCCTCATGGACAGGTCTTATTATTGCAGTGTAGATCCACACGGTGACCACACGGGGTGAAAGACCCCATATGCGTCTCACTGTCCTCCGGCATTGGTAATGAGCCACATATGCTCTTTTTGCTCTACTCTGTTGGTGGGAATTCCATGTTAGCTTCCTATCGAGGATAGTATAGTATTTCACCTCTTCAGAGAATTTTAGTTTGCTTTTAAGATTTCGGGAGTTTTGGGCTCATTAACCTTTTTTCCTGCTGAAAAAGACCATCTCAGTCTTCTTGGGATTGATCGACAGTGAGTGTTCCTTTTATCATGTTCCTATCAATTTGAGCCCATCCTGCACTCTACCGCACAGTGTGTTAACAAATTTGCCTTTCTGCAAGATAACTATGTCATCTTCATATGTAATTATGTGGAACCCATTATCGTTGAGGTGATCAATCAGGGTATCCTGAACTATGTTTCAAAGAAAGGGTGATAAGACCCCTTTCTGTGGACATTCCCTCATGACCAGTTCTCTCACTGTAGTGCCTCTTACATTGATACTTATTGCTCTATCAGAGAGCATTTCGAGTATCCATTCTCCTACTGCCAGGGGTACATTCCTGGAGTGTAGTTGCTGGGTAATTGTTGGAAAGGTTCGCTATCTATAAATATACCCAGGATGGATTTTTTGTTGTCCAATGATCTTTCGATTTTGTCAACCAAATCAGTAGACCTTCTTGGAGTACATGCATGCTGATTTGGATGGAGTGGGTTGTGAACTACTATCGCTCACAAAGCCTCTACATAGTTTTTAAAAAAAACGATGTGAGGCTAATTGGTCAGAATGCTTTTGGTAAGGTGTAGTCCATCTCACCACTTACTGGGAATATACCTCAGAGCTGAAGAGGCTCTGAATATTCCTTTCAGGTGCGGCCCGATATGGCCCATCTTGTCCTCGTCAATTACTGCACTAGCATATTGCCAGTCGTATTGGTACTTCCACCTAGGAAAGACAGAACCTGAGAAGTGAGTTTTCATAAGAATCTCGGTACCCTCTCGGAAGTTGGCGGCTTTGTCGACATTTCATTTTCATCAGGATGCCGATACTCTTATGATAGTCATTTGAAAGTGCCTTCTGTAGCCTAGAAGCTGGTGGGAAGTCTTGTACGTTTTACCTTGTTAAAGATCGTTCTCTTCTGTCTTCCTGATGTATTCCAGTTCAGGACTCCACCATGTATTGGTTGTGCTATCTGCTTGAAACATCCATATCGGACAGGATTTCTTGTAGGCAATATCTATTTCGTTTTGGATAGATAACGTGTACATTTTCAGTTCTCCATTATTGTCATCAGTCAGAGATTCAGGCTTACCGTATAGGTTAATCAGCGGTGGTCTAACAAAGAAATATGGTCCGAGACTTGCCAGTCCTGAATTTTGTTTGATATTTTGGCTACGGGCATTGATAAATGTCGGCTCCGGCCCTCTGTTCAAGATTGTTAGATATTTCTCAATTATATATTCATATATAATGGCCTTGGGGTCGCTATTCACTTTAGGTGGCTTGACTTCTAGGGACCTGGGGTCTCCAGAGTTACCCTCTGCTTATTTTCGTGGTACTCTTATAGTCAATGAGATAAACGCGTAGCTTATCCTCATTGATTTCTTCTTTAGGAACATCATCTTCTCCGATCCCGAAGACGAGGAGTTGTCCTTGTGGGTTCACCTTCACCACATGGTGGAAAGTGCACCATCTTGCTACCGTCAAGTCAGGATTCTGCGCCTTCAGCCGAAGTAACACCCCCCACTTTCCACCGGATGTCGTCTTGTGGACATCCTCCGGGATCCGGAGCGAGGCTTTGGTAAGCTTTGGGAGCTTATCCACACTGATGACTGCAAGTGATGCCTCCTCCCACAGCTTAATATCCATTGTAGCTTTCTTCAGCCACTCTAGCGTCACGTCATCATCACATACCACTCTGAAGATTTGCTGTTGCTGCTGGAGGCAGAGAAGATCATTTTGTCCAGCTTCTCCAGCAGTTGTTTTTTAATGAGACTCTCCCATTCTGCGGTAACCTTATCGTACGGGTTAGTCTCATCTATGATGACAACCTTGAGGTGTCTCACGGCGGCCTCCATGAATGTTTTGGAAAGTACAGCGACATTACTATCATTGCGCGGCTTCTTCAACTTTCTTGGGGTTCCCTACGTGGAGGTGCTCACGTTTCCGTCAGTAATACGGATGTGCTCAGAACTATACATCATTGCGGCACCGATACTCATTGATATCCATACCATATTATGAAGCTATCGTTGTATTGCCATTCGGTTGTTATTTCCGTATCCTGCAGTGCAACGAGGAAGCTTATTGTTCGACAACCTGAGCTATTGCACATGCAAAAACATTAGGTGGTGGTTCGAGCAGTGAGACAATAAATCAGATTTGTCTCAGTTGATTATTCACCTCAAACACGTACACTTTCATGATAGTAATTATATTCTTAAAAAGGACTGATACGTAATTATATATTGTCTTTTCTGCTACTACTGTCATCTACCTTCTTAGCATATAAGTCAAATACTAACTATGAATACAAAAAGTGATGAGAATATACAACACTTGGATTTGGTTCATACAAAGAACACAAATTTTCTGGACAAAGACATTCATTTATTATTTTATTGTAATTTCATTTCAAGATATTTTGCTTGGTGTAATTATTATTCTCACCTTTTTTTAAATTTCGATTGTCATTTGTTATTGCAGAGATTTCAAATCACATCATATTAGACAATGGAAGGGAACGTTTATTAAATTCTGAGTTTGAAGTCGAAATCTTTTATTTTTCAAATTGATTCGTGGCCCTTTTATACTTTCATAAATTTCATTTCATTTCAAAAATTTATAAAAACATATTATGTGTAAAAAGAAGTTAACTAACTATATAAGGAATTTTCATTGAAATCCACCAGTGTTGTTTTTTATGATTGTCAGTTATTTGGTAAAAAACTATAAGAAAGAAACTGAAGAATTTTGTACAAAAACTTTTCTGGTGTCCATTTCCTGCAAATTTAATCTTAATGTACCAGCCAGTCCGTCGTTCGTTGACAGCATTTTCTTTTTGGAATTTAGAGCACGTAATAGTTTCGCAAACGCGAATATCCGGTGTGACAGGATATCGTAAGCTGGCATTCGAGAAGTCGACCTCCATGGCCAATACACGTCGGCTACTTATCGGAATTTCCTGATCCCGAACGACACTTGTCATTTGTTACGACTGTAGTCTTGAGTATCGTGCCGGAGGATTTATTAAACTTGTTCCAGACTGCTGTCTGAAAAGAGGCGGTTACGAAAATATTCATGCTCTTTCCAAGTTCCCTGCAGTGCACATCTTGATACATTTGATTCACAACTGGGGACACTATCGTTTTTGAAATATACTATAAATTGATGAATGTAGCCATTACTACGTGGCAGGAACTCGTCATGAAAAATGAGAATTGAAACTTTCTATGTTTTTTACCACTTCTATTTGTAACTAACGTTAATGCAGTTTTGTCCTAAAAAGACATTGAAATTATACCTTAAATTGTATAAGTTTGAAAATATCCTTATAGGACGGAACTGCAGTAACGTTATTTAGGTACAAATGAAAGTGATAGAAAACATACATAGTTTCAATTTTCATTTTTCTTAGCTTGTGTAAGTTGAGGATATCATAGTTTGCAATTTATGAGGGAAGAAATAATTGAAATGTATGTAATGATTTCGCTTTTTCTATTGGTAATTGTTCATTTAAAATGTAGAAATTTTTTCTTATTTCAGGGTGACTGATCAGCAGAACGGCAATGTACTCTTTGAATTACTCCAATATTTTGAAAAAATGTATTATCATCTTCAAGCAAAAGCTACAAAAATTGTATGATGATAGAGAAATATTATAAAATTATCACAACAGGCTCGACTAACTGTTGGTGAGTATGGCCGTGTCGGAAATAATGTTATATTTGAACAATTAAAATATGTCAATATAATAAAACAAGTATGTCAACTCCTCACTGGTATAAAGAAGATTATTTCAATACACTTAATGAAAATCGTAATAATTTACCGGTGAGAGCCATGTGGTTGAAGACCAAAGAGAGAGAAAAAAGAACAATTGACACTGACAGCTGTCATGTGATTTACTTTATTGTTTGTCTATGTTGGAACTGTGGAACAATTGAAAACAGTTTTGGTGCAAATGTGATCAGAGTCATCCGCTGTTATATACGCCTATTAATGAGAAAACCCAATATAAAATAATGTGAATTGTTATCGATATCAAGTAGAAAGGCATATATTCCGCTGAGGTGATCAATGTCTGATCTTCTATTAAGATAATAATGAATTTCATCAACATTTTGGAATAACTTGTGTTATAAGAGTACACTTTCGTTCTGCTGATCACTCGAAGATATTTTTATGTTTTTTTCTTTAGTAGTCAGGAGAGACTGTTCTTCAACTGAATCACAAAGTGGTCCCGCCCGAAGGAGAAGCTAGCCAGGGATAAAAAATAATAGATGTGAGTATGTCCAAAACACATCTTACAGCATATGGATAAATAAGTGTTATTACAAGGTGTAGAATATAAGACCACAACAGGAAGATACACTTGCAGGTTAGGAACCAAACTTCTCAACTATGAAATAAACAGTAAACATAATTCTCTCAATCACATTCAATAAAACTTGAAGTTTCTTATGAATGAGATAATCCAATCATCAGATCGTAAAGTCTTATCAAAATTTTCTGGGAGACAACAAATTTCATAGAATGAAATGTTTCACAAAATTAGATCAAAGAGTTCAAATAAATTCATCAAACTCGTACCAGCAGGTAATACATTGCAACTGTTCACAGAGTCAGAACGAATAAGAAATCTTTCAAACATTAATATCCCTGAGGACATCTCGGAAGTTTTTGGCCTTGAACTCCAAATTTAGAATCGAACCCATCGTTGTTGAGACATTTTCTATAAAAAATCTTCTAGCATCTATATCACATCTCTATATCACATCTCTATATCACATCTACTATCTCTGATGACAATGTTGAAAAGTCAATAGTGGCTCGTTCTACTGATATTATCACTAATTTCATTAACACCTATAACCGTAACAATGATTTTTTTAACACTTATCAATTAAAACTAAACATCTGTAAAAAAATAATTCCAGGGTCATTGTAACTGAGTTTGATAAAGTCAATGTCACTGTGGTCCTTGACCGTGACCAGTACATTACTCTTTCTACAAACCTTTTCAAAAATTGTAATTCTCACTCACAAGTAAGTAAAGATCCCATATTCAACATTGATGTAATGATTTAATTAAAAAATTATTTGAAGTTAATCAGATTGACGAACCCACAAAAAAACGTGTGACTAATAATACTTGGACCTTGTTCAAATGTTATGCTTTGAAAAAATACATAAACCAATTCTCTCTGTTAGACCTATTATTGCTTCATTTCTCATACATATTTTAACTGAAGCTCTTGTATTCGACAATCAATATTCTATTGAAGATTCATTTGATATTTTCTCTCCATTCAATGAAATGAAATTACCAGAAAACTATGTAATTGCTAGCTCATATGTTGGAACTCTTTTCAGCAATGTCTATTTAGGTGCTTATCCCAGATGTATCGATAAAAAATTTGAACGTATTAGTCAGATATGTGGTATTCATAAAGACGAATTCTTTCATTTTATCACTTTTTTTTTTGATAATACATATTCCTCTTCTAATTTATAAACAAAATTTCGGTACTCCAATGAAAGCTGAGTTATGTCATGTCATAGATACCTGCTAGATTCGATTTCACAGGTACTTTTCTCCAAACTCGTTTTATAAAAAAATATTTTATTGACATTATCATTTTTCTTTCTCAACAGTTCATCATTGAAACTGAAAATAATAAGCAATGGGTTCTTTTCCTCGACACTAAAGTCATTAAAACACCAGATAATACTCTCCCCATAGATTGGTATCGCAAGCCTATCAGTTCTGGTAGGTTCCTGAACAATTGGTCATACCACAATCAGTCGACGAACTTTAACTTGGCCAAGCAAATGAAAAACCGCATTTTGAAGATTTCAGGTCCTTTTTTTCATTCAAAAAACTCAAATATACTCTCTCAATTATTTACCAATAACTCGTATCCAGACCCTACCCTGAGGAAGATATTATTTAGAGCGTCATCCATTGACGTTCAAGTCGATAATAACAACAAGTTGGATAGTATATACAGTCTGACAATATGAAAATTTGGAATAATTCACGTCCAGTTAGGATACTTTTTTTTGCTTTTCTATACATCAATGATACGACACCTCAATTATGTGGATTATTCTGAAATTCGAATGTAAAAAAGCTTTCAGAACTATACTAATCATCAATAAATTGTTTTCAGAATTTGAAGATAACACCCAAATAACTTTTTCAATTGATCTGTTCCACATAATGTATGAAATGTAGCGATGAATATATTGGTTGAACGTCAGGATTACTCAAACATAGAATCAGTTCACATAAAAGTGATTGTAGTTTACATCCTGAAAAATGTGCTCTTGGTAATTATGTTTTCAAGAAAGGTCATAAAATGAACTATAATTCAACTGAGCAACGACTGACTGGTCTTCAGCTGTTCAGTTATTCAAAATAATGAACAAAATATCAGTGACATCTGCAATTCAGAAAGCAAATATGCTTGATATATTCTGTCCATAAAATTCTTTGACGATGGTTTTCATAAAGATGGCTTCTTCCATTTTATCACTTTCCTTTTCGATTCATTTTTTTTTCTCTGAAACTCTCGAAGAAAACAATTCAAACTCTTTGCATCAGTCATGGTTCATCAACGTGATAAATTGAAGTTATAATTTTTAATTTTCGTAAACCAGTGGCCTAGTTACAATAGTTTGTGTTCATATTTTCCCTCGTATTTTCTTTGGACAACTGAAATATCGAACAAGTATTTGAAATCAGTTAGGCTCATCGATACCCAACCTTAATTTCATGACATTCCATTCGCCTAAAAGTGAAGGTGTCTGAGATATTTGCGAAAAACCGCAGATATATTCTGAGAAGAGACATAACATCCTGTGTGAAATAATCGCATGATGCAACTTTTTTATAATATAGAGAAATAATTGTTAACCTCCTGATCATTTTTTAATGTTTGGAGTATTTAAAGCATAGTACCGGTAAGTCAGAATGAGACTGGCAAACTCAACTTCAATTCGTCATGTTATTCGAACGAATCGATTTCGTAAATTCACCGATTTGTGACCGTACAATTTTGTATAATTATTATTTCGAAACATCAACTGACAAACCCAGCCTCAAATTTTAATACCTCTGTCAGATAAGAATTAAAGCCCGAAATAATATTTGCGAAAAACTGAAAATGAGTGTCATTATCAAAAAAGCCATTTCTAGAAAGATATTTTCCAAACATGTTGTTTTTCGTGAAAGAAAACAATTATTGTGTATTTATATCTACTCAAATGAAATAAAAAAGGCTTGAAGTAAATGTTCGAATAGACCACTATTTTGTTCAATACACAATTGGCATCTCCGTACCATTGACTGCCGTGTACGCTTTGGAATATTCCTGTATGTGTGTCATATATTAACGTACATGCTGGTAAAATTCTTGCCGTTGAATCTTCAGCAGATTCTACAGGTGTCAAATACATCAGGGATTTGGGGTATCTCCTCAAAAAAAAGTCTAGTGACGTTAAATCCAGAGAACGTGCAGGCCAGTGTATGGGACCACGTCTACCTATCCACCGATCATGGAATGTTCCATCCAGAAATTGATAAAGGATTCCTTGAAAATAGGCCGGTGTTGTATCATATCTAAACCACATCCTTTGACGAACCAATAGAGGTAATTCATCAAATAGCTCAGGTAAAACATGTTCAAGAAAATCTTGGTAGTTCTCTGTCCATTTAAACGGGGAGAGAGAAGATATGGTCCAACGATATGATTTTCGATATTTCCTTCCCAAATATTGACTGCAAACTTCTGTTGGTAGCCTTTTCTAAACATTACATGCGGATTTTGTTCATTTAATGAATGGATATTTCTACTATTGATACTAATAAAATACCCTTCTATTCTGAAACTTGCCTCATCTGTGTATAAAACATATTTGGGAAAGTCGTTTGCTCCTTCATACATCCTCAAAAACCATTCAAAAAATAATCCACGGGGCCATAATCACTAGCATCTAGGGTCATCACCTTCTGCAGGCGAAATGGGTTCAACAGTTGTTCACATGCTACCCGACTTACTGTTGATTGTGACACTTGTAAACTATACGAAATTGCCCGAGTGCTTGTAAAAGGATCTGCAGCTAATTGTTCAAGAACTTGTCCTTCCGTAACATTATCTCTTGTTCTGCTCGTTACCACAATGTTGTTTACCGAATTTGAAGGACCCCGTTTTCTTCAATGGTCGATGCACAGCAATAAAAGTAGTGAAATGTGTATGACGTTTGTTTGGATATCTATTTTTATATAATTCAGTAGCGGCTCTGGCACTTCCCCCTGTTTCATCATAAACGAAATGCATATTTGTATATTCTTCAAATGAATAATCCATTTTGACACGATCTTCACTGACTGAAATGACGACAGATGAATTAACAACAATACAAACTTGTTTGGTTTTCTTTCAATCATGTCTATTGTAAGTATCGATATATCAGTTTGTTTCTACCGGGAACAATGTCGGTCTGATTCAGACTCATCCGAACCATCTATTCAATCATTCCATTATCTCCTAAGGATGCTTACTATGTCACTTGACTGTACTTTTCCTAATTTTTTTTCTTTCGATTCGTGATAACTTATTTCAAAGTCGAACTTTCCAGGCTAGTTTGTATGCCATTGATCATTGCATGAAAAATACACAATTTTTCTATTCTTGTTCTTTTTCAAAACTATATGCTGAATGGACTAATTTTTCTCGATGAACCAACTAGAGAATGAAATTCAACAAATCAATAGTACTTATCTTCGGTTTTATCGTAAGAAAGTAGCATTATGCGATCATTACACATAGGAAATTACGTTGATATTCACGACATATCTTTTTCTCAATTATCTCAGAAACTTTCATTTCCAGACACATAGACTGTTATGACTTTAGGTTGACTATCGATGGGGCTCATTAATCAATTCACTTGTCCAAAGAAAATTCGTTCAAATAATATGACGAATAAAGAAACGGAGTTTTTCGGTCTCATTTTGACTTAACTGTACCATGTTATGAATACTCCCAACCGAAAAATGTTCAGGAAGTTGATAATTATTCCTATGTTATAAGAAAGTTGCATTTTGCGATTATTGCACCCAGAAGTTTATGTGTCTTCTCAGAACATATCTTCAGTTTTTCGCAAATATCATAGAAACCTTCACTTTGAGGCAAATGAAATGATGACTTTTAGGTTGATTTTCGATGAGCCTTACTGATGTCAAACGCTCATTTATCAATTCAATTGTCCGAAGAAAAAAAATATATATATACGATCAATTTGATATTATCAGTGTCAATAATAATATCAAATTGATTTACATCGACAGACGAATTATAACTACAAATTATAATGTTATGATTGAAATAGGTTGGATGAAGAAAATGGATAGTCTTCAAAACGTCATCAGATGTTACATATTCATTCTCATATGCGGGATTTCATAAATTCAAGTTATTGAATTTATTATATTTTTCTTCAATAAGTTGATTTATCGAATGAGGTAATTTTGTGCTTTTTACATTTGTATTGAATTTTATATTTAATATACTGATTATTTTATAGATCTGTAGAAGGGATCAATCCTGAATAAAAAACTTTTTCAAATATAAAGTGTCCTTCTCAAAATCAAATATCTGAACAAAATTAGTTTTCAGGATATTTCAATTATCTTCGCATCATACAGAATATATTTTCGGAAGATTTATAATAGTTCGACGCCTATTAATACTAACTTTAACGCAATATGATCGAAAGTGCCGGCCGCCTCTTTTGACGTTTTTCGTCACAAGTAACTATTTTAATGGCTCGTTAGCGGCGACCTCAAGGAGCATTGCGGGTAGAAATATCTCAGTAACTTCGTGGATGGGTTGCAGTGCTACTCGCTTGAGACGACTATGTTGCTCTCTTCGATGTACGGGTATGTTGGCATTCTTGAAATTCTTTTACTCTCAAACAGTACCGAATGTACTATAGTACAAAAACAACTCATGTTTTTGTCTAATAATAAAAATTTATGAAAGAACAACAACATAAAATATTTTATGGAACCTGACTTTAATCATTGTTACGATCTTCATTCGGGTTTGAACTGTATCCTAACGTTTCGCCAGCACGAGTGGCTGGCTTCTTCAGAGGTTTATGTATCTTGATGGTTTACCGATGGTTCAAAGGCCTCCTAAACATGGAACTAGTATGTATGAGAGAAGCCCAATATACAGAGGAATTCAATTTCTAAATCATCTGCCTGCCTGTATAAAATTGGAAGACAACGTCAATGTTTTCAAAAGAAAACTCAAAAACTTTCTATGCAATGAATGTTACTATGGCATATCAGAATTTATGAGAAAAAGATAACGTTAGTTATGACCCTCGGATGCCCTTATTTTTATTATAACCTTCAATACTTTCAATATTGTCATTTCATCTGATTTCATGTATACATTATGTTTGAGAATGAAGAATCATGTCTGTCAGCTCACTACTAAGTTTCGTCATCTGATTAGAAAAGTAAAGTACCAAGAATAAAAATGATCTCGTTCTATTTTTCTCCGTAATGAGTCTAGATATTGGTTACACAGGCACATAAAAATATGATCAGTTGCAGATGAGCGCTGTTTTGATATATCTATAACCAATTTTTCTTCAAACTTGGACACGATTCAACTCCACTATATTAATTCCGCTATGTCTTTGAATATACTGATTGATAGAATATTTCTCTACGAATTCAAATTGAACCAGAGTGCTGCCAAAACAGCCCAAAAAATCAACCAGGAATGACACATAGTTATATATGCATTTTATAATTGATAAGTATGCCGCGGCACAAAATCTCTTGAACGATGATCTAGATTTGCGCAATCATCTATCAAGTGAACATGATTCAAAACTCAATAATAATGAATTTTAGATTGCAGAAAAATCTAAATTATTACTAAATCTAAATTATTTATATTTCCCTTGTTATGGTACCATTACCGTTAACTGTCCCTTATCACGCTTTTATTAGCTTCACCTGTATGTATGTATGTTTGTTTGTTGTAACTCTCCTTTTCATTTCATATTTATTCCCGTTTAAATGCTCGGGATTTGTATTTGACAGAATTATCGACATTATTTCTTGATCTATTCGCGGGCAGATGGCGATGTACGTAACCTCTTCGAAATAATTCGAACTCACTTTACATGTATTTCTTCATTTGGAAAAAGTATTTTTTCTTATTAACACGCGCGCTTGCTGCCTTATTTGTAACCATCCTTTGCACGGCTGCTGCCTTCCTTGGGCTTGATAGCTGATTTTCAAGCTCCCTCTCCGGAATCGAAAAATAGTAATGGTAATTTTTTTGAACAATATACGGCTGATTGATTACAAATTTTGGATAAAATGAATATAGTTTAAAAATACTAAAAAATACGATTTTATTGCGCACGAAACTCAAAAATGAAAAATAAATATAGTTTGAAAAAACTAAAAAACACGTTTTCAAAGAACATCGAACTGAACATTATTTTTTATGAATAAGCTCAAAATAATAAACGAACGAAAAAATCAGTATTATTGTGAAAAAAGCGTGGGCGTTTTGTGCCATATTTTTTGTAAATCAAGCGCCCGTTGCTTTTTCAAAATTATACTAGTATTTTTCGTTTTCGTTATTGTTTCGAACTTATTAAAAAAAAATTTTGACTTTTTAGTTCGATGTTCTTTAAAAGCGTGTTTTTTTATTTTTTTCAAACTATATTCATTAAAATTTTCTGTATGTTCGCGTGGAGTTTGTTGGTTGAGTTTGAGAAGCTCTCAGCTAGACTTTACCAATGTGTACCAGAATACCACCATTTCTCTGTGTATAGTTCTTTGCATTTTCAATGAAGCCGATTTATTATTATCATTATTATTCGACAATGATAGTGTTAATGAACGCACTGTTCAACATTGGTTTACAAAATTTGAAATTTCGTTCCGGAGATTTCAGCTTCGAAGATGAACCCCGAATTGGTTGACTCAAAGTATTTTTGGACAAGCATTTGACGACCTAGGTGGAGACTGACCCATTACAACGATGCGTGGGATGGCAGAAGAACTGGGTGCACAGACCATACACCCTAGACGGTTCACGACAATGCTAAACAACAGAGACGGAAAAAAGCGCCATCTGAAGATTTGTATCAGTACTATTGTGACGGACGCGGGATATTCAAATGTTGTATATAGTTGGAATATTCATTTTATTCAAATGTTTTTTGTAAATTTCAGCGCATTGTTTAGAGTCTCAAACTACAATTTACATTGAGTGTTGTGTGGACTTCAAACAATACGCTGAAATTTCCAAAAACAATGTGAAAATTATAGTTAGAACAAATTCTTAACCACTGCTTTATGTTGTAGGGCAATAAGGTTTAAAAAAAACAGCTGAATCATTATAGATTTTTCATTCAAAACATTTCAACATTGAACATTTTGTGTGATTATATGTTCAGGTTGCTCAGAATTCTTTTTCTTCATTCTGTTCAAACGAATTTTATTGGCTTGTAATTTAATTACTTTTGTACCTGTATACAGTTTCGATTTTCCCTGTATAATTTGATTTACACGCTTGCACCAATTATGTGTGATAGTTGTTATGGTGAATTTTATAACAAATTGGATTATATTATTTTTATGTTCCTCTTTGTTGCAAGATAAGAATTCAAAGCTAACCTTGCTTCTTATTGTATTTTCAATTATACGAATTAAATGTTTGGAGTATGGTTATTTATATAAACAATAGTTTATCACTTCTAGTGAACGATCCACCATATTCTCTAAACGAAATTAACAAATTTTGGTGTGAATGATAATTCATTGAGAACATACAATTCTTACAAACTGAACATGAAACAGTTTTCCTGATTTTTTTCAGAATATAACCAGCTACGTAATTTGTGGCCAATTCATGTAATAAATTGATGGATGTAGCCGTTACTATGTGGTAGGAGATCATGATGAAAAGAGAAATGAAAATTTCTATGTTTTTTACCACTTTCATTTGTAACTAACGTTACTGCAGTTTCTTCCTATATGGACATTTTCAAACAATAAACTAAGAATGATTCATTACATTCGCTAATATATACCATTCAGGTACTTGAGTACCTACCTGAATTTAGAGTTCACAATGCGCATGTGCCAATTTTAAAACCGGAGAGTAAATTAAATCGATTTGGTCATTTAACAGGTTGCACTCGCAATGTTTATGCTTGTGAATTTCCAAGGACTCTAAATAATTGAGTTTGCAACCCTTCCTTGCATAGTGCAGAATTTCCGTATCGTTTAGATTCGGAAACTTGTGGTTGCATGCCAAGGAATGGTTTGAAAACATCGAATCATTTTTTCCCAGTCTGAAGGACCTTTCATGTTCAGCATACCGTTTTTGGAAATTTCGTCCGCATTGTCCCACATAAACACTATTACACTCCGGAAACTTAAGCTTATAAACTCCAGATTTTTCCAACTTGTCGACCTTATCTTTGGCATTGAAAAGAGAATGAGATAACCTGGCATGTGGTCTGAATGCTACTTCCACATTGTTTTTTCTGAAGAAACCTGCGATAATTTCTTTTCTTTTTCCAAAACGCAGGGTAACGCTAACAACATATTTTGGAAAAAGAACAGAAATTATCGCAGGTTTCTTCAGAAAAAACAATGTGGAAGTAGGATTCAGACCACATGCCAGGTTATCTCATTTTCTTTTCAATGACAAAGATAAGGTCGACAAGTTGGAAAAATCTGGAGTTTATAAGCTTAAGTGTCCGGATATTTTGGATCCAGGAGATCCTGATTCAACCTTCTTGTTAATAACTAAGAAAAATCTTCTGATTTCAAAACACCCCAAATTGATTTCATGTTCTTTAAAGTGAAAGACCAGTTTTTGAAACTTGGAGGTCTTGAAACTGCATCTTTTGAAACTGCATCGTGTCCAGAAGGGGCAATGCTTCTCATTTCCACAAGTCGAGATGGTCAGATTCATCTGTTGAACCAGCTCGTAAACATTTTCCACGATCAGGAAGTTTGGTGGAACCATTTACTGAATCAAATAAACGGTCGAAAAAATTCAATAATTCAGCAGTGTCCTCAACATTTTCCCCACATTTTCGCTGTGTATCTGCAAGAAAACAAAGTTCAATAACATATACATCATGTTGGATACTAATAATGCTAACTACTTGTATGCATACAATTAGTCTGTACCTTTTCTATTCCGAAGCTAAAACACAGACAGCATACAAAGGTATATTTTTTGTGAAAACTTCAAGTGGAAACTTATTTTGATGGAAATAACATTTGTTTGTCACTTCTTCCAACATGGAGAATTTAAATGGTTTGGTTGAATTCTAGTTTGAAACACAAAATGGCTGAAAATACACCCATAATCATTATTTTCTTACCAAGTTGACTAACTAAACGCAGTATTGCAGCCAACCTTTAGGTAAATATTTGGGAAGCGTGCTTGACCTTTATCTTCTTTAATTTATTTTCATGAATATGCTCATCAGTTAAGTGTGGTAGAACCTCCAAGCCATCAACTGCCTCCATTATCACTCTTATAAAGTAGTTCAATATGTTTCCATCTTGCTGTTTTGTTAATATTGCCTATGGTATAACACAAGTCTCTCTTTATTAAATTGTTTTGAAGTCCTTTCAGTGAATGTGAAGGGTCAAAAATTGGATATATTTTTGAATTTGCAACTTCTAATGAACCATGTCGGTAACTGTCTATGCTTCCAGATCTATAATATTTTTATTTTGTCTCTTGAATTAAATTATTTATAACACTTGAATTATTTTGATCGCATATCACAGTTATGGGTTTAAGGCTTATGTTTATAAGCTTTTGTATAATAACCACTAATACATGTTTTATTTGTAAAGTTGATTCACCGCCGTCACACGAAAAATGGTATGATATAGGCGCTTCCCACTGTGTTATCAATTCTCTAACCATAAATACTAGTACATGGTCAGCTGAAGAATGTCCTCTATTTTCCTCTATATCTTCAAATCCTTCTATGAAACCAGAATGCTCATTGAAATGAAGGCTGGGCATGATAGCCATTTCATCAAATAATATGGCCATATAATTTTCAGAAGAATCCTTATCAGCTATCAACTTTTGTAATGAATCACAAAGTACATCATTTATACCTGGTCCCCCCACAATTTCTGCTAGAGGCCTAGTCAGTGTAGATTTACTGGGTAAAGTGAAAATTTTTGAAACAACTGAGTAAGACTTAACTGATATGGTGACAATAGTGCACTGCCTGCATTACCTAAAAAAGAGATCAAATTTTATTAATTCAAAAATAATGTTATAATGCTAATGTTATACTAAAACTACATTAAAATGATTCTATTGAAGTGAAAAAGGTGCACTACGGCTATGCGCTAATTTCATACCAAGAGCTATTATCCAATGAACTCAGATTTCATGCATCAATTTTCGCCAATATGAATATGAAATTTTTGACATGACTCATGTATCTCTATCCTTCAAAATGTAGAGTGTTGAAAAAAGAGAGTAATACACTGACTCTGCACGAGTTCTGCCAAAATAATTCGATATATGTCTGTATGTTTATATTCATTACCTTCAATACTGTGATGAGATTCGTTCAATTCTGGAATCTCCATGACTAACTCATCAAATTGAGTACTTTCTTGAGCAGAATTATTTAAAGACTTAGATGTTGATGGAGTATCATATACATCATTTGGGCCCGTTGAACCTATAAAAAAGTCTGTTTCATTCAAGTTTCACGAATTAAAATTTTTACTCACCAGAAAGATTTAGAGTTGGAACAGCGTTCCCAAATAACTTGTGAGACCAAGCAGAAATGTATTTTGCCTCAAAATGACTATCACTCAGCCTTCTAGCACCGTAAACTTCTTTCGGGTCCATTTCCATCAGTTCCAAGTTAGTAATTACCAGTATCCATTTCTTGAACCTATTTATATCTTCATCTGGATTAGGGAACGCATGTCTCATACTAGATATACTTTTGCAATAAGGAACGCAACATTTGTTGTGGTAAATCATTGTAAAATAATCAAAATAACGAAATAAATAATCACTAGGGTACACAGTCAGACAACAACACCACAGACCAACAACACATGAGTGACATGAGTCACATGACCATCTTTAATATATTATGCACATGTTCTTCTTCTTCTTATCTTTGAAATACATCACAAACCACAAGAATATATGTGGGTCCGTAACATAAAACCAAAGAACAAATTCACAGTGCCATCTTAAGATTTGTATCGGGACTAAAAAAGGGATTCAAGGTGAAGTAACCTACGGGAACCCTCTAGGGTATATGGTCTGTGACTGGGTGTCAGCTCCCGTGCTGTGGGTGCCCCTTGATTTGGACGATCCACAGAATTTTTCACGTTTCGAAGTATATTCTTCGTTTCTTCTGCGCAACCAATACGATCTTTTATAAGATTGTATCGTCACATGTGAATGAAAGTGGATCCTCTAGTTAGACACCGATGAGACACCCAGGTCTTTCCAAAGGCGAACACCCGCCAAAGAGAGAACACAACAGAAAAAGTCCTATCCTGCTTCACGACAACGTCCGTCCGCACGTTTCACAAATCACCGTTCGAAAATCAAATGAAATGGGCGTTCTACTTCACCCACTCTGGTCTGGGGAGTATCAGACCTTTCGCCAACTGAGTATTATCTTCTCAAGCACTTCGATAATTTTGTTATCGATAATTTTCTCATCGATAAAACTTTCGCCAATCAGGACCAGTCAAAAAATTCCTTCGTCGACTTCATCGAATCCCGAGCAAACAATTTTCATGCTGACGGTATCAATCGACTTGTGTTACGTTCAGCGTATTTCGATTTGTTTCAATGAATTTCACATGAAAGTAATGTTGGCATAAGATAGTCTTTCTGAAGATACGGAATCAACTACCTAGAAGTTTGCTCACCATAGCCCCATATAGACACAAATATTTGAATTTTATAGTGACTCATCGAAATCTATTGTTATTGAGTTTTTGAAAATATTTCAAATTTGAAGTACATAACTTTGCAATTATTCACATTATCATTTCCGATGGAATCCGACAACCCTCAAAGGTCGAAACGAATGCGATCTGAGAAGGACTGAAAATAATTCATCACAACAAAATTTATCAGTAAAAAAACCAACGTAATTTAGGTGATTTTATGTATGATTAACGGAAACATGGTAAAATAGTTTGAGCATAGAATATATTCATTTTGATGGATAAAACGTTACCACTTACTTTACTAGACACTTATCTTGGTGACAAAAAGCATTGGTTCACAAAAATGAGTAAATTTCAGGACGCTTCTCTTTTGAAGTGCTGTGTGCGAAATTTGTGCTGTCTGTTTTATTCTTGATAGAGAAACGTTTCTTTAGACGCCTTTTCAGACACTTTTTCAGATGAGTTATTCAGTGCTTCAGATTATTGTGAGAAACATTTTGAAAATATTTAAGTCTGGGCGATCTGAATATCGATTATTCATTTGAGAGGGAAAAGAAAACTTTGCTTAGTGATGCACTGGAATGTTTCAATTTAGCTTGTGAAAGTATTGAACCAACAAGAATTTTCACTTATTCAGACGGGTGAATCAGTATTTTGAAAATTGGTTACTTTTCAACGATGTGTTTCAAACATTTCATTTGGAGAGATTTGTGTATATATGTATCGTTTATTTAACACAAGCTAATGCAGTTACAATATTAGTCTTAATCTAGGTTAAAAATTTAAATGTCACAATTAAAATTTAAAATTTAAAATCATGTACATTGAAACATATAAATAAAAACAGCACAATAAATAAAATAAAAAGAAAAAAAAAACTGTATTAGCAGGTTCCTATACTGAACACTTTGTAGGTCTAAAAGGTGCACTTTTAATTTTCTTTTAAATATATTTAGAGAGGTAGCATTCTTAATATCCTCCGGTAGTTCGTTGAATGCTTGAACTCCTTTAATGAAAACTGTATTATTTGAATTGACATTACTAGTCTGACGTATATGAAAGTTATTGCGACTTCTTGTATTGTATTCATGATATTCAAAGTTATACTTTAATTTGTCACTTAAATATACATGAACATCACCAGTTTTAATTTTAAAAATAAATATTAATGCTAAATAACGAAAGTAATTTTTTACTGATAACCATTTTAATGTATTCAACATTAATGTTATATGTGTTCTTCTATCACAAGATGATATTACTCTCATTCCTCTATTTTGAAGTTTCTGAAGTCTTCCAATTTCATTTTGGTTTAGTAAGTACAAGATGGTTCCACAATAGGAAAAATGAGGTAAAATTAAGCTATTATACAAAAGTAAAAGCGACCATTGGTTTAAGTGCTTAGATTGCCTACTTAAGTAATTAATTTTGAATGCTATTGTTTTAATAATATATGAAGCATGTTCCTTAAAAAACATTCTATTATCTACAATTACACCCAAATATTTAATTTTTCTTACTAACTCAATTTTATCATTTGATATTTTAATATTGCAATTATATTTTTTGAAGTCATGGTACTGCTTGTCATTTCCTATAATCATGAATTTTGTTTTATTTTTATTAATTTTTAACGAGTTGAAGCAGCACCAGTTATATACAGATTTGAGTGTCTCATTTAATACATTAATTATATCAAGCAGATCATTTGATGCATAATATATTAAAGTATCATCTGCAAACAGATGAACATAGCATCTATCAATTATAAATGAAATATCATCGATATACAATAAAAATAGAAGAGGACCTAACACGCTACCTTGCGGTACACCACACTCGTTTATAATTTCTGAAGATAAAATGTTATTTAATTTTAATTTCTGTTTTTTATTATCTAAATATTCCATCATCCATTTTAAAGCATCATCAATAATACCAAAGCTTTCTAGTTTTCTAATAAGTAAAGAGCGGTTAACAGTTTCAAATGCCCTCTGAAGATCTAAAAAAACAGCACCTGTGATTAATTTATTATTTTGGTTTAGTTTCCACTCATCTAAAACATACTGCAGTGCTGTTTCGCAACTGTGTTTGCCCCTAAATCCTGACTGTACACAATTTAACAAACTATTTTTTTCTAAATATTCAACAAGTTGCCTATAACTACTTTTTCCAATACTTTCTCAATAGTACAGAGCATATTGATTGGTCTTAGATCAGATGCCTTATTCAAATTAGCAACTTTAGCAATTGGTGTTATAGTTGAAATTTTTAAGATTGATGGAATGGTACTGGTTTCTATAGAAGTATTTATGACATTAATTAAGGGCATTGCAACATTATCAAAACAATTTTTTAAAAGTTCTGCATTTATATCATCAGGACTTCCTTTATTTGCCATTTCAAAAATAATTTCCTTTAAAGTATCTCTGTTAATTAATTTAAAACTTTTTAAGTAGATATTGTTAGTTCTATTTACAACAGGAAAATCTGGACCAACATAATCTATATTGTTGACTATTTCTTTGATACTGTCAACGTAATATTTGTTTAAAACCTCGGGCATTTCACATATATCTTTCACAACTTGATTTTCACTCACCTCAATCTCCGTGAATCTAAGTTCTTTATTATTTTTAGGTGTCATTTCCTTCAATATCTTCCACAATTTAACAGAGTTTTGTTTGTTATTTTCAATTTGTTGTTCATAGTATTTACTTTTTTCTCGTCGAATTACTTTAACTGCTAAATTTCTTGTCTGTTTGTATTTCTCTAGATTTGAAGGAGATTTGTTTAAAATATATGCCTGATAACTAATATCCCTAGCTCGGGTAGCTTTTTGAACAGTGTCATTTCACCAATTTTTATACTTGGGAAAAATCTTAATATCTTTTATTGGTGCTAATTCATCTAATATTTTTATAAGCTTTAAATAAAAGTCATTGTATCTTTGATTTATATCTAGTCTATAATTCCATTGTATTTCAGCTAGTTTTTCATTTATTTTAAGATAGTCAATATTTCTACTACGGCTTCTTATTACTACAGGTTCTCTATCATGTAAACTGTCATTGGTATAGATCAATATATTAAAATGTGTACTTATTTTGGGAATCTTTTTAATTTGTATACAGACGTTTTCCGAATTTGTAAAAACTAGATCTATAATTGAACCACCGTTATCGTTATTAGATGGATGAGTAATATCATTGACTATATTCTTTAGACCATTGTCAGAAATAAAATGCTTTAATTTAACACTAGCTGTTGTATCTACCAGCCAATCAATGTTAAAATCACCCGTAACAACTATATTACAGTTATTGTCACATAAATATGTCACTACAATGCTTTCAAAAAAGTCTAGAAATATTGGAATAGATCCATTTGGTGATCGATATAAACTAACCCCAATATAACGTTTTTAAACATGAATTTAATCATCATAAGCCAGTACTGCTTTGGTTCACCAAATGACCTATGTATGTAAATCTGGCAGATCATTGGTGCTTATGGAATACCAGATCTCAAACATAACGAATTTGTGATTCAGATAGTGCTGATTTGACCCACCGTAAATCATCCCATCAGTGGTGCCAGGCGAAACCTCGAATGCGCTGCTGGACTCAACTGTCTTTAAAGAACAAGCCTGAATAGGTGAGGTTGATAATATCCCGTGACGAAGACACCATGCATGGGATCAACACGGAAATCAGTTCTCGAATATCAAAGATATACAAGGCTCACCAAGGCAATCAGTTGCGAAGCCAAGCATTGACATCGACCGTCGACGAGATTCGTTCTCTTTCTTCCACTGCAGCTTTTACCGCAAAGCAACGTGTTTTTTCAAGGACAAAATACAAGCACCACAAGAAAATCCTCAAGGCGCTTTCAGAGCGGTGCCTGTGCGAAAGTAGCCATTTACATTGAATTTTAATCGCTGGAGACTAAATCCATTTGGAAAAACATTCTCCAGAAGTTTATTTCACATAAACGCAACTCTCCAGATGGAAAAGTTCTTGAACAGTGAATTTCGAAGTGTACTGATTTGAACTTCAAAACGATGAGCAGCCACAGTCCGTCGCGAATTTTTGATATGTACCGCTCATGATGGAGTCAAATGTGCCAAGTCACTCGAGTACTTCTCGTGAAAGTATCTATAGAGGAGAAACTGAATTCCAACCTTCTTTCGAAAGTCCAGGCTATCAAGGTTGCACGTGATGTTCGCGTCTCCAATCAGGCATATGGCTCTTTTCTGGATGAAATAGAGCAACTTTGGGGTATTTTTGGAAGCAGAGCCCCATTCATGAGAACAATACTCCAAAGAAGGTCTTATCTGACGTCTATGAAGCATCAAAGGTTGCTGAAATGTTTACAGTTTTTTGGTTCGGAACAGTGTTCCAAGCTTTTGAGAAGCAACCATCGCAATTCCAGCGACATGATTGTGCCAAGACATATTGGTGCATTTCATCAGTTCGGACTTCCATTGTCTAATATAATATGAATTTATTTGAAATCCCTGAAAGAAATTGAAAAGATTAACCGAAAATAACAATTTTATTGAACAAACAAATATGAAGCCACCAACGTCATCAACATGAGTTCCCGCCCACTCACGGATGTGGAGGAATCTTTGTTGAGGAAAAGTCTGAACTTCGCCAATGCACCAACATCTGTGCCCACTTTAGAAAATCAGAGAACAGCTAGCTCGAGAACCAGTTCCAACTTCTAACGTAAGCAATACGTAGAGACAACACCATCGAGATCTTGCTTGCAGATAAGGGAAACGCTACTGGATACTGATCTTTACGAACAGAAGATCGAAGAGTTGCTTCAGAAAGGAAAAAACACGAAGATCATGAGAGACCCTACTTCATCAATTGAAAGGAAGTTGTACCAGACTTTGAAAAAAAACACCGAGTCTATTTTTCGGCAAAAGAGAGATGATCGTTAACACCGCACCACAGTAACCCCTTTCACTTGACTACTCAAAATCCACAAAAAGAATGTTCCGCTCAGACCGATCATTAGCTCCACAGAATTAAGCCACTCAGAACTTGTCCAGATTTCTACTACCAATAATAAAACCATTGCAAGGTGAAACATCATCTTTTGTGATTTTGTGAAAAATTCAAGGCATTTCGTTGAACTTTCAAAGAGCAGGATCAACTGATCAGTTTCGACGTGAAAAGTCTCTACACTAACGTTCCTGTCGAAGAAGCACTTCAAATCATACAGAAGAAGCTATTCGAAGATGGGGACCTGAAAGATAAAACAAACTTACCGATACAAGTAATCATGGAATAACTAGGATGCTGTGTACGAAACTGCTACTGCCTAGTGAAGGACTAACTCTTTACGCAAGATGAGGGACTGCCACTTTCACCGGTTATAGCTAATATATATATATATATATATATATATATATATATATATATATATATATATATATATATATATATATATATATATATATATATGTAGTGATTTGAAACTCTGACTATTGAAGAAGCCCACAAGAAGCCCCGAGTCTGGTTGAGATACGTAGATGACACCTTCATAATATGGAACCATGTGAATGCAGAACTAGATACTTTCCTGAAGCACATCAACAACGAAAGTCCTTCCATCACTTTCACAGTGGAGAAGGAAGTCCACAATGAATTGCCTTTCTTAGACGTATTGGTGAAGAGGACCGACACCAAATGGGAAACATCTGTATATCGAAAATTCACTCACACAGGACAGTATCCGAACCAGAAATCCAACCACCATCAATCGTCTAAGAGAGAAATCATCAAGACTCTACTAGACCGTGCTTTCGTGCTCTGTAATACAAAGGAAGGTCTCGAAAAGGAACTAGGCATCATCAAAAATGACCTTCAACGGAATGGTTACTCCAGAGTGATGATAGAACAGGCTTCAGCTAGAAGACAGCAAGAGCTCCATAAGGAAGAGAAGCCGCCCCAACCAGTACCTGTACTTCTCTACATCAGAGGATTATCGGAAAGGGTCCAAGTATAACATCAGGACCTGCTTCAGATCTGGGAATACTATCCGTAGCAGCCTCACGGAAACCAGGCCACCAAACGCGGACTGCGATTCTAAGAATTGCATTTACCGGATATCCTGGGAGTGCGGAGAATCATACCATTGGTGAAACTAAGAGGCCATTGAAAGTTCGCAATGCAGAGCACAAGAAACCCACACAGCGAGGAGAAACTAGCAAATCCGGAATAGCAGAGCATGTTTGGAATCATCAACATAGTATCAAGTGGGCTCAAGCTGAAATTCAAAGAAACCGCGTTTATGTTGTCCAACAACGCATTCAGTCAAGCCAGCGTAACATATGGAAACCTCTTATCAAGCGAAAATGACCAACTCCCGCCAAACGGTCATCTCTCGCTAAAACCAATAAACCGGAGAAAGGGAAGAGGGGATAAGTGAAAGCAGTTATCAGATGATTGTGGATACTTACAATCGAAACGTCGTGACATAACTTGGTTTGGAATCTTTCAATTTTTATCTTTCATTTTTTGTTAATAATATTTTTAATTTTCAGCTTTTATTATTATTTCAATTTTTTGGTTGTGGTTTGTATGTTATTTCTTTGTAATTTCAGTTTTTGTTTAATAAAATTGTTATTTTCGGTTATTAATAATTTTTTCAGGGATTTCAAATCAATTCATATTATATTAGACAATGAAAGTCCGAACTGATGAAATTCACCACAAAACATTGTCAACTACCTTCAAAAAAACATATTGGTGTCCATTTTAACCTCCAACAAACTTATCGAAGCAGAAAGCGGGATTGTCTGACCTGACATCATTATATCTGGTTCGGAGTCAATTATCTTCTTGGATAAAAACCGATGCCTGGGTTTTTGTGGCATTGAATTGAACCTGGTTACTTTCACTTCAATCCTCATTGAAATATGCGACCTCCTGCTGCCGGTGAAGACGTACTTTTGTAACCGATGTCTTGGAGTCCAAATGAAATGACGAGACAAGTGTGCTGTCATCAGCGATGCAATCCATTGGATTCTTGTTTTTTTTTTCAATTTATTTCAGGAAGTTGAAGAGCTATACACAAAAATGCCATAGCATCGAAATTTGCCCCGCAAACCCTCATGCCACACACGATCAAAGGCCTTAGAAATATCAAGCGCAACAACTCTTGTTTCTCCATATGTTTTTCGATTGCGTATTGTCAACTATGAGTGACACACAAAAGAAGGTCGTCTGTTGATCTTTGTTTCCGAAAGCCATATTGACGATCGCTCAAGATGTTGAAGCCTTCCAAATATTTGATGGTTCACGACTTCCTTCATGATTTTTGGTATCACCGATACCAAAGCGACTGGTCTGTAGTTATTTGAAAGATTTTTCTTGCCTTTTTTGGGAATAGGCTGATGGCGAGCAATCTCTCGATGAGAATGAAGAACCCCTTTCTTGTAAGACAGGTTGAAAAGTCTGCAAAATACTGGTGCGAGTTAATTTGAGTACTTTTTAGGTATGATGACGGACAGTAAAATAGGGCCAAACGCATGTTGATATCGAGCTGTTTCCAAATTCAATTGCAATTGAACCGCCCGCTTGTATTAGTGGTGGAATTTGGTGGTGAATTTTGTAAAGTTCTGATTAACAGATTTAGCAGAAGAATCTAGATCCGTTGGTTTGGCAAGCAGTTTATCCCTAATTCTCTGATTGTAAATGTCTTTGCTTTTATTTATCCTAACTTCGTAGCTGTTAGGAGCATTAACGGTTCAGCGGTTTTCGGCACTGGGATTTTTGCACCACTGCTGATAGGCGGGATTTTTGAAGGCAACAGCTTGCTCGATATTTTTGTTGAATCAAGTTTTGTCGTTGGGAAGTCATTTCATTGAAAACGGAATATATGCATCCATGAATGATAGAATAACTTTCGTGACTTCAGAAACACAACTTGATGGATCTTTAGAGCTGAGACAAACATTTAGCCATGGAAAACTTCGGAAATGTTCTAGAAGATCCTCCTGTTCAGCTGATCTGTAATGATAAACTTTGCGCGGCTTAGATTATTCCCCAACATTTATCAGTAATTCAGTCAACACTGAAATGACTTTGTGGTCAGAAGATTCCAATGGATACCTTACAGTGACTGCATAAATTTTTGGATTGGTTCTTAGGTATAGATCCAGAAGACTAGCGTATTCTCCATCACGGTCAAGAATCCTGGTTGGCTCATTTATAATTTGAGTAAGTCGGCTGCTTATTGCAAAAGTCTCAGCTTCGCGACCTTGTTCGTCGTTGGTATTTGAAAATTTGAGCCATTCGATATTGTGGACATTGAAGTCACCGCATATGGAAATTTCAGCATTGGGATGGTTGATTTGCGGAAAGTAAATGGTGTTTGCAAGTGATTGTTCCCTATATTGTGTATAGGTGGTCGATAAACGCAGCATATGAATTTGGTGATCTTCTGTGATATTATTTTGAACCAAAAAACATCAATGTTTCGGGGTTCCAGCATTTCCGCTCGTTGATAGTAGGAGACCAGAGTCCAAACACAACGCATCTGTGAATCAACATTAGACAGCGCTGAGCCGACACGCCGTATGTATCATCAGTGGTGCTAGGCTGGGTAAGTGATGTCGATGACATCTCTCATTATGAATATGCCATATGTGGGATCCACAGAGGAAATAATCCTCTAATATAAAAGACGAACGAGCTTTTTCATGGCAAGCGGATGTAAAGGCAGGCAAGCTTCGAGATCGACTGACGACGAGATTCGGTCACTGGCTTGCTCTCCAGCTTTTACCGCAAGACATATAGTGGAAGACAAGAGTCGGCAGTCGATCTCGAAGCTGGGCTTCACAACTGCTCGCCATGGTAGACCTCGTTTATCGTCTATATTCGATGACGGCAAGGTCGATGACGGAAAGATGTCATCGACCTCACCATTTGTGCTTATGTTCTGAAATGAAAACTGTCTCAACTCCAAACAAAAATAGATTCAAAGACACCAGTTCTATTAATAACAAATTCGAAAATCTTTATCGGTTTCAAACTATTTTGAATAATCGCATTTGAAACTTTTTATAATATCCACTGTGCTTGTGATTTTTTTTTTAATTTACTTTCCTTTTGGATATGTTCGACATGTCCCGTTGTAGAAAGTTCCGCTAATCCTGATCAAAACGATCATAAAATAATACCATTGGTTGTGAACGAAATTATTCATATCTGTCTAGAAAAATCTGTTTAAAATCTGTTTTTCCGTTGATCAGCTGTCGCCCCCATACGAACGACAACTCTCAGAAGTTGAGAAACTTGTGCGAGCAAAAGACTAACGAGGTCTTACCTTTTAACGTGTAATTCCTAACATGGAACACGGAATCCTAACATATGAAAGATAACTTGCGAGATCTACTTTGGTCAAGAAAAAAATCAACGATTCAGATATAGTCATAACAATGAATCAAAAGAATTACACGATACCAAGCATTCATTTTATCAGAGCTGTCTTGAATCATCACAAAAAGCAGAAACAAATATGGAGTATCTAAATTAGATTTTTTCATTCAATTGAATGTCAACAAATTTCTCGATAAGATAAGTCACCTGAGCTACCTTTCAGTGAGAAAAATATAAATTGTTGTCTTGTTTAATTAGGAATAGGTAAAAATACGCTTGCCATTGTTCTCAAATTACCGATCCGTTCAATTTTCTCTGAAAGAAACAAATAGTCATTCATTCAAGACATGTTCTGATGGAATTTCACCCTACATATTAAAATACAACAAACAACTTTTGATATCACTTTATATGTTCAACTTCTGCATGAATAACAAAGTGAATCAGAACCACCATCAAACAGTTGATAAACCAATGATTGTTCTCCATCACGTTTGTACAGAAATATATATTTATATAGAGTGATGGAATTTTTGTTTCACACTGGTAGTTCATGACAAGGATTCTTAACAAAGTGAAAGTTATTATTTGAAACACAAGCGTGTTAACATAAAACACTTGTGTTCAACAGAAACTCGTTTTTCTTTCGGTTTTTCGCTACCTAAGCATATCAAAAATGATCATAAATCAACTCTCCTGTCTGAAACATTGTTCTTTTTTCTCATACTTGACCATAGAATTCAATTTCATGTAAAAACAACATCGATCCAAAATTTGTTCGCCTTTTCCCTTCGGAACAATGCGATTCGAATTGAATAACCTGAAACTGAAACTGAAAACTTGCACCTGTTATGAAGGGGTTATTGTGAGCGTCGTTGAGAAAATGAAGTTTATGACAATGATAGATTTTCGAAAGGACTAGTAGGTATTGTGTGGATGTAGTTAGTTAACTCAATAAAAAGATACAGGGTTCCACACTCAGATTGTAAGGAACTTAGTTGGAAAGAAAATAATTGGCAAAATAAATTCATTCTACAAATAAAATTGAGGTATAAGAAAAATATGAATAAATGAGTGTAACTGACGATCAAGCATTGATTGAATGGGACTGGCCGATACTTGATGCAAATCGATAACAAAACTTACAGATAAATTTTATTTTGATCTTCAGTATGAAAGTTTTACAAAACTGCTACACGTGCTACACAAGAGCTTCCTCAAGCAGAATTTGATCAACTTATTTAGAAAATTACAAATATTTGAACTGAAATTTTTCTCGCGGCCTCTTGGAATCGAGTGCATTTCCTTTATGGCTTCATGACTTTAGAGTTTAGAGTGAAAATCTGTTAGTTTGCTATCAAAACTATGGTTATTCGCAATCTCTTTCAGTAGATTCAGTAGGGATTCTCAACACAAAACCCAGCATTTTGAGACATTTTGCCACAATTTCTGATACTTGAAGGTTAATATTAATTTCGCTATCAAATTCAACTCCTAGATCGCGAATAAATGTTTCTCTTTTAGGAGCTATATTATTCAATTAATATTCAAAGAATATATAAAGTATATTCAAATAATTTTAGCGAACGTGATTGACACTCATCAATGTTTACCTCTGACAAATTATTTCTACACCACATGGTGTAGAAATAATTTGCAATTCAGCATCTTCCCGGTAAGTACGTGCTCGATAAAGTTTTAGATCATCAGCCAACGAGATTTTTTGAATATTTGAAAACAAACTCTATTTCCGATACAAACAAGTTGAACAACAGTTGGCCCATATGGGACCCCTGCGGTACCCCTGATGGAACCTGAATGTAGATTTTGTATCTCCGTATCTCACAGACAGAGTTCTACCAGTTAAGAAGCTATCAATTACTTGCAAGACATTTCCGCCTATACCAAGCGCTTGAATTTCAGATATAAGTAGGCCGTGGTTGACCCTATCAAAGGCTTTGGAAAAGTCAGTATAGACTGAGTCAACTTGTAGCCTTCTCCCAAGATTTTCAGTTAAGTAGTTTGTGTGAAGAGCAAGGTTAGTACAAGTGGATTTACCTTTTGAGAAACCGTGTTGTTAGGAATTGAGTACAGACTTAAAGTCCCAGGAAAGTTTTTTTGCGATCATAGAATCAAACATCTTAGCCATCTCTGACTGATTGCAAACTGCTCTTTAATTCCTAATACTTTTCGTATCTCCTAATTCATGTATTGGTTACAGGAAGCTATGTTTCCAATAATCTGGAAAGGTGCCTAGAGAAAAAATTTGATTGAAGATGTTTCGTAATGGGATTGCTGAAGTGTATAGATATGTGTGTATGAAAAATAAAGGTATCCCATCAGGTTCCATTGAGAGGTTAGGTGAAACAGAGAGAACGTAATCTATTATATCCGTAGCAGTAATACTGTAATTGTTGATATACTTTATTTTCAAAATTATATTCAGGGGTAAAATTCACTGTCTGGTTATTATATACAGTTGAAAAATAAATGACAAACAAATTGACAATTTCAGAAGTATTATTACCGACTTCATTTTCATAAAACATGGCTAAAGGTAACTCATAATCCTTCCTTTTACTCTGAATATAACCCCAAAAGGCCTTTGGATTATCAGAAATATTGTCTTCAATTTTATTATTGTAATTTTCATAGAACTGATCTCGAATAGCTTTACAACGGTTTAAAAATCTGTTTTTTCGTTAATCAGCTGTCGCCCCCATACAAACAACAACTCTCAGAAGCTGAGAAACTTGAGCGAGCTAAGGACTAACGAGGTTTTACCTGTCGGATATAATCCAACGCCCTTCGTGGTATTAGCCAGGGGAGTAGTTGTTTTCTGATAGGCGTCAGTCCATTAAACCTACCGTGTAGGTATATGGACACTGGCCTGAACGTTTAAAGTTCATTTGCTTTAGATTTGTTGACTGCCAGTCTTCAAGCATAGCCCATTGACTAATAAGAAAGTTTTTCTTCCTTATTCAGAGGAATCGGGCAGACTACGGATATGCAGTTGGTTAGTACCTCGTCCACTAGATGGAGTGACATTTTGTGATGTTCACTCCAACTTCGGAAGAGGAATGAAATACTCTGAAAGAATTCCGATTTTCAATTATGGAATATCATTGACTTCAGGTCGATGATGGTCACTATCTTGCACTGACGAGTGGCTGATGAGTCCGAAACCGGTCTGGAAGTGTGCTCGTTCCTAAATTGAGGGTCGACTCTTTCAGTTGTATTGTCAATTGCATATGCAGGAAATTTTCGTGAAGATTCCTGCACTGACGCCTGTCGGATATAATCCAATGCCCTTCGTGGTATTAGCCAGGGGAGTAGTTGTTTTCTGATAGGCGTCAGTCCATTAAATCTACTGTGTAGGTATATGGAGACTGGCCTGAACGTTCAAAGTCCATTTGCTTTAGATTTGAGGTCTTACCTTTTTCAACGTGTGATTCCTAACACGGTTGCATCCCAGCTTCAATCAGATGAATTCTTTCGAAAAATATCTGGTCGAGGCGGGAATCGAACCCACGGCCTTCCGATCGTGAGTCGGACGCACTAATTCCACAACTGTCCCTCAATTCACACAAATCATAACAGCCATTAATGTTACCTGTTTCCTTACATCTTTCATGAGTGTTTCATTGTCGTAAATCATTTTTCTGAGATTAGAACTCAACCAAGAGAGAAAGATAGAAGTTTTGAATTTTTTCAAAGGAATAAATAGGTGAATTGCCTGATAAATAATGTCATAAAAACAATGGATGTTATTATTAGCATCTGAGTTACAGAGAATTTAAATTTCGATTTCCCGCATAGATAACGTAGTCGAACAACTTTGTTAACAGATACTTGATATTTGGTTCATGTTTGTTGTATCCAATGAACCAAAGAACATACGATATATGAGCATATGTGCCCAGTGTTCTGGCACATATAAGTACAATAACAACCTGTTATAGGGTTATCATTTGCATTTGTGTGCTGTATGTATATTATATATTTCGTGTCATTGCGATGACGAAAAAAAACTCTGAAACAAAGTTATCCGGAATATAGAAGTGACGTATCGGAATGAAGTTACTTTGTTGCTTCCCTCTGATTTGAATCTTGTACATAAAATGGAACAATTCTCAATTGATATGTACCGACAGTCAGATCTCATAAATAATCCAGAGTCAGCCTAGGAAAATAAGGAAAATGATGATGATCCAATGGTATCCATCTTCCTCGTCTCCTCCTGAGATTTTCTTCCTCTATTATGTTCTGTACCGTATTTATCTGGCGAGATTCTTCCAGAATCAATTGGGCTAATTATTTATCTGCTCACCTCATTCTAATGACTGGGTGGTTTTTGTTAGTAATTGCTTCACCAGTAAGAAGAAAGTTCCTCAAATGATAAATGTGATGGATTGATGTTGTGGTCGAAAAAAACTTATAGATTGATTTCATGTGTCCATTGCGCGCTTTAATTGTCCTACGGGTTTTGGTCACGAGGCGAGAGGCATTAACCTCTTCAGTAGTTTGTTCATTCTGTACACAGTAGATGATTTTATGTACAATACCTTATTCTTCCAGAAGAGGAATGGAGTCTTTATAATCACGATCGACAACAAAAATGTCATCCTCAACAAATCAGTTTCTTATCCTAATAGTGTCTCGCTAAAAATCGTTTCACAAAGTTAACGCGTCGTTGTTTCTGTGGTCGGAAAAGTGAGGTCCTTAAATTGACGAAATATAATCGTTGGGAGCAACAATATTGGTTGGCTTCAATAAATGGTAATTTTTGTGTCTGCAGTACGACTGACGAAGTACTTTGAAAGTCTTGCTTTTCAACAGTTCACAATAGGTCTGATCCATGTATGCAATGGCTTTACGCTGTACAGGGAAAGCCCTTGTTTAAGTTTGCAAAAAAAATTCACCTTCTGCTGGTACAGTATCGCAGTAGGTATAGATATTGCGGAACGGATCCTTATTTATCGGAATCATCGATTTGAATTCTTCATCTGTGAAACTCTCTTCTTCCTGGTAATCCCGTTGTGGCATGTTCTGTACATTCCTAAGTTCTTGTAAGAAAATCAACACATTCATTTTTTCTATTCTACGAGTACGTGATCGGAAATTGAACTGCATCCCAGGAATAATTTGTCTCAGGAAAAAACCGTTCATATCCAAGTGATGTATGCAAAACCTAACATTATCTCTGATATAAATGTTTTTCAAAATAAAAACATTGACTCGGCACTTCAGAGTCAACCGATTTAGATTGGGTCTAGCGTTACACACTACGCAAGATTCGTTCGAAGTTTGTTTCAAAATATTCAGCTTGAGAAATGCCCAGTATTCTCCCAAAGCAGTAATCTCCCCTATTGCAATTCAGGTACAGTCTTGTTTTCTTCATTATTCACCCCATCTAATTTTGCTATTCGTTGTATACACATATGAAACTTTGATTTTGAATACAACTCATCAGAGAGGTATGAAATATCCAATAAACAGGCAAAAGATTCAAACTTTAAAAAAATCTTTTATTTATTTGTTTTTAAATATACATTACATGATACATTACTAATAATATGTCATCATGATAACCAATAGACAACTGGTAACTTGATCGAAAAAATATGATACCGGTTGAAATATTAGCGGATGAAGTTGATAAAACTATGTGACAATCTAGGAATGCGATTATGGAATGGTTGGTTCAATTATATGATGACTAAAAATCAATGCAAGGTTATGTGAATCACATAATCCCATCCTGTGAATCCAGAGAATCGATCAAGACATTGAAAAGTACTTCTCATCAATGTTATACTTCAATAAATCGTGCTACAAGTTATTTCGTATATATTTATAGTGTTGTAACTTGCAACCTTATCAATAGGTATACCCATTTTTCCTTACATCCATTATTTTTCCTTGTATCAGCCCCTATACCGGGTGATACAGACTCAGGGTACACCCCTTTTTTCTCCTTTATTTCTTTAGCAATATTTCTGAAACTGGAAACATTGAATTTGCTCACTGGATGGCACTTTTTTACATATTTTTAAAACAAATTCAACTTCCGGTTTTTCCGAAAAAAACAAACAACTTTCGGTTTTCAAATAGGACATCCTCTAGATTATCACAAGTTCAGTTAGAGATGGTGTTTGATGGTGTTATCTCTAATGACTACGGAAATATCGCCATTTATTTTATACATACCTTGCAATATAACACGGCATATTTCCCCCGTTTCACTACCAAATTCCACATTTTGCCGACTTGTAGTTTTTCTCAAAAATTGTCCATTATTTTTTGTGGTGCCCGCGTTGACTTTTGATCAGGACTTCGAAAAGTTCATCATACCATTTCTGCTGATCATCAAGAGATCATCTTCCTCTTGAAGGTGATCACTTGGCGATTGAAACACGTGTCGAGGTATTACAAATAACTGTTTGGTGTTGGGATCGAACCCGAATTCATCATATTCCTTCCATTCACAGAACTTATGTTATTTCCAATAAATAAGGGATTTGTGTTAGTACAACACTCCCGAATGTTATTCTCTAAATGTTGTTCGTTTGCAAATGGTCTATGCTTATACACTTCTTGTTTCAGATAACCCTATAAAAAATCCATCGAAGATAAGTCCGGTGATCTTGGTGGCCAATATAATCTTCTCAATCTGTACACAAAACAATTCGATTCATTGAACACAATAATTTGACATTACCCAAAACTAAAAACTCGTTTCAAAAGCCTACTGAGGGAAAATTTCATTTCGATTTGATAAGTACCTACTATTTTTCCCAACATGTTGAATTTAATCTTGTAATGTTTAAAATCACGAAATTTTATATCATGTTCAGTACAAATCGCTAGAACGAAAGACTGTTGAATGAAACTGTAGATCAATGTTTGGTTTACAGAAAAGTATCATATTTTGGATTAGATCGTATTTGAATTAATTGTCGAAAAAATTCTCAAACTGAGTAAAAATCCATTAAAAAAGGAATCAAAGTGTGAAATTCAATAATTGACATATTAACTAACATCCATACAATGAAAATCCGAATCAGTTTAATAGTAAAATGAAAAACTAAATGAACTTTGTAACAAAAGAGACGAATTTCGGGAGGTGTATTAATATCTTTTTCTGGTAGCAGGCCAATGCGGGAGTTTTCTGGGCAAGATATGACATTGAAGTCACGTATTCATTAAAATTATGACATTCAAATCATGTTTCGTTCGAATCGATAGAGCAAAATATTCGAAAAATAAAAAAAATTCAAAGAAAGTCGAAGTCACAGTCTAAATTTCGAAAGAAGTTTCAAAATTGGAAACTGAGCATCTTTTTTTGGCGGCCAAATTTAAAAAAAAAAAGAATAATTTTTTGAGGATTTTCGAAGAAAATGTCGAATTTGACAGGTTTAGAGTAGTAAATGACAAAACGAAAGAAGATGTTTTTCACTCATCTCTCGGGCACAAATTAACTGCGAAGTGAAATTTTAATTATATTTATTAATAAAAAAAATCTATACGTCATGTGTGACACTGTATATGTATGATGTTGTTTGGTGACCTGTTGGGGAGAGGGTCTACGAACGGAACAATATTATGTTAATTTTCTCTTTCGAGAGTGAACTGTATATAAGGGTCGTAGATGTTGAAGATGAACAGGGTTTCATCGAGAGAATCTCGATTGCTCTTAAGAAAGTGTTTAAAAGAACTTCAATGAACAGGGAAATACCATCTAGAGTAGCTAATACTACTTCGAAATGATCTTCAATGTAATATTCATTATTGCTTCAGTTATAATATCAGTGAGGAAGGAAGAAATGGATTATGTGAGTGCTCCTATGTAAGAAGCTACTAATGGGTGACGCGATAACGTAGGATTATGAATTTTTGGGAGTGAATAAAATTTTGGAGAAACTTAATTATATGGAATTACCTTTTCTTCCATCACCTCATCGATCTCATTGTTCATATGTGAAGATTTGATTAATTTGTTGCTTTTTGTTTGGATAGAGAAACTTGGGTCTGAGCGGAGTTGATATCTGTTCCGAACAACTGTTATGGACTTATCTGACTTCGTTATAATTGAATTTGGATTTTCTTTGAAGAATTTTTGTGATTGAATATATAAAAATTAGTGGTTATGTTGAGAGATATAAAAACCATTTGTAATGAGGTTAGTGGATTTTGAGAATGCAATATTTTTTGCTTGAATAAATGGAATTGGCGGCGTCATCTGTAAATATATATTGTAATGAAGAAACGCACGCTGAGAAGAGTGCTGCAGTTCGGGTGTTTGAAAGCGAAGAGATTATCAGATTCATTTTGCGCCACAGAGTGCTTTTCCACCTTTCAGTCTTCGTCATATTCACGAATAATATGAAGTGTTCATTAAATTATAAATCCGTTTAATATTTCTGATGATAGAATGTGAATTTTCAGCATAATATTTTTTTTTCGTCATTTCCATTCCATCTCTTTTCGTTAGAAGCGGCAATTCGCATGAGTTAGGGATAACTATTTACTTTCAACCACCTTTGCCGGTAATCACTCGGCTGTGAACCTAATTCCTTGGCAATATGTAATTGCCTTTTGTGTATCTTGCCAACAATAGCTCTGCAATCAGTAAGGTAAAAACAAACATGAGATAATTCTAATTTGCTTTGATATACGCTCACAACGACCACGTAACAAACACATGACTAATCTAATCATGATCGAGCATTTCAAAGTTTCTCTACCAAGAATTCAACATGTGAAAACAACCGATTACAACTGAATGCAATTTTATTTGGAATAAAACATACTGTTCAGAAATTACGATTGAATAGTTAGCGAATGAAAACCGAAAAAGTAAAAAACTTCTGAAAGCACATTGTACGTCAACGATAAATGGAAATATCTTCTCTTTATTGAAACAAATGTTGAGTGAAGTTTCAATAGATTTATGTTCCACTGAATAGTTCCATTTTCGCATGTTTATGACTGATGTTTGTATGTCGTGATTAATCAGAATGAATGCAGCAAAAAGGTGGGGGAAAAGTTAATTTCAATTGATCACAAAGTCAAAGAATTGTCGACAAATGTCATCGAATCGTTCCAGAAATACTTTGGATTGTAAAAGAATATTTTTTTACTTTTGGGCGGGAATAAAAATTCAAAGACATATTCAAGAATGATCAAGGCAAAAGTATCTCTTGTCAATGTCAATAATTCAGACACAATGTCGAAGACTTCAATCCTCATATCTTCAAAGATTATAGAATATCATTACACTGAGGATACACTACAAAAACACACTCTCGTCTATTTTCCACGATAGTTCTATATTTGTTGACTAGTTTCAGTCATTACACCATTCTCAAAACTAACTAGATTACATTTAAATCTGAGTAATTTATACCTACGTTGCCTATCCTATCATGAATATTTTGGTACCTACATTATCTACACCTGGAATATCGATAAACATAACAAAACAAAACTTTTGATATAATGTAGGTTTTGAGAACTGGGTTATAGGTTCAGGAGAGGACTATTGTTCAGATCAAGTTTTTTGTTAAGGATAATAGAACTGGGATTTTTGACTTGTTTATTCATATAGATTCCAAGAGATCATCATTTTCGTTTTTTCGCATGTGTAGAGAATTCTTGAATTATCTTTATCTATTTTATGTTTCGAATTTTGAAGACGTTCGAAAAAAGGAAAATGATGAATCTGTTGGAATCTATGAAAATAAACATGTCAAAGAAAAATCCCAATTCTATTATCCTCAACGAACAACTTTATCTAAATAAAGTCCTCTCCTGAACCTATAACCCAGTTCCCAAAAACCTACAGCATAATTTTAAGTTATCGATTCACTATCTAGACCAATGGGAAAAAATATATTTCATGAAAAACATAAAGAAGACCATGGTATTGTTGTATATCATTCCCTTAAGAAAATATCGCTGGCAGCCGCGGGTAGCCATAAACCAATTGTGACGTTGTTAAAACAGCGCCCAGCCCGTCTAATGTTTCGCAGCTATGCGATGTTCGCAGTGTTTCGATGGAATTCTGCCGAATTCTCTATCAACGTCGAGATAATTCGTTCACCGTATATAAATTCGACCCACTCGCATATTGAGATAGTCAAGTGAAGTGAAGGGATCTTATGAGGCTAATGACACAATAATACTTGAAGTTCTAGTCGAAGCGTTTTGTTGTATTAACAGTGAAATAATGTTGAGTTTGATTATTGTTCTGTGTAGTCAATGGAATCTTCTTCAACAACATAGAAGACCTTGACTTATCCAAGCGCCTAACTTTCGCTTTCCTCAGCAAGCATATGCGGTCTCGACTTATATCTATCGACAAAACGCGGTCCCAAGAGTACACCTACGGCACTTCTAGGGTTCTGACTGAATTGGGTTTGACCTAAGGAACTTTATTTATCTTTCGCTATTTGAATGAATTCATCGACTTACTTTTCAAGCATGAGAGAACTGTTGAAATTTTTTATTTTTATGATGATATTTGGTGAAAATCTGGTTTCTTTGTCTTATGATTGTCACATCGTGTTACATTCCTTTTTCCTAGTATCATAGGATGATCGTCTGGTTTATTTCAATGTTTTCTTTTCATCATTGCTGAGTACGCTCATACAAAACAACCGTCGAATATACATATACACTCGTTTCTTTGTATACGGCATCACTCGAGTGAGTTTTTTATTTTTTCAATATGATCCACCTATTTTGTGTATGACATTTCGATTCCGCAGATAGCAATTATTCAATTCTTCTCAACCTATTTTTCCATAGGGTAGTTGGGATTGAACAAAGGTGAAGTACAACGTTTTCAAATAATTACTGACAAAAAAATGTTTCACTTGAATTCAAGGAGTGTACCTCTCAACTTTATGATTATAATAATGATACGTAGGTCCCAGCGAAAATGGGTATTTTCGCTATAGCTTTAGATTATTTGTATATCTCATAGAAAAATTTACATGTTATTCATCATTTTCGAACATATTTCTCCTTGAATGATTTCAGTTACCTATTAAATTTTTTTTTGGAATAACTATGTTCCTTGTCGAGTGATTTTGTGTTTACCCTTAGATTTGACCGGAACTGTATTTATTCTATTGGATATCGTAATTTATTTACAAATATTGTTGTTTAATATATTATTATATTTCTATCATATATATTATTTATATTATATCTTACTATCAGAAAATGAATTCAAGTTCATGTCGCCAATAATTGAATAAGTATCTGGGTTTCTTACTTTTTGTAGATAGCTCACAAT
The DNA here is from genome assembly GCF_025532065.1 of Leptinotarsa decemlineata. Classification (NCBI taxonomy): domain Eukaryota; kingdom Metazoa; phylum Arthropoda; class Insecta; order Coleoptera; family Chrysomelidae; genus Leptinotarsa; species Leptinotarsa decemlineata. The sequence goes on along the minus strand of NW_027412596.1, from coordinate 986,977 downwards.
TTCATCAGTAAGGACTTGTTTGGCACATATACTCGGGGATTTGTAGATTGCAGTGATTGTTATTTTGTGTTCTTTAATGGTTGAATGTATTTCCTCTGATAATTTCAAAATTTTGCATTCCACAACATATTTGATACTTTTTCTGATAAAAAAGCCATCAGTTTCACCAGTGAAGGTGACAATATCAAATTTCTCATTGAGTTGACTCAAAAATAAGGATAATGAATATTTTTCAATATACTACGTATATTCGAATGAATGCATTCCAATCCATTCATTTCGGTTGAGTGAAGTTCTGTTTCATTTTTCATGATTTTGGTAGATATCGGTTCATTTGTGTATGTAAGAATCCATACTGCAATCAAATTACTGTTCTTGATATATATTTCAAAAACAATAATGATTGTTTCAAGACTAATCATCGAAAGAAATTGCAATACAATGAAAAACTATTTGAATTATTCAAGTATCAAAAAAGTTGAATATCAGTATGAGAGAGAGCGTAATATTTCAAGACTTGATTTATTTGATTGAGTTTTCGAGAAAAGAGCATAGTATAGAATAAATATAAAATAGTTATACAATACTCAGTTAATTCGATAGGAGTATCAAAAAGGTATTGCATCATTTATCTACCTCCAGCTTCACTATCCTTCGTATTACTTTTTTGCCTAGTTTTTGGTTTGCCAACTGCATTTTCCGTTTTCAAATTCCTTCGTAAATTTGGTGTTTTTTGAAAACTAGGCTTCACAGTAAAACTGTGTTTTCTGTATGATTGTGGGTTGTCTAGTGCGTGTTCCAATCCGTGATTTTGTTTAGAGTTTGGTGTGGGTGTTGCACTGGTCTATTGATATCCTCTTCTTCCTCCGATTGTTATGATTCTTTTATTGTATGCTGTTTATGATAAGTTCATTCCTTTCGACCAATTCTGTATTGATGGTAGTAGCAGTACTTTTTTATCTTCTCTTTGTATCTGAACAAAATAGAGTTTACCAAAATTTTTCGAAATTTCTTGTGTTTTCAAACGGAATACTCGTTCAACTTCCATTGGTCTGTCAGATGAGCGACCTAGAAAATGAATATTGTTAATGTCCTACAAACTAAGGTTAACTTCAAATAGGTCGTTGACTGAAGTACATTCACGTCCAGGGGTTAATACGTTGGGTTTTTATTGAGGTCCGAATACCAAAAAAATGTTTTTGGTACATAACTTCTTTCTTCTCAGTTCTACATTCTATGGTTCAGAACTTCTATTTTTCTCCTTAGTTCATTCCCTCATTTTCTAATAAAGAAATTGTATCCTTCAGTGGGCCTATATCGAGTCTAACCCTGACCTCTATTTCTCTATTGCGTTCCTCAATTCGTTCTTGCTGATGGGTATTTTTTGAGAATATGTTGTGATGTTATTCCTTCTTTCCAGCAGAATTATTTCAACACCACTACCAGAACTGATGCAGAAAATGATTCATTATGTGTGATTGATGACTTGTTCATTTTGTGGTGATTCATGATCACTTTAATGAAAAGACACAAATGACACAAAAGTGTTTTTGTTCATTTCATTAAAGTAAACGATTCAATGAATGGGTACATACTGTATTCCAAACAAATTTGTCTCCTGTGGAAATAGCTTTCTGCTTTTCAAAATTAAATTGTTATTCTGTGCACATTTTAATTCATCTTCACAAGACAATGATTCAGAGGTATTCTATTTTTCTGCACTGATCAAGATTCGCTACAGAGTACCAAAAACACGTCCAATATGGCTGAGCGAAATTTCAAAACCATTGTTTACAGTAACAGAAAAGGTATAAATAAATGTTGGAACCATTATTGGTCTATGGTGAATGCTCATTTTCATTGTCAATATCTCCAAAATTATAAGTTTCGGATATGGGGAAGTGTATCATAACTAGGGCTCATTTTCATGATAGAATTGAACCTTGAGGAAAAAGATGGGGGTTCCCATTTGAAAAAAATTAGATTTTTGATTTTTCTCATTCACTTATTGGACCCTAATTTTTGGGCACCCTGTGGATTATTCAGTGGACGTGAAAATGATGTGTGATCCGTTCAACCTTTAATTTTCACGATTCACTAGCTGCATATTTAAATAAATAGTAATTTACATAAAAATCACATATGTTCGAGAGGCTGCATCTGTCACTTTTTCGAAATGAAACCGAATAACTCGAAAACGGTTCATTTTGGATATAGGGTATTATGCAAGAGTTAGAATTCAAATCATGGAAAAAATATAAAAATGAGGTGAAATACAGGGTGTGCCATTGAAAATAACAAAGATGACGTCACTTTCGGTGAAACCCGAAATGTCACCTCAACGATAATATTTCAGTTGAATTCTTCATCAGTTCTTCACCCATCCTACCAATTTTCAGAATCGCTCTACTCTGTTTTCTATATATAGATTGCGTTAACTCGTCAAGATATACCCTGGATATAATGTTATTGTATGGTGAAATAGTGAAATATTGTATAGTGAAATAGTGTCTCATTCAGAGACATTTGTTATTCAGTCAGAGATTGACTGCTAATTTTCAGCAGGTTTTATTGAATAATATCGGCCTTGATTTCCAACTTGTTCATGAGATGAAAAAAATAGGTGTATTTATCTGTCCACATCTGTCGATTGATAAAAAATTTACCGAAACAAAAAAAATTGATGAAGATAATTTTCTAAAATTGAAATATGAAGTTTGGTGAGAAGTTCAGATGGAAATATTATTTGGAGCATTTCAAGATAACAGAAAAAATGATTAATTTTTTCGGCAAAAATATCTGTTAACAATTATATTTTCCTGAAGTGCTGAATCATGTTTCTCGATTATTTTAGACTTGGCTTGTGAATTGATATTGATTAAAAAAAAATGTATAAAAAAAATTCAAATGAAATAAATCAGTATGAAAAATTTGATATAATTTGGATTTCTAACCTTTGTACAATTATTGAAAAAATCTTTCTGTCATGAAGTGCCGATATTCATGTCTCATTGGTATTCAAGATTTCTTCCTTATATCCAAAATTATTTTTATGTTTATGTTTTTCTATTATATTCATGTATATTATGTATATTTAAATTTTTGTAATCTGAAAATCCAGTTCACAATTGTGAATAGAAAGGAAAAAAAATCGCTTTTCTGAATGTATAAGTCAAAAGACTAGAGTGGCAGAGTAGGGCATGCAGCTTACAGTAAACCAACGAATACGGACCAATATTTGTATAAGCATTTCAATCAACTACTTTCGAATAAACGTGAATAATACGAAAAACATTTTTTACATTCATTATGAACCGTGGAATTCAAACAGATTGCATTAACAAAAAAGCCATACAACGTAATTTATAAAAGAGCACTAATATAAAATCTCACTCACATGGAACACGCTCATTTTCAAAGTGTACTTCGTCGGAATTTCAGGTTGTCAGGGTATCTTCAAAGCCCTTCGTGTAATTTTATGTTCATATGGAAGTGGTTGTTCTGAAAGTGTTTTATTTTCCAGATTGAAAGGAACTCCTACGTTTATTTTGCACATAATTACTTCTTTTTCTTGCTTCGGAAGTTTTTCACGATTTTTTGTCAAGCCAAGAAACTTTTTTCCAAATAATTATCCTCTCCTGAAAAATATTTCTCTTTCAGTTGAATTATTTCATCCTATGAAATTTCACCTACCAATAAAATTTTATTCATTATCGGAATAGTAACAAATCTTCGTAATCACGAAAGAAACGCTTCGGTAGTTCACTCTGGTAGTCGTAGACTTCTGAAGAGAGCTGAGTAGAAATATTTCCAATTGATTTTTTCAATTTGTAGATGAATTCATGAATATGACAAGTTACTGACCAATTGGCTACGCAGTGCTTTATATTACGCAGTAGTTTCTTGAGGTAAAATTTTCAGTTTTTCCTTTATCAAACTTCAACATATTTTGTTGTGATATAGCTTCGTTCATTTTTAAGATTGTTGAAGATTATAGACTCAAAAAAACCAAGAGAAATATCGAGTCCTCGTCAAAACATGTCTTTCAAAGAATATTTACGATTAGTTAATTTTCAGTTGCCTCTTTGTTAACGAATTACCCATCCTTCATTTTTAATTGTTTTTCTATTGCATTTTTTTTCCGTAGTTGAATTATTTGTTATGGCCTTTATTATTTTCGTCTCTTGAGTTTCAATGAAAGGGATGAACACCGTCGGATGTCAGAAATACCGCCAAAGCATCGGAGAACAATCCGGTAGCAACGTAGTCCGGCATTGCTCATCAAATATTCATTCAGTACTGCCATGGGATTTGAGATTGTGAAAGTATTCTGATGAAATTTTCACAAAGTTTTCTACAAAATGGAAAGCTGAACAAAGAGTTCTCTGGATTTCATAATAATTATTGCCAACATAGAATATGAATTATATCGGATATCACTATTTCAGGCCAACAGAAAAAATGATTTATTTCTTCGGCAAAATTATCTGTTAATAATAAATATAAATATATAAAAAAAAATTCAACTGAAATAAATCAGTATGAAAACTTCGATAAAATTTGGATTCCCCATTCTCTTTTGATATGAATTTTCGCACTATTCACGGTTAGATTTTCACAATCTTCCTTGTATCGATTTCAAACAATTTTTTTGTCAGTATAACATCTATTAATCGATATATCCTAATTTTGACCAATTGAATTTTTAGGTTTCGAATTGAAAATCGCGGATTATTGACAATTATCTGCCTGAATAGTCATTTTGAAATGAAAGTATTCTTAATTGAAAATGCTTTCCATAGTACTGAAGAATTTTTGAACTTTTTAAATTCTCATAAATTGTATTTGTGATGAATCCATATTATATTTTGAACTTTAGTTTTGTCTTTTAGTTTTGGGTCATGAAATATAATATATCATTAAGTGGGTGAAAACTATATTGTGACTTGAAGTATGTAGAATGTGCTTCTGTTCACCTCACACTTCTCAAAAATGTAACTGTGAACATTCTCACATATAGTAAGGAGGCATACTTGAAGACTGACTGTAAATAAAATTATCTGAAAGAACAATTCGTTCAAGCCAGTCTCAACTCACCTACACTTCAGCCACACAACAAGCGATGCAATTGAACCCAGTAGGATTTCTGACTGGTCACTGTCAACTAAGGAAACACCTCCATAATATGATGCAGGATGTGTGAACACGATGTACTGTGCGAGTGCCCGGAGTTATCGTCTATAAGAGAGTGTGTGTTCGACGAGTCTTGGCCTACACCTGCCGATATAAAGGAAATGTCTCCCAGTGACCTGTCCAGCTTCCTGGAAAGGAAGGAAACGAAAAGTCACTTTGAAATTGATGCGAATAATTTCTATCATTGAATTTTATAATCTGTATCAAGAAAAATATCTTTGGCCACGTGCCCAAGAGGGTTAAACACTACCCCGAAAAGTAAAAAAATGCTTGAAATATGAAGGAAACGAAAAGCCACTTTGAAGTTGATACGAATAATTTTTATCATTACATTTCATAATATGTATCAAGGAAACTCTCTTTGGCTCCGTCCAAGAGGGTTAAACACACCGCCAAACTGAAAAAAAAATCTTGAAAACGATCGAAACGAAAAGCCACGTTGAAATTGATACGAATTATTCCTATCATTACATTTCTTAATCAGTATCAAGAAAAATCTCTTTGGCCACGTGTAAGAGGGTTGAACACAATTCCGAAATGAAAAAAAAATTAAATATCAAGGAAATGAAAAACCATTTCGCAATTGAATACGCTAAGTTCTCCTTTCAGTATCAACAAAAGTCTGTTCAAAAAATAATCACACCCCCGAAAAATGAAAAATCGGTTTTTATTTATATACATTCCAAAATGTGTTATTGGAATGTGGAATTGGCCGCGGTGGTAGTGCGTCCGACTCACAATCGGAAGGTCGTGTGTTCGATTCCCGCTTCGACCAGATATTTTTCTCTAGAGAATGTATCTGGTTGAAGCTGGAATGATTCTGCAACCGTGTTAGGAATCACACGTTAAAAGGTGAGACCACGTTAGTCCTCAGCTCGCACAAGTTTCTCAACATCTGAGAGTTGTCGTTCGTATGGGGGCGGCAGCTGATTAAAGGAAAAACAGATTTTAAAAGAGATTAAAACAGATTTTAAAACAGATAAGAAATACTTCCACATCACCTGAAGCGAGAAATATCAAATCTGAAAAGTTAATGAGGAGGTTGTTCCAAAACTTTCATCAAAACAATTTCACGGGTCAGGAGGGTTGGAAAAGAGATATACGGGATATTTTACTCAAAAGCTTCCTTCATGAAACAAAAATAACAAAGTTTATTCACAGACTAATTTGCATCGTGTATATTCTGAAAAATCATAAACACTTGTTTTCTGTTTGTACGTATTGCTTCTCAACAGCAATTCTGAAGCCTATTATAAGTAGATGCATACAGCCGAATCCTGGCCTCCCCCCACCACTATGACGTATTAATTGCTTTTTTTGGTGTTCAGTGACATCAAGTTGAAGTGTCTGGTGCATGTACCATTCAGAATTTTTCGGGATTTTGTGTGTGACGTAATTACATTTGGTTGGGGCGTGTGTTAGAATGCATGGTATAGGGTTTTTCATGTGTGTGTCTGTATAGAAACATACGTCTGCATATTTCAAAGATCCTCCAAGTAATGAATGTTCCATCGGTGTGAGTCCACCAAGCGGTGTGACGTCACAGCAGGCAAGGTAAAGGATTTATCATGTGCATGTCTGTATACAAACATACATCTGCATACTTCAAAGATCCTCCAAGTAATGAATGTTCCATCGGTGTGAACCCACCAAGTTTGTGGGGTGACAGCTGCAACCGTTCAGCGGTAAGAGGTAAGAGAGCGAGATGTTCACTCCACGACGTGTGGCTGAGTAATTCGTATTCATCGGTCTGCCTTCACCCCTCTCGATACGATGAAGACTGTGTGACGTAACGCATCGGTCTAGCCTCGCTATCGATGGTGACACGCAGACGGCCGAGGACTGTATTACTCCCCCCACAACTATGACCCCACAACTATGACCCCACAACTATGACGTATGAATTGCTTTTTTGTTGTTTAGTAACATCAAGGCGATATGACCTTGAAGTGTCTGGTGCATGGATCATTCAGAATGTTTTTCATATGAGATTTTGTGTGTGTGTGACATAATTACATTTGGTTGGTTTGTGTGACACACAATTCTGTGTGTGTGTGAATGCATGGTACAGGGTTTCATCAAGTGCTTGTTCATGTACAAGCATACGTCTGCATACTTCAAAGATCCACCATGTAATGAATGTTCCTTCGGTGTGAGCCCCACCAAGTGAGTCCGTCTACATACTACACTTTCAACATTGAAATGATCTCTACATACGTCACACGATGTCGACAAGGTGACTTTGAAGAAGTCTTTACATGCGGACAAGGCGACATTGAAGTAGTGTTTTGGATTTGACATACACGGTAAATTTAGGATTTGACATTATCATTCATGTGTACTGCACCAGTTTGTACAGAATAAACACACGTCTGCATACAACGAAGATCCACTGCCTTCCTAATCAGTTTGGATGGTACCTATCGTGACAGAGAGTGCACACGTCTACACTCTCTGAAGTTCCAACGACCACTGCTTGGCTCGTATCACAATCTGTCAACACATCGAGTTGTGATGGTGGAGAGGTCGCAAGACACTTTCAATTATGGAATGACATCAACATACGTCACACGACATACGTCACACGATGTCGAAAAGGTGACTTTGAAGAAGTCTACATGCGGACAAGGCGACTTTGAAGTAGTAGTAGTGTTTTGGGTTTGACATACACGAAAAAGTTAGGATTTGACATTATCGTTCATATGTACTCTGTACCAGTTTGTACAGAATAAAAACACGTCTGCATAACGAGTTGTGATCGTGAACGCCATCATTGAGTATGTGAGAGCGCATTGAGATGAATTCGTCTTGAGTATAATTCCTTCCAAAATTTTGTTTGCATTGTCATAAAACGTATGTGAAACTGCTGATTACACAGAAATAGCTTATTCGAAATTCCAAAAGTAATATACAGTGTTGAATAGTCAATTGAATCAATTTTTAAAAATTCCCTTTCCGTTTGGAAAGAAGTTGGTAACGCCCTCTCTTTCAAAGATCCACAAAGTAATAAATGTTCCATCGGTGTGAGCCCACCAATTTAGTGGTGTGACGTCACATCAGCAACTATTCAACGATAGAAAAACGTGATGTTCACTCCACGGCGTTTGGCTGAATAAACGCATCGCTCATCCCTCGCTGTCAATGGTGACGCGCAAGCGGCGAGGACTATGTTAGCATCTGTTCTCTAAACGATAGCGTAACGACTTCTGTCGACGCGTCCAGCTAAGAGCTAGACTTGGCTGTGATGTCAGGCACGCCAGGTAAATATGTTTATGCTTTATTATGTATATATGGTCTTCCAAGAGTATTTCAATACATTCTCAACATATAAGGGGACAAGCATTAGCTGGAAATATAGTTGCGCCATCTATGAACTGAGGTTGAAGACCGTGATCGCCAAAGTGTGTAAAAGCATTGGTGTTCACTTTCGTACGGTTGTGAAGGTCTTGAAGTAATTTGGAAATAATATGCTTCTTTATTTGAACAATATAACTGAATAAAAACTAGTCACTGTATTTAGAAGTTGAAGAGCTTGAAATGTGAAAATAACGTTACAATGAATTAAGTGTCAGTTTGAATAGTAGAGACTGCAAGTAGTTTTTTTCATAGTTAGACCAATAATGATTATGACCACTTTAAAAATATATCTAGTAACACGCCAGAGAAAAGTATAGTAAACAGTACACAGTTATACAAGTGCTTCGGTTTTGCAAAATATTCAAATAAAATCCCATAAAAAGTGTTACTTGAAATATTCAATTCAATTGATCGATTTTTCTAGTATTTCGCAACTTTGCGATTCCTGAACTATAATATCTACGCAAAAATTGTATTGAATTCTGTACCTGAGAGGTAAACTGTCGTAACTGAAAAATTCTCGATTTTGGGGTTATTGATGTAACTACATTATCGAGGTGTATATTCTTGAGTGGACAGTTTTGTCGTATCTGCACAGCTAATGAATGGCGTCATAGCCAATGTGACTTCAATGTATCTGTTATGATATGATATGTGTAAACTCAAGTAACTTGAGTTACAACTGCTCTCCTGTAGAATTTGCAGAATGTCAGTTACCATAGTTTACCTCTGAGGTACAGAATTTATAAAAAAATTATCGAATCGCTTCATTTTTCAAAAGAGTGATAGGTGGCGCCATCTTTCCGTCGGTAGAAAACCTAATATCAAATAAATGATTTTTAACCACAGTAGGCAACAAAAAATTCCTTATTTATGCAGTGGGTTGACTACACACAAATTATATTAAATATTACATGAAAATTAGTTTAACAAACGAGCTTCCATTGAATCATCCATGCATGGATGCAGACACAAATGAATGTATAAGAAGTAAAAAAAAAACATCAGTTGAAATATATTTGGTCAGGAAATACTCAACACATCATCAACTGAATTTTTTTCATAGATATACATATGCATTGCGAGCACGTACAATTATGCACCTACCATTAATTAAAAAAAATAATATATTAATCACTTTCCGATTCAGAACTTTCACCAATGGAGAATACGGTCCTGACTGGTAACCTTTAAACGTGCTTATCAGAGACCGCAGAAAGTTGTTATTTTTCGAGCAAAATTCAAATTTCAAAATATTTGTGATAGTGTATACTGCATCATACCATAGCCAACTTCATCAGTGCCTGTGAGTTATATTCTTTTCATAGTATATTCATTTGACCTTTCTTCGAAATCCTTACTGACAAGACCAAATAGCGGTTCTTATCAGTACATTAAGAACTGATGGACAGGGGCGTACTCAGATAATTAAAACTATGAATGAAGAACAACACCCAGGTACTTCTGACTACAGGAGTACCCAGAACGCTTCAAGACTTTTCTCAACGACAGTCAGTCAAACGATAGCACCTACTAGCCCACCAAATTTTCCGTAAAAAAAACAAGCAATCTTATTCAACGCCCTAGAAAATACAAAACTGGAAGACTACCTTCTAGCCTTAGGAAATCAAATCGACCCAAGATATATTATTTTCTCTTCACGCATTTCAAACAACAGAATTTGTGTATATCTTTCCAGTGAGACAATCGTAGACGACTTTCTCACCAAGGCTAATGGAAAAATTGTGGTGAACCAAGAAATTCTTACAGCCAGAAGATTAATCACGCCCAGCGAAAAACTGATTTTATCGAATGTTTGTCCCTCGATTCCTCACGAATTGCTAGAAATCGAACTTCGTAAGTTAGGTTTGAACTTGGTATCTCCATTATCCTTCCTGAGAATCAGCGCCTCCGATCCCAAATTCAAACATATCCTGAGTTTTCGCCGACAAACCTACATCTCTCCTGTTTCCCACGCTACATTACCTCAATCTATTGTAATATCTTTCGAAGAAACTCCATACCGAATCTTTCTCTCACTAGACAATCATCTATGCTTCAAATGTAAGCAAGATGGGCACTTATCAGCAAATTATCCAAACACGGTTACCAACGAATCCACTCTGAACTCCAATAACGACAAAGACGAATCACCCACAGAATCCAGTTCTATACCATTAAATACCATAACAATGACCAACCAAAAAACCATAACTATCGATAGAATACCCACCCATGAGCTACCAACCGATTCGAATCAATACCACAACTCTTCTGAAAAACGTAACATCTCTGAGATAACCACTCCCCCTACTCAATCATCGAACCAAGAAAAACTATTCATCAAACCAAACTCAGACATAAGGCTAAAAAAATCAAAATTACTCAAGATAGAGAATCTGTAGAAGCTCTGCTGAATCCAGCTAGACCCATATTTGATAACGTGAATCGAAAATCAACCTTAACATTTAACGAAATTACGGACTTTTTTGAAAATGTGTATGGCTCAGCGGATCCTCTGAGCGTAGCAAAAAATTACACAAAGGACATAGACGATCTGATAGAAACTTTGCACCAGATGTATCCACTTTTAAATGATCGTAAAATCAAAGCAAGATGTACAAAAATCCAAAACAAAATCAGGAAACAATTAGCAGCTGAATCCAGCGAAATTGAGGACAGTGACACATCACAGGAACTCTGCTAATTCAAACTTCTCGTTACAATTAACCCATTTATTTTACGTTCAACTCAATATTGCAGTGGAATCTTAATGGGTACTATACCCAGCTAGAAATGCTGAAATTGATCCTACAAAATCATGACCCATCCATAATATGTCTACAGGAAACCCATTTCCATAAACAGAAAACGCACAAACTTTCAAATTATACATGTTTTTTCAAAAATAGAGAAAACACGCGACATGCCAGTGGAGGAGTAGCTATCTACACTAAGAATACATTAGAGGTGCAGAATATTCCATTGACCACCAACTTAGAAGCGATTGGGGTTGTTATCTGTGGGCCAATGAAATTAAATATTTGTAATATCTACATTCCTCCCAATCAGGATCCAACTGAAGACGAACTTACCAACCTTTTTGGGCAAATTCCTTCACCTCGATTAATTGTTGGTGATTTCAATGCGCACAACCATATTTGGGGATCTAAGAAAATCACAGTGATGGGACAAAAAATTGAAAGAGTTATCAACAACCTACAACTCAATATACTGAACGACGGAAGAGTCACAAGATTCAACTCTGCAAATGGAGATTCCTCAGCAATTGACCTAACCCTTTGTGAATCCGAGTTATCTATTTCTCTTGTCTGGGAAGTACTTCCTGAATTATTCGGAAGCGATCACTTTCCAATAATTATAAACAATGAGAACTATCGTAAACCCTACAATGTAAATCCCAGATGGCGTTTGAAACAAGCAGATTGGACCAACTTCGTAAAATATATCGAAAACGATCCCATTATGTCAGATACTGAACAAATACTTAGAATGGACGTGAATCAAATGATCGAGACATTTTGTCAAACAATTACGAAAGCGGCGGAAAAATATGTTGGAAAGAGATCTACCTCCAATAAATACCCTGCCCTTCCCTGGTGGAATGATGAATGTCAGAGTGCAGTGAAGCTTGCAAAAAAGGCATTCAACACTTTCAAACGACACAAAACTCCTGAAAATATGACAGAATTCAAACGTCTGAGGGCACGAGCTAGATATACAATGAAAATGAACAAACGTAAATGTTGGCAGGAATTCGTAGCTGGTATAAATAATTCCACTCCAATTGGAGATGTTTGGAAAATGGTTAAGCGAATCTCTGGAACTCGTAACCACTCAATGATTCATTATGTGAATTACAATGGATCCCCACTTACCTCCCCACAAGACATAGCAGACGCTTTAGCATCAACACTTCAAAAACATTCAAGTAACGAAACTTATACATCACAGTTCATAACTCGAAAACTAGTTGAAGAGAGTACTCCCCTCTCATACGATGAATTAACTGAGCATCCAATGAACTATCCTATTACAATGAAAGAACTTTCGGTCATCCTAGAAGAAACAAAAAATTCTACACCAGGCCCAGATGACATTCCCATTATTTTCCTGAAAATGCTGCCCCAGAATGCCAAAGAACTACTGCTGAAAATGTATAATGTCATATGGAATACGCATGTTTTCCCGCATATATGGTCAGAATCAATCATAGTACCTATTCTTAAAACAGGAAAACCAAAATCATTAACGGATTCGTACAGACCAATCTCATTAACATGTGCCATGTGTAAAGTAATAGAGAAAATAATCAATAGAAGACTGATATGGACCTTGGAAAATCGGAAACTCATCATCCCTCAACAGAGCGGATTTAGAAAAAAGAGATCCACTCTGGACAATCTAGTTGACCTTGAATCAGATGTCCATGAAGCTTTTGCTAACTCCCAAGAATGCATTTCAATATTCTTTGACATATCAAAAGCATATGATACGGTATGGCGACACTCAATAATTAAAAAACTCCATGAATGGTTGGAAATTCGCTGAAATTCATTACGAACTTTCTGAATAACAGAAATTTCAAAGTTCGTGTCAATGGCACACTTTCCTCCAAAAGAACCCAAGATAATGGAGTCCCCCAAGGAACCTCGCTGAGTGTTACTCTCTTCTTGGTTGCAATCAACAGTATCATTGATGACTGTGCAGCCCCTCTGAAAGCTAGACTTTACGCAGATGATTTAGTTGTCTTTGGTAAGGGCAAAAATTTCAAAACTATTTATGGATATTCACAAAATTTCATTTATAAACTACAAGAATGGTCAGAATTATCAGGTCTAAGAATATCTGAGAGCAAGACAAACTGTATCCATTTCACGAAAAGACCCAAAGAAAATTTGCCTAAATTACAACTCAACTATAAAGATATTGAGTACGTCAAACATACAAAATTTCTGGGTATGATATTCGATCAAAAACTCAACTGGAATGAGCACATTACTACATACCTAAAAATGACTTGTCAGAGCGGTCTAAACATAATGAAAACTATTGCATCTAGATCATGGGGTGCAGATACAAATATATTAATGTTGATCTATAGATCTTTAATTAGATCAAAACTGGATTATGGCTCTATAGTGTACAACTCCGCAAAAACGGGACCTTGAAAAAACTGGACACCATCCAAAACTGTGCTCTTAGAATTGCTCTTGGAGCATTCCACACAAGTCCGGTTGAAAGTTTATACTGTGAATCAGGAGAACCTCCATTAAGTATCCGAAGAAAACATCTCAGCCTCACATATGCCGCTGCAGTTCAATCTAACCCAGATAACCCTGTTTTCCATAACGTTATAGCCCAAAGGTTCAGAAATACATTTGCAAAAAGGAAGAGGGTGGCAATTCCATTCTACGAGAGACTCAATCGATTCCTTTCCAACTTACTACTCAATCGACCTGAAATTTTCAACACCTCAAACATTCCTAATCCTCCCCCATGGACCTTTCCAAGCATTAAAATTGAAAAAGGGCTCGTACAATTTGAGAAAAATAACACCAACCATAATTTAATTCATGCAACTTTTCAACAACTATTGCAACAATTCGAAGACTGTATCCAAATATACACCGACGCATCCAAATCAGAAGAAGGAGTGGGGGCAGCATTCACCAGTACTGCCTCCAATCACTCCTTCAAACTACCAGCAGAAAGCACTGTATTCTCAGGAGAACTTTATGCCATATGGAAAGCACTTGAATATGCAGAGAAAAGCGATCACTCAAAATTCTTGGTAATTACCGACTCACTGAGTACACTGGAGGCAATAACGAAGCTAAACCCAGAACACCCCATCATACTTCACATCAAACATAAGCTCCACTCAATCATTGAGAAACGTAAACATATCCACTTTATGTGGGTTCCATCACATGTTGGTATAGCAGGCAACGAAAGGGCCGACCAGCTGGCAAAGGATGCCATTACTAACCCACTCACAGATATTGAAAAAAGAATTGCCCACCCAGACCTGAAACCGTTTTACAAACAAATCCTTACTAACGTGTGGCAACAGCAATGGAATGGCTCCAACTCTAAAATATCAACAATCAAACCATTGGTCTTACCCTGGAAATCACTTCCAAAAACGAGAAAATTGCAAGTTATCCTATCACGTCTTCGACTAGGGCATACTCGCTTCACTCATGAATACATGTGCCATAAGTGTTAAACATATTTTATCTGAGTGCGCATCTTACTCCAACGAGAGAGTCGAGTACGACATCCCCCCTTCAATTGAAGCAGCGTTAGGACAAAATTGTAACTATGAAAAACTAATTGCCTTTCTAAGACGTATACAGCTGCTGCACCGTATATGAAAATTTATTGTAAGAAATCAATGTACTATGAAATTTGAATTGTCGCTAATAACCCTCGAGGTTGATGCGACATCAAATAAATGTAATAAAAAAAAAAAACTTTCACCAATGTTTATAATAATAGGTGTAATATCTATAGCACAAAGAAGCTTTTCTCGTTCATACCATTTTTCTATGAGTGATTCGATGTGTTTCACACATTTTGCCCAAGTTTCAGCATTGCACTTCTCTAACGCTTCATTCCACATACTTAATACTTTTTCATCACTGTATCCATCTCTACCAATATATTTGTTATAGTAGGTTTTGCAATCAGTCCAAATTAATTCAATAGCATTAAAATCTGGGTGGTAAGGTGGTAATCTTAATACTTCATGTCCATGTTCTCGTACCAGTTCATCTATAATATATATATTTTCCTTTCGTTTCATCTTAGCCAATTGTAATAATTCTGGTTTTGTTAATTTGTCATCAAAATTAATGTTGTTTTCGTGTGAGCAACTAACAATTTCTGATTTTCTTGAAGAACGGGTAGACTGTTTATTCAAAATTTCACTATACTTATAAATTATACTAATTCATACTTATAAATTATACTACCCCTACAGCACAAATGTGTCAATTCTAAGGGGACTGTAAAGAACCCAGGCTCCCCAAAGAAGAAAGAAGGATGTCTCGTCAATACTTGAGACGTTGCTGTTTTGAAGTTATACTTTACAAGGTATAAAGTATGTAATGGATCGTATGGTATCTCAGGGTTGTAGTGGATCAAACCTGGCTCTTTGTAGTGAAAAGCAGAAATGTGGTAGACTGTTTATTCTCAGATGACTTGACAAAACTAAAATAGTGCACGTTTAGATTTACACTTGAATTTTATATCCTTACCTACCTAAAATAGTGCAGACACCAACCAAATATCAAAAGGATAATATTATGAGTTTTATTCAACCAAAAGCACGAAAACAGTTTCATCAATGTGTCGATCTTTTCTGACTTTTAAATGGCCTTTGCAGTAACCACGATCGAAATAGCCGTTGCCGTTTTTATGTGGAACTAAAAAAACTCGCCTTGAAAAACCTTTCTCGAGCTGCTAATCGTGGCCCTGCCTAGAGCACATAGAAATGTATTGTGGGTTCTATAACGAAGTGGCGCTGTGGAAATCACGTTTCGCTACATCTGTCCCCCCTCAAGATGAATACTTTCTATCGTAAAGTGTTCACAGTTTGTATTGGCGAATGATAAAGTTTTAGGTGACTGGCGTGAAACATGCCACGCTCAAGATCTTGATCCGGCTGGCAAAGGATATAAGTATCATTTGCAATTTTTTGTTTGATCCGGTAGGGACCCTCAAAGAGAAGCAAAATCTTTCTCGTTTCGGCCCGAATGGATGAAGAAATATTGTGGGCCTTAAGTAAAACTAAGTCACCCGGCTGAAAACGGGTGTAAGGGCGACCCGGGTGTTTTGCGGCTCGTCGCTCCGCTCTGCACCTAAGGTTTGCTTCGGCCAGAACTAGTTTGTCATTTTGCGACTGGTTTCCCGCATTATAATCGGGATGGACGATATCAGGTGGTAACAACTTCACTTTATCCTTTCCGAACTCAAGCTCAATAGGAGCGAAGCCGGTGGATTCGTGGACGACTGAGTTTAAAAAAGACTGAAATAACGGAATATCCATTGCCCATTTCGAATACCGGTCATGATAATAGCAACGCAAAATTCGGCCAATTTCGCGCATGCAACGTTCCGACGGATTGGCCATTGGGTGGCGTACAGAAATATAGACAAGTTTAATGCCCAATGTCTCTAAAGTGGCTTTCCAAACTTTCGAGGAGAATTGTGTAGCATTATCATGAAGTACACGTTTCGGAAGACCGTGCAACGGAAAATAATTTTTTTTCAGCCTGTTCAACATGGTGACAGAATTTGCCTTTTTTATCGGATACAATGTCACGTATTTGGTGAATATATTATAAATGACAAAAATATACATAGCCTCTCCGCGACTGCGCACCAAGGGACCAAGCACATCCATAGCTAGTAAGTCCGTCTTCGATTCTGGAAGTATCGGTATTTGGGGAGTATTTGGTAAGATTGATATTTTGGATTTTTGACATACATTACATGATTCAATTATTTTCTTAATATTTCTTTGCATATTTTGAAAAAAAAACTTCCTCTCTCAGAGCCATCCATATTTTATAGACTCCGAAGTGTCCCAGAGCTTCATGCGCACCCATAACTAGGTCTCGTATAGGCGATTCTGGAATGCAGAGAAGAAAAATGTTTGGACTGTCTCCTCTTTCATAAAGAATGTCTTTATAAAAGTTTAGGATCGTCGGTTTGCAACTCACCTATTTTCTTCAGCTTCTCACCAATCTGAACGGGAAGTTGAATGGAGGTTACTCTGAAACATTTGTCAGTTGGTGTGGGAAGTCTTAAGCAAGCGTATCGTGATAGTGCATCGACCTGAAAATGTTCCTTTCCTGGCACATGTACAATCTGAAAGGTAAAATCCTGAAGGGCAAGAGCCCATCTCGTGATTCTTGGACTCAACAGTCGACAAGAGTTGAGATAGGTCAAAGTTCGGCTGTCCGTATGAAGGGTAAACTCGTTGGCCAGGAGGTAAATTCTCCAACGTAATATACACCAGAGTGCAGCTAATACTTCTTTTTCGTTCGAACTGTATCGTCTTTCCCTTTCTATCAACAGTCGACTCGCCCAGGCCACCACATGTTTTTCACCCTCTTTGATTTGATAGAGCTGTCCCGCGATTCCAACATCGCTTGCGTCCGTTGCTACATGTAACGGTAAGGTGGGATCAGGGTGATATAACAGAGTGGATTCTTGGAGTTCCTGCTTGAGACTTTGGAAAACTGTTTCCTGTTCCTCCCTCCATTTCCACTTGGTAGGTTTTCGCAAGAGTGAGGTAAGCGGCTCCGAAAGGTCGGCAAACCTCGGTGAAAAAGCTCGGTCATAATTACAAAGGCCTAGGAACCTTTGTAGCTCTTTCAAGTTGATAGGACGTCGATAATCCTGGATGGCCTGAATCCTTTCTGGATCTGGACTAATACCTTTCGGAGAAACTACATAGCCGAGAAAATGCATTTCGTTCTGGAAAAATTTACATTTAGCCAATTTAACCGTTAAGCCTGCCCACTGTATCCTGGAGAAAACTTTCTCCAAATGTCGTAAATGTTCTTCAAAAGAAGATGACATCACCAAGAGGTCGTCTACATAAGTGAGGAGAAAATCACAGTATTCATCCCCGAAAACCAGCCTCATTGCTCTCGAGAACGACGCCACTGCCGTGGACAGCCCAAACGGTAAAGTACAAAATTGGTACGTTTTTCCGTTAACCATAAACCCGGTGTATTTTCGATCTTGAACCTTTATTGGAATTTGCCAGTGAGAGTGGGATAAATCAATTTTTGACAAAAAAGTTTTGCCCCCCAAGGAACGAACGATGTCATCAATGCGCAATGGTAACTCAAAATCAGGCACCAACCTCTTATTGAGGTGTCTCACGTCAAGGCAAACCCTGACGTTTCCATCTTTTTTATGGTCGTCATCAGGGCAGATATGTAGGAAGTAGAGGCCCGCTCGATAACACCCCACTGTTCCATCTGGGCTAAAGCTGAATTTACAGCGTTTCGGTGAGCCACCGGAATGGGGTACGGTCGAACAAAAAATTCTTCGTCGTTTTTGAGTACGATGGGATGCTCATATAACATTGTACGCCCCGGAATATTCGAAAATACCGTTGAATATTTCTGGATTAACTCCGCAAACATATCTTTCTGATCATTGGTCAGGCAACAGTTAGCATCAAAAATTTGTGATACTTCCACCTTTTCATGATTTAGAAAAACCGTCAAGGCTTCATTGCGTCTCTGAACCGCATTATTGACGATATCAGAAATGCGGGGAGATTCCACATTGCCATATTCATGCTCAAACAACCTCTCTTTGATGTTCAAAGGACGGTCCTCTTAATGTAAGGTTATCGTTTTTTTCTGTAGGTTGAGAACTGCCTCATAAATCCTTAGAAAATCCACCCCAATGATAATTGGATAATAAAGATCAGAAATAATAAGGAATTCGTGACAAAATTCCGTTTCGTTCAGTAAAAAGGAGATATCGGCTTGAAATGACACTTTTTTATATTTCGATTGAAATGCACCTACCACTCGGATTCCGGGACACGGAAAGTGGGGAATGTATTTTTTATGATCAGAAATTTGTTCCCGTACCACCATCGAGATTACCGATACCGTACTACCTGTATCAATCATGGCTGGGAATTCTTGGTCATATAATGTGACTACAATAACAGGGATCGCGTGTCAACCGGCGCATGGTTAAAATCACATTCTTCCAATAAGTCTGAACGAGGAAAATTTTCGATAAGTGTGGCTCTGTTGAGGATTGCTCCCACGCGTGAGCCTGCACGCGGGAGTACTCTTCGTTTTCCGAGGGCGGTACCTCAGGGGAAGATATGTCGAGGTTGGAAATGTGTTTCTTTCGGAAGACTCCACCAAAATCTTTCCGGTTGGCTCTGAAATTGACTTTTTGTTTGATTTGATTTTGTTTCCATTGATTAGTTTCAGTTGGTGTCGGTTTGGGAAGAGAAAAACAATTAGCAGTCTGACTAGGATAGTTGTCGCTAAAAGTTACTTTTTTGTCGTTGAAAAAATAGTAATCGGTTTGTCTAAGTCGATCAACTGCTGTTAAAAGCGAACTCGCCCCGACCAAAACTGCTGAAATATTCGGTGGAAAATGTTTTGCGATTGTGATTAACAGTTGCTCCGAGGAGTGGGGGGATGTAGGTATTTTGCCATAACGACGTATTTATTGAAATAGTCGACGAACGCGCCATCACTGTCTCTGTAACGCCCCGATTCTAACTGTAGCTTAACTTTCAGTTGTTTGTTGGCACTCCAAAATTGTTCCACGAATGCGGCCCGGAATTCAGTGTAATTTGCAAAAAAATTAATATACGCCTGAAACCAAAGTTTGGCTGAATTTTGGAACAAGTGATTAACCATCAAGGAAAACTTATTCATATCAATATTATGTACATCGATAAAAGTTTCAATATAATTTAGAAATTCAATTGGGTGGAGTGAGCCCTCGCCATCATAGATAGGTAAGGACTTACATGATTCTAAGTCTTTCACAGCCTGAATCCTATTATTTGCGCAAGAATATTCGAAAGCTGCTGGTACAATCCCTAAATT
Organism: Leptinotarsa decemlineata; assembly: GCF_025532065.1. NCBI lineage: Eukaryota > Metazoa > Arthropoda > Insecta > Coleoptera > Chrysomelidae > Leptinotarsa > Leptinotarsa decemlineata. Next base: position 966,788 of record NW_027412596.1, on the reverse strand, counting down.
ACAGTTTTCTCTATAAAATGAACAGCATCGGGATTTATGGATTATGCTCCCTGACTATGACAATTCGTACAAATAGGTAAACACAAATTACCATTCTGTTGGTTACCAGAAAATAATGAATTATTTCGTGGATTCGAAAATTTTTCTATATTTCTATCTGAATAAGTATTGGTGTTCGTGAATGTAACGGGTTGAGGATTTTTTTGTAAGCCTAAAAGATTTATATTTGGCTGAAAATCATTTTCTTTCCTCATATTATGACTGAAACTTTGTTTCGATGAAGAATGTAACCCGCTACTAGTAGGAATGTAACTGATTTTTGGAGTAACAATAGGCGTAACCAGGGTTGTAGCAAAATTCACTTCTGCTCTTTTTAAAGGGGGTAAAACATTAGGTATTATATTTCTTGGACTCTGTTTAGGCCCCTTGTTCTCCTCACTTAAATTAATATTATGGAGATCCTGCTCCAGAGAAGAAAAAACTTGTACAGTTGATACTGTGATTGGTTGTTTTGAAAAAACCAATGATGTAGCTCCAAGTGATGAAAAATCGTATCCTGGCAGTGGTACCATTGGAGTTGTCCCCAAAGGTGCCCCAAGAGTAGGTATTGTTAACAGGCTGTTGATGTTCAGAGGTGAATACAATGGAGAAATGTTACCTTGATTTCCAGTATTATCCGTACTTTGCGATGTTGGGAAAATTATATTTTCTGCCTCCTCATCGTTTCCCATCATTCGCCCGCTCCGTAGCTGGTATCTTTTCGGAGAATTATCCACCACCATTTTCTGGCTTGGATATGACTGAAAAAATCAGGCCCGAGTTGATCGCCAAAATGTAATGGATCGTATGGTATCTCAGGGTTGTAGTGGATCAAACCTGGCTCTTTGTAGTGAAAAGCAAAAATGTGGTAGGCTGTTTATTCTCAGATGACTTGACAAAACTAAAATAGTGCACGTTCAGATTTACACTTGAATTTTATATCCTTACCTACCTAAAATAGTGCAGGCACCAACCAAATATCAAAAGGATAATATTATGAGTTTTATTCAACCAAAAGCACGAAAACAGTTTCATCAATGTGTCGATCTTTTCTGACTTTTAAATGGCCTCTGCAGTAACCACGATCGAAATAGCCGTTACCGTTTTTATTTGGAACTTAAAAAACTCGCCTTGAAAAACCTTTCTCGAGCTGCTAATCGTAGCCCTGCCTAGAGCACATAGAAATGTATTGTGGGTTCTATAACGAAGTGGCGCTGTGGAAATCACGTTTCGCTACATCTGCCCCCCTCAAGATGAATACTTTCTATCGTAAAGTGTTCACAGTTTGTATTGGCGAATGATAAAGTTTTAGGTTTAGTGGCGCTGTGGAAATCACGTTTCGCTACAAGTATAAACTTCATATGAACATTTTGGTATTGTTTACAATGGACAACATAAGTGTGACGTCAAGAGTGGGTGGAGCTTGGCGAACTTTTCCAAACAATTCAAAAATGCATTGAAATTGTCATAAGAGCTTCTTTCAACGAATGTTTAACAATTGTGGGGTACAAATAAGCCTTTTCAGTTATAATTTTACATTTGCAGGAGCATTTTCTTCCTACATATATCAAACAGCGACCCGTAAGTAATTATTTCTCAGTTATAATAGCTTCTGAAATATTTGTTAGGTTATGTATTGAATGTTTCTATCATTATTAAGTTTTCATTTCACGTTTAAGAATTTATAAAAAAGATCTTCAAGTAATTTGTGTTGAAACAGCATTTTATATGTTATTTTCCTTTTGTTTCAGATTTCTGACCTGCAGTAAACATGGTTACGTGTTTCGTTCCTGGTTTTAAACACTACAGTGAACAAAGGAATTGTAAATTTTTTGGATTTCCTGCAGACCCAGCTGAGAGAAAAAAGTGGATTAATCTCATAAGGTACCTAATCAGCATACTTAATACATAGATGAAGCATTTTATTGTTAAATTAATTTGCAGGAGACAAGATCGAGGGTCATCAAAGCATTCATTAGTTTGCAGTTGTCATCTTGTTAACATGAATAAAAAATAGAAAAACTTTATTTGAATTCAATATGAAGAGAAAGTTCGACTTTGAAACTCCAGAAAAACAGTATGTTCACATGAATGAGAAAAGATATTACTATTCTTGGATTCAATAACTTTGTTTTCAGTAAACTAACTGTCAAGGCAAGAGAGGTTGAGGTGGAAGCAACCAATATAAGTTCAGAAGCAGCAGGGCCTTCACAAATATCTGAAACAGAGACTCTTGCCATTTTAAATTTGTAATTGGTATAATTTCCACATAGATACTTTTGATTCCTTCGGTGAATAACTATATGATTTCACTGATTGAATTCTTTGAACTTTATTCACTATTTACAGTAGTGGCCATAAAAAATAAATACTATCTATAACAACTGATCGATTTAGTTTTCATTATTTTGAGCTTGTCCCCAACAGTTACTATATTCAATACTATTACAGAAATATTGGTGAAGGTATATTCTGAATATTTATTACATATATCTGATACACTTTATCTTAACATGATTATCTGGATATAATTTTATATACTGAGTCAAGTTTCAGCTGATATAAGATTATGTGTAAGTTTTGGCAGGTACTGTTTTATAAAAAAATCTTATAGCAGCGATAAGTTTTCTGCCCACAGTGGATCATATTTCTTGTCCGTCACAGATATATTGTAGTGTCCAAAAAGAGCTAATGTGGCAATATGATGACATTTTATTCCTCTAAGACAAGTACAATTTGCAGATATGATATCTTCAGATTTATTCAGTGTGATCTGCAACAAAGATACTGTTCGGTAAAAATGGAAGACTTATACATGACATACGACTCACTTCAACACGGTAGAGTTCATCTTTCATGCTTACATGTAGTTTTCCTCTTCCTCTTATCATCATCAAGTTAGCATCAAACTGCATACTTTCCACATGATTTGATTCCAAGGCATTTTCAGCCTTTTTCATCATTTTATTATCATTGTCGAGTAAATCATTTATAGAGGATAGCTTTAAAACATGTTATGAAGCCATTCTATATCTGAAATCTGGAACAATAGATGTTGAGTAACTATATTTCAATTGAAAAAATAACATAACCTCAACAAACATAACAACTCTTGAATTTTCATTAAAAACGTTACCTACCAATGGAGATTTTTTCAAAATATGTAACAACTAACTGACACCAAATCAAAAATGTACGCGAATGTCCTTATTAGCAATGCAAGCACATTACAATATATATATATATATATATATATATATATATATATATATATATATATATATATGTATATATACATATATATATATATATATATATATATATATATATATATATATATATATATATATATATATATATATATATATATATATATATATATATATATATATGTTGAACTGGTTTTTCCGGGTATTTGATCCGTGTATGTGAAATTAGAGATAATATCACATACACGGATCAAATACCCGGAAAAACTAGTTCAGCATATTCCTTTCCGTGAAAACTTCAGATTTCATATTCGATACCTTAACGTGGAGAAGAGGTCAACTAAGAAGAAGAACTCAGGTAAAACTCAACAACATGTAAGTAGTAGGTAGTAGAGAGTTTATGGACTACTCTATCTCTGAACACGTAACGAATACCATTTTACCAGTATAGTAAGAAGTTAGTTGAGCAGGGTCAACAAACTTCTGAACACGTAACAGCACACCTTGATAATGACAAATGAGATTTTGTCGAAACGTCGGTGAAATTAGAGATAATGTCACATACACGGATCAAATACCCGGAAAAACCAGTTCAGCATATTCCTATCCGTGAAAACTTCAGATTTCATATATATATATATATATATATATATATATATATATATATATATATATATATATCTGGTTCTAACATCCGAAACTGTTTGGAAACAGCGCAAGACATGATGCGTACAAGCAAAAAATCTCAAACAGTCCGAAACAGTCTCGGACACTTGTTTAAACCAGAACGCTTTTAAGGAGACCACTCTGTCACCTATCGTATGTATGAAGAGATGAAGACAAGAAAATACTATTGATTATGTCCATTTTGTTATGTAGCGGATCCTTATAGTCAGTTCAAATGTTATCTAACCTCAATCATCAATTATTCAAATCAAATAAATAAAAGAACATCCTAGCAAATAGCCCAAACAAATTTTCACATAAATGCGCATGAGCAACGGGAACAGTTCTCGCCAGTTCAGCTTCGAGAGCAAGAACGATTCGGGACGGTTCAAAACAGTTTAGGATCATTTCGCAGTCGAATCCAGAACAGAGGATTCGTCAGTCCAAAATTATCCTCAATAAACCAGAACGCTCTCTATTAACTGCGCATGATCTTGACGTCCTAAAACCTGAATTCCGTATAACCAGAACAAACCTGTAAAATCGATTTGTTTGGAAAAGTTCGCTAAGCTCCGCCTAGTTGTGACGTCAGGACTTAGGAAGTCTATTAGAAAAGTAAAATCTTCTCACATTTGACACTTTGTGGCCTCAGGAGCTCAAGGCTTCCTGCTAGTATTGTAGGGGGAGTCCTTATAATAACGGTTTATACAATTTATAGACTGACACATAAATCAAGGGATTTGTTAACAAGTTTGGAACCAACTGAGGAAGGTGTGAATGTTAGGGAAAGGAATTATAGATATTTCAACTGGATCTGAGTTTGATTCAATTGGTTACCGTTTAGAATAAATTTCCCGTTATTGTTTAGTATGCTATATAAGCTCCAGGGTTGATGAAGCGGGTGGCGCTCTACCCTCCATCTTACCCACGCCCTTCTCCACTGTTTAAAAGCTGGTGGCCTATCCTGGGAGCTATAACATAACCTCAACGAACATAACAACTCTTGAATTTTCATTAAAAACTTTACCTACCAATGGAGATTTTTTTCAAAATATGTTACAACTAACTGACACCAAATCAAAAATATACGCGAATGTCCTCATTAGCAATGCAAGCACATACAATAAATATATAAATAATTTCTTATGGCGTTTTAACATGTAAAATCGATTTGTTTGGAAAAGTTCGCTAAGCTCCGCCTAGTTGTGACGTCAGGACTTAGAAAGTCTATTAGAAAAGTAAAATCTTCTCACATTTGACACTTTGGGGCCTCAGGAGCTAAAGGCTTCCTGCTAGTATTGTAGAGGGAGTCCTTATAATAACGGTTTATACAATTCATAGACTGACACATAAATCAAGAGATCTGTTAACAAGTTTGGAACCAACTGAGAAAGGTGCTGATGTTAGGGAAAGGAATTATAGATATTTTAACTGGATCTGAGTTTGATTCAATTGGTTACCGTTTAGAATAAATTTCCCGTTATTGTTTAGTATGCTATATACCCTCCATCTACCCTCCATCTTACCCACGCCCTTCTTCACTCTTTAAAAGCTGGCGGCCTACCCTGGGAGCTATGCTCTCTCAATTCCCTAGTTGCGACTCTCACGCCAAATTGTGGAACAATGAGAAATCGTTTACAAATTGACTTAATTAGTTAATGAGAAATGAAAGGCGTGACAAAAGATGGCGCCACCTATAAGTCTTTTGAAAAATTTGTTCAATTATTTTTTAACTTTATTTATAATTTTTGCTATATAACAGATCAGAGCAATTTAATTTTTATATTCTTCAACACAGATCATATCAGGTTTGTTCTGGTTCTACAAAATTCAGGTCCCAGGACCTCAGGATCATGTGCAGTTTATATATAGCGTTCTGATTTATTGAGGATAATTTCGGGCGCCAGTATATGCATATATATTCAATGATGACAAATTGTCAACTTCAATTTTCAGTAAAAGTAGTACTCATCATATGCACGGATATTCAATGACTAACAAATTCCCAACTTCGACTTTTCAGTGAAAGTAGTAATTTGTCATATAATGCACACATATTCAATGACTAACAAATTCCCAACTTCGACTTTTTAGTCAAAGTAGTCATTTGTCACATAATCTTTTACTACTACTGTTTGTATGAATAATGTAGCCCTGAAAAGGGCTGTTTTTTTATCAGTAGGTCCACGGTTATTGTGTCACAGATTTGACATTATTGCATATTATACATATCGACACTCGGGTGAAGTTTTTTAGGGGTCTCTCGCAAGCATCGCACTAATTATGGAAACGGTGTTGTGGGTGTTAAATAACTTTTGTTTCGTGACACTTCCTGAAGAAGATATATATGTTGTATCGTAGCATTAGAATATATAACATATATGTTATAGTGATGATCAAATAATACTCAGTGGAAACAGTGGAAAGAGATAACCAGACAGCCGACAGTGTTTTACAATTTACATACATTTGCCAGACATGATATTGACAGTTGACAGTATCATTGTTTTATGTTATTGGGTATTGTTTTCGTCAGTTTTACAGTATTTTGCAGTCAAATATATTACATAAATAGTTTTTTCAAAGCTAAACGTCTCTTGGCATCATTACTTCCAAAGTAAGTACAATACAATATGTTTTATTCATAAATGTTCTTTAATATTTCTAACCTCACAATTGACATTTGTGAATATGATTCCGCATTACCGGGATATTATACAAAAGTAATTGGGAGTGTGAAAACGATAATAAGAGAAATAACATTAATTAAATCTATGAAATCATGCCAAAACATGTACAATATATTTATACTCCTTTTGAGATTATGCCTGGAAGTATTCTCAATTCACAAACACAACAATTTGTGTTGAACTTGTGCGAATATTTTGAAATGGAGAGAGCGCTTGGAGGACCTTTGTTACCATTTTCATCTGTTCAAGAGGTAACCATTGAAATGATAAAAGAAATGTCATAACTTTTCTTAACTGTATTTCAGAGAGTTGCAGATGCACTTGAAATATCTAAAAAACGGTGTTCAATATCAAACAAAGAAATAAACACAAACCCATTCCATCAACTCTAGGAAAAAGTAGACATCGTATCAAAAAGAAAACATTCGATTTACCTGAAGGCTGAAAATGGAAGTATGATATACTGTGTACGATATGTATAAAGACAGTGAGTACATCTTCTTAGTACGTGGTGAAGAAAAGACGGTACAAATTGACTGCTCAGATGTCTATATGATGGAAATGTTATTTCACGTGTTTTCTGTTTGAGTGTGTTGTGTCGGGACTTCTAATTCTAGCTATACCATTAGTTAAATTTTGAAAAATTTCATTTTCAACCAATGAAATTAAGTGTATCAGTGCAGCACACTCTCAAAAAGAAAGCAGATTTCATTCGATGCACGTGACTTAGACGCGACACTGACTAGTGTCGAGAGAAAAATTTCTAAACAAATATAACCCCCATTTTCATCAGTCACAACTGTATCAGGAATGGCCTTGGATGTATGATAATCAGTTAACTAGTCAAACTTAATTGTGAAATATATTTTTTTTAACATTTGAAGGTTCAGTTGTATCTCGTATTCGAAGTGCAGTTATAATATCAATTCTCCTATTCTATGAATTTTGAAATGTACCTATATTAATTTGAATATTTTCTTTCAGAAAAACATCTTACCCTTCGATCTCTGAACGATGAGCTGAAAAATAAGGAAATTGTTTCTATGTGCGAATCGTCTTTAAATGTTTTACTGGAAGAGCTGGGATTTAAATTTGAAAAAGATGATAATCGAAGAGCTTTGATTGAAAGACCTAATATCGCTTCACAACGAGCATTTTTTTCACGCAAATACCAGGAACACCGAAGAAGTTTAAAACCACAAAGAGTGGTTTTTTTAGATGAAACATGGATGTATTCTAGAGGAAATAAAAGAAAGTCATGGCAGGATGATAATGTAAAAAGTGCACGCAAACCCGAAGGATATGATGGTAAACGATTTCTTGTTGTGCATGTTGGTTCTATGAAAGGGTTTATTCCAGAAGCCAGTTTATTGTTCTGTTCAAAATCTTTGACTTTAGATTACCATGGAGAAATGAATAGTACGATGTTCACCAAGTGGATTACTTTATAGTTACTTCCCAATTTGGAAAAACCATCTTTAACTATAATGGACAGTGCACCATACCACAGTGAAATTTTGAATAAACAGCCTACCAGTTCTTCAAGAAAATCAGAAATTGTTAGTTGCTCACACGAAAACAACATTAATTTCGATGACAAATTAACAAAACCAGAATTATTGCAATTGGCTAAGATGAACCGAAAGGAAAATATATATATTATAGATGAACTGGTACGAGAACATGGACATGAAGTATTAAGATTACCACCTTACCACCCAGATTTCAATGCTATTGAATTATTTTGGGCTGATTGCAAAACCTACTATAACAAATATATTGGTAGAGATGAATACAGTGATGAAAAAGTATTAAGTATGTGGAATGAAGCGTTAGAGAAGTGCAATGCTGAAACTTGGGCAAAATGTGTGAAACACATCGAATCACTCATAGAAAAATGGTATGAACGAAAAAAGCTTCTTTGTGCTATGGATATTACACCTATTATTATAAACATTGGTGAAAGTTCTGAATCGGAAAGTGATTAATATATTATTTTTTTTAATTAATGGTAGGTGCATAATTGTACGTGCTCGCAATGCATATGTATATCTATGAAAAAATTTTTAGTTGATGATGTGTTGAGTATTGCCTGACCAAATATATTTCAACTGGTGTTTTTTTTTTACTTCTTAGACATTCATTTGTGTCTGCATCCATGCACGGATGATTCAATAGAAGCTCGTTTGTTGAACTAATTTTCATGTGATATTTGATATAATTTATGAGTAGTCAACCCACAGCATAAATAAGGAATTTTTTGTTGCCTACTGTGGTTAAAAATCATTTATTTGATATTAGGTTTTTTACCGACGGAAAGATGGCGTCACCTATCACTCTTTTGAAAAATGAAGCGATTCGATAATTTTTTCATAAATTCTGTACCTCAGAGGTAAACTATCGTAACTGACATTTTGAAAATTTTACAGGAGAGCAGTTGTAACTCAAGTTACTTGAGTTTACACATATCACATCATAACAGATACATTGAAGTCACATTGGCTATGACGCCATTCATTAGCTGTGCAGATACGACAAAACTGTCCACTCAAGAATATACACCTCGATAATGTAGTTACATCAATAACCCCAAAATCGAGAATTTTTCAGTTACGACAGTTTACCTCTCAGGTACAGAATTCAATACAATTTTTGCGTAGATATTATAGTTCAGGAATCGCAAAGTTGCGAAATACTAGAAAAATCGATCAATTGAATTGAATATTTCAAGTAACACTTTTTATGGGATTTTCACTGAATATTTTGCAAAACCGAAGCACTTGTATAACTGTGTACTGTTTACTATACTTTTCTCTGGCGTGTTCATACTAGATATATTTTTAAAGTGGTCATAATCATTATTGCTCTAACTATGAAAAAAACTACTTGCAGCCTCTACTATTCAAACTGACACTCAATCCATTGTAACGTTATTTCCACATTTCAAGCTCTCCAACTTCTGAATACAGTGACTAGTTTTTATTCAGTTATATAGTTCAAATAAAGAAGCATATCATTTCCAAATTACTTCAAGACCTTCACAACCGTACGAAAGTGAACACCAATGCTTTTACACACTTTGTCGATCACGGTCTTCAACCTCAGTTCATAGATGGCGCAACTATATTTCCAGCTAATGCTTGTCCCCTTATATGTTGAGAATGTATTGAAATACTCTTGGAAGACCATATATACATAATAAAGCATAAACATATTTAAAGGACAGATGCTAACATAGTCCTCGCCGCTTGCGCGTCACAATTAACAGCGAGAGATGAGCGATGCGTTTATTCAGCCACACGCCGTGGAGTGAACATCACGTTCTTCTATCGTTAAATAGTTGCTGCTGTGACGTCACACAGCGTCACATTTGTTACTTTGTGGATCTTTGAAAGAGAGGGCTTTACCAACTTCTTCCCTAACGAAAAGGGGGTTTTTAAAAATTTATTCAATTGACTATTCAACACTGTATATCACTTTTGGAATTTCGAATAAGCTATTTCTGTGTAATCGGCAATTTCACATACGTTTTATGACAATGCAAACAAAATTTCGGAAGGAATTATACTCAAGACGAATTCATCTCGATGCGCTCTCACATACTCAATGATTGCGTTCACGATCACAACTCGTTATGCAGATGTGTGTTTATTCTGTACAAACTGGTACAGAGTACATATGAACGATAATGTCAAATCCTAACTTTTTCGTGTATGTCAAACCCAAAACACTACTACTACTTCAAAGTCGCCTTGTCCGCATGTAGACTTCTTCAAAGTCACCTTTTCGACATCGTGTGACGTATGTCGTGTGACGTATGTTGATGTCATTTCATAATTGAAAGTGTCTTGCGACCTCTCCACCATCACAACTCGATGTGTTGACAGATTGTGATACGAGCCATGCAGTGGTCGTTTGAACTTCAGAGAGTGTAGACGTGTGCACTCTTTGTCACGATAGGTACCATCCAAACTGATTAGGAAGGTAGTGGATCTTCGTGGTATGCAGACGTGTGTTTATTCTGTACAAACTGGTGCAGTACACATGAACGATAATGTCAAATCCTAACTTTACCGTGTATGTCAAATCCAAAACACTACTTCAATGTCGCCTTGTCCGCATATAAAGACTTCTTCAAAGTCACCTTGTCGACATCGTGTGACGTATGTAGAGATCATTTCAATGTTGAAAGTGTAGTATGTAGACGTACTCACTTGGTGGGGCTCACACCGATGGAACATTCATTACATGGTGGATCTTTGAAGTATGCAGACGTATGCTTGTACATGAACAAGCACTTGATGAAACCCTGTACCATGCATTCACACACACACAGAATTGTGTGTCACACAAACCAACCAAATGTAATTATGTCACACACACAAAATCTCATATGAAAAACATTCTGAATGATCCATGCACTAGACACTTCAAGGTCACATCGCCCTGATGTTACTAAACAACAAAAAAAGCAATTAATACGTCATAGTTGTGGGGGGAGTAACACAGTCCTCGGCCGTCTGCGTGTCACCATCGATAGCGAGGCTAGACCGATGCGTTACGTCACACAGTCTTCATCGTATCGAGAGAGGTGAGGGCAGACCGATGAATACGCATTACTCAGCCACACGTCGTGGAGTGAACATCTCGCTCTCTTACCTCTTACCGCTGAACGGTTGCAGCTGTCACCCCACTAACTCGGTGAGTTCACACCGATGGAACATTCATTACTTGGAGGATCTTTGAAGTATGCAGATGTATGTTTGTATACAGACATGCACATGATAAATCCTTTACCTTGCCTGCTGTGACGTCACACCGCTTGGTGGACTCACACCGATGGAACATTCATTACTTGGAGGATCTTTGAAATATGTAGACGTATGTTTCTATACAGACACACACATGAAAAACCCTATACTATGCATTCTAACACACGCCCCAACCAAATGTAATTACGTCACACACAAAATCTCGAAAAATTCTGAATGGTCCATGCACCAGACACTTCAACTTGATGTTACTAAACACCAAAAAAAAGCAATTATTACGTCATAGTAGTGGGGGGAGGCCAGGATTCGGCTGTATGCATCTACTATTATACAACCATTCTTCCTGGGCCTCATAAGGGATAAAATCATAAAATATTAAAAAATATGGATTTCTTGGGGATCAATCAGCAAGTGAAACAACATTTTTCAGTTAACACCAAAGTTAGTCGACATCCCTACTAATATTATAAATGCGAATGTTAGTTTCTTTGTTACGGTTTCACGCGAAAACTTATCAACCGATCATCATGATCGGTTCTTGGAGGTATTAGAAGTAACATAGGATACATTGTATTGAAAAAAATATTTTTTAAGTAAAAATATGTATCTCAAAAATTGACTATAGTTTCAGCTATTTGGAATTTTTCTATGTTTATTGTTATTTTCTTTTGTCATTTTCATTCTTAGGATAGGTTAGGTTAGGTTAGGTTCTCCATCGGCGGTGTCTCCACCTTGTCGTGGTGATGGAGCTTGAGTGCCTTAATGATACCGAGAGCCATGTCGGCTGTAGCTTTGCTACTGGCAGGGTCTTCCATGCCGAACGGGTCGAAGGAAGAAAGGCCAGACTAAGAGGAACATCACACTAAGGGAGTAAACCCTTTCAAAAATCCGCAACACAAGGTGTCATGCGACCCGTGCCGAGGGGTGAATGGCCAGGCGTTAAATGATCTCTAACGAAGCCACGGGGAAGATGGCGATCTCCCGGTGTAGAGCCCTAGCGGGGCAAGGGCGCACTGCCCCGTCGGACTCAAACGCGTCCCTACTCGTGGGAATAACATGAGTGAACCTTTAAGAAAAAAACTTGAAATACAGACCGTAGAGGGAGGCGACCACCCTGAAACTGAAAGAACAGACCAAGTTGAAATGAATGAAAATAAGCACGGGAGCACAATACCAAGATGCAATTCGCTGCCTGAGTCAAAAAAAAGAAAAAAACTAGAAACGACGCCAGAAGGTAAGAGACAAAGTATATCTGGACCTTACAAAAAGAAAGAGAGTCCGAAAGTCTTCACGCTTATGGAAGCTATCCAGGTGAACCAAAAACAAATGGCCGATCTTAACAAGCTCTTGAATGAAAGTCCCAACATTAATAAAAAATTAAAAGACCCAGTACAAAAAATGAAAAAAACGACGGAACTGCTCCAGAAAAAATCCGTAAAAGAATGGCTAGAAAGAAACAAATTGAAGCCGATAGAGAAATTCCAAAAAATCGAGACCTTGAAATGGGAGGAGGGGATTTTACCAACACCAAGGTGATAGTGGGAAATCCTCTGTCGACCGCCGATAGTACCATCAAAGTGGTCATGGTTAATCCAAAGGATGAAGCGATGTCTAGGAGCATACAAAAACTTTACAAGGAAAAATACCCGGAGCTGGCAGAGATAAAAGATGATTTTACTAAAATAAGAGGCAAAGATACCCTGAGCTGCAGAAAGGTTATTAAGATAACCCATGACGGGACGCTGGAAGATATATGGAGGAAACTCCATATGTTGAGAGACGAAACAACAGACAACAGAAGGATATGCATCCACCATATAGAGGGAACCTCCAATGAGCAGCTCCAAAAAATGGTGGAGGCTATCTTTCATCATGCAGACACCAAGGTCGAAATATATACCACAACAACATACGGTCCTGGGATTAAAAAAGAAAAAAATACCAGTGGAGACGGAACAAACTATAAAGAAATTCTGGGCAAGGTAACGGGAGCCGTCATAAATAATGAGGCAGTTTCCTCAATACACAGTATAAAGAGTACGAAGGACGGAAAACTCTTGCTGACCATTGACAAAGACGCAGGAGCTCTAAACAACCTAAATGACGCATTGAAGGTTGACAAATCTCTCCGAATTAGAGGAGAAATAGGAGAAACACCGTTAGAAACCTTCCACCTCAAAGGGATGTCCGGAGATGCTACAAAGGAAGACATCATTAATGCAGTCCGGGTAGCCATAGATGATAGGAGTACCGAACTCAAAGTCAATGAACCGCGTACACTTAATAATGAGACCCTCGCGGCAACTTTGACCATGCCTAGCGAACTGGCAAAAAAACTCCAAAATAAAGCTTTCTTTAGAGTCGGGATTGTCAGATGTAAAGTGGAAAAACGGGTGAAGGTGCCCAGATGCGGGAGGTGCTGGGCCTTTGACCACGAAATGGACAAGTGCTCCGGGCCGGGCAGGACGAAAAGCTGCTATAAATGTAGGGAAAAGGATCACGGCGCTACAACATGTAGCAAGGAGGAATTCTGCCCACTGTGTAATGAAAGCCACAGAGCAGGTACACTAAAGTGTAACTTATTCAAGGAAGCCCTAAAAAAGCCAGGGCTCTCGAACAGAAACGAAGAAGGTCTCTTCGCGGGAATGGAAACAGACCGAACAGAAATCCATCAACGCAGGCACCACTAAACTCAAAATTACCAGAGACAGAAACAACACATTTACTAGAGACAGAAACATCAGGAATAATTCAGGAACTCCTAAGAACTCTCTCCCATGAGGAACTAGACGAGATTACTGATAACGTATTCGAGACTTAGTAAACACACATCAAAAATGATAAAAGTTCTACAAACAAATTTAGGTAGGGCCAGGGCTGCACACGACAACGTGCAAATGGCAATAACAAATCATCAGATCGATTTTCTCATTGTTGCCGAACCAAATAAAAGACTGGTAATGAACGGAGAGTGGTAAGTAGATACAAGGGGAGACGTCGGTATAAAATGTTTTAATGAAAATGTAGGAGGGAAGAAATTTCGGAAGGAATCTGATTTCATAATTCTAGAACTCCAGGAAATAGCTCTGGTGGCCTGTTATATATCACCTAACATACCTATAGAACAATATAGAAGAGAGGTAGACGATATAATGAACTGCGTAAGCACCCTGGAAAAACACACGATTGTAGCAGGAGATTTTAACGCTGCCTCGCCTCTATGGGGAGCACCCTCTAGCAATTCAAAAGGGGAATACTGGGCAGAATGGATCGCAATCAGGAACATGGTCGTCATATATAAAGGAGATATCCCTACTTTCGTAAGGGGGAACAGCGCAACCTTTATAGACGTCACTCTGACAACGAATGGGATGGCCCATAAAATAAACAATTGGGAGGTGAAAATTGAAGAGAGCCTAAGCCATCACAGATTAATAACTGCAAGGCAAGGAAGAAAACTCAGCACCTAAGGGGTAAAAAAGAAATCGACCTGGAATCATTCGAAACGCCTTATCCATAGTAATTGATAACGTTCATAACCACCAAGAACTTACACAAGCCCTAAAAATGGCACAAACTGCTGCGACGAGCGTTAAGAGTTACCATCAACGTGAACAGCCGTACTGGTGGAACGAAGACACAAGTAAAGCCAGAAAGATATGTAATGCTGCGAGCAGAGCCATGACCAGAGCGAAAAGAAAAGATCAAGGAGACACTGAAAGGATTCAAGCTATGGAGAGGGAGCATCAAGAGCTTAGAAAAGCCTACAAAAAGACAATAAATGACTCCAAGAGGCGGGAATGGAAAAAACTATGCGAAGAAATTGATCTTGACGTATTTGGGCAAGGATACAAAATCGCCACGAAAGCTATTAAGCACCCTTAAGCAACACCCCCTACAACCTGACTTCAGGGGAAAAAAATAACATTGTACGAGGGCTCTTTCCGAGGTATGAGGACAAACGGCAAAAAACGACAATTACCAGAGAATACACAGAGTTCAACACGAAAAAACTAGAAGCAGCTAGGGAGAAACTTAAAATCGGGAAAGCTCCCGGACCAGATAGAATTACAAAGTAAGCGATGAAGATTGCCATCAAAGCTAACCCATCGAAAATAACTGAAGTGTATAACAATCTACTGGTGATACAAAGTTTTCCGGAAGAATGGAAACACGCAAACGTCGTGCTCATACCAAAAGGGAAAGTTGCAGAGAGAAAGTACAAGACCATATGCTTACTAGACTCAGCAGGGAAGGTATTCGAACACCTAATTAAGAGTAGGCCCGAAACCGAACTGGAGGGGAAGAAGGGCATCTCTGAAAAACAATTTGGGTTTAGAGAAATGAAGTCAACAATAGATGCTGTAAAGAAAATAATCGAATTCACGGGGGAGAGAAATTCAACTTGGGCCGTGCTAGTTGCAGTAGATGTTAAAAACGCCTTCAACTCAGCAGTATTGAGTACAATATGTAGAAGACTCTCAGAAATAGGTGTGAGTTAGTATATAATTAACCTGATTTTCAGCTATTTAAGCAACAGAACAATAAACGTTGACGGGAATAAACTGACAACAGATAAAGGAGTACCGCAGGGATCCGTTTCGGGGCCAACCCTATGGAATGTTCTTTACGATCCAGTACTGAGGCTAGCGGTCCCAGATAAATGCAAGGTTGTGGCCTATGCAAATGACGTCACGCTGGTGGTAGGGGCAAAGAATAAATAAGAATTGGTAAACAAGACAAATGAGGCTTTGAGTAGGATTTTTAATTGGATGACAGAAAATAACCTTGATATCGCAGCACATAAGACAGAAGCCGTGATCGTGACCCAGAAACAGGGATGGTACCTGCTTTGGAATAGGTGATGCCGAGATCAAACCTCAGAAAAGCATGAAATGCCTTGGAGTTATACTAGATGATAAATTAATATTCAACGCCCATATTGAACATACTGTAGTCAAGGCTAAAAAACTAGCAAGTGCACTGGGAAGGTTACTCCCTAATATCAGAGGGCCTCAATTTAATAAAAAGATACTATTATGCAGTGTAGTCCAATCCATATTACTATATGGTGCTCCCATATGGGCCAGGGCTATGAAGATACGAACGTATTCCAGGATGATGGTATCCACGCAAAGGAAAATGCTTCTTAGAGTTGCCTCTTCGTATAGAACAGTCTCGACGGAAGCTATAGCGGTGATTATGTGAAGTATTCCTATTGACCTATTGGCTGAAGAAAGATCTAGGATATTTGCTAGGAAAAGGAAAAAAGCAGACCTATTCCATGAAGAGAGGTAGGTAACGATGAATCTATGGCAAGAGAGATGGGACTCAAACACACAGACAGCCCAATGGACGGAAAAGCTTATCCCAAGAATAGAACCATGGTGCATAGAATACTTCCTGACTCAGTCTCTTTCTGGGCATGGATCATACAAAACATATACCTACCGCATCGGCAAATCTCCAAATGCTGAATGTGAATATTGTGGACACGAAGATACCCCAACTCATACTATACTGAAATGTAATAGATGGATCAACCTAAGATCGCAACTAGAGAGGGACATTGGGGAAACTCTGGAAGTACATAACATAATCAAGGTTATGTTGAGTGGTCTGCATAAGTGGAGAAAGATTCACGAGTTGTAGGAGGACGATGGTCGGATGCCGCCTGTACCTGAGGATATGTCTGAAAGATGGTTCCGGGTACGAGATAGGCGAGAGGTGGGTTTTAGTGAGTATCAGGAGTCTCACACTACAGGGGAAAGGAAGAACGGATACCCTGTGTAGCTCATAAAGAGTAAGGTTAGGTAAGGTTAGGTTACATTGAGATATATTTTAACATTTGTATAGTTCTCATATTGATTCATTTCTATTGTACTGACAATTATTTAATGGCATAAATGCGAGCGACGCCGCGAGTAAAAGCTAGTGAGTCACATAAATCATTTAGCATTTTGTTACTCAAAGACACTGCTTTCCCAGTTTTGGAAAGCAGAAGTAGGCAGTTATAGTGAATTAGTCTATGATATGAGTAACATTTGAAAATATTTTCTTCGATATTTGCCTCAATGTTTTCTGAACAATACAGACATTTTTATTGCATGTTACAACAACTGTGCAACAGTAACCATTTTAATTCTTGCCTGTACATATTCATATCGCATTTAGTTGCCAAATGTTGATTATGTACAATCATAGAAAAAAAATTATGTACACTCCGCAATTGAACGCATCTTTCTGAATAATGTGATTTAGAATTTCAAATGGCCAGTTCTCAGCAATTTGTTTTTTGGAAAAAAAAAGTGCCTAAGTTTCATCATATATATTTTAGGAATAAGTTTTTTTCTTCCGAATGGATCAATTACAGTAAGCTCTTCTTCAAAAAAATTTACTTTGACTAATTCAAAAAGTTGATTACTTGCAACTGATATTATCACTTCATTTTTGATGAAGTTGACACTATTTATGAAATTACTGTTAACTTTGATATCTCCAAAAAATTATTGATGAAACAACAAAAAATATCTGATAATAGTTTGTTTTATTCAGAATAGAAAAGCAATGATCGATGACAAAACCATCAAGTCATGTTCCTTCATTCAAAGTTGAAAAGTCATTTATGAGAAGTTCCTTGAAGGAAAAATCTACTGCTGGATTCACTATAACAACGTATCCTCTCTTACTAGGTAACTCTTTATAATAATCAATGTGTGCTACTAGACCATTATCTAAAAACTGTTTAGTTTCCCAATTCCTCATCTCCTATTGTAACGGCAATAAAAATAAGAGAACTATGAGAGATCAATTACCCTAACACCAAACTGATATTTTTGCATTCGACGCGCGTGTCGCTAACAAGGTTAACATCTTCAAGAGAAGCAAATTAATACTGAATCTGAAGACGAGGGTTAGCTATTCATATACCTGAAGTTTTTTGGTCCGATGTGGACTTTGTTTGTTAAATGATGATTATCCTAATTGATTTTTCGGTAATTAACTAGTGGAACCACTACCTGCGAATTACTTTGTCAACAATAGATTAAAAAGTGGACAAATACGTGAAACACATGGTCATATTCTCTTAAGTTTACCTCCATACTATTGTGTTTTCAATCCAATTGAAATGGTTTGGGCCACAATGAAAGAAAGCTTTCGGAAATGTAATCCGTCACTGACTTTGAATGCTGTGGTGCTTGACAATATAAGGCGAGTGGTGAATGAAGTGGGTGATAGTGATGTGTAGAAGAACTGTGTGGCCCACGTTATAAAAGAAGAGAACAAATATTATGTGCGAAGTTCCATAAATCCGATCGTTATTCAACCCGATGATGATTTCATCTCATCAGAATATAGCGAAGAAGAATTTTGATTTTTCTAATAATTTGTTGGCCTCTATTATTTTGTAAATATATGTTTGACGGGAATTCGGTGTGATTATTTGTGTTTTCATTGTATTTTAGAGTTTTCGAGTCGGAAATCAACTACCTTAAATTTCGAAGTTTTTCATAGTTACCCATGGTGGAAAAATTGAGTTGATATAACTTTTTAATGGGGTGATCAATTGCTATGATTGTAAGAATGAGTAACTGAAAAACTACCACTGAAAAATAATATGCCGACGCCTATGTCGAGGTGGGAATTCCTTCTCTGTGATGTTCCAATCGGTATTGGAAATACTATATAATATTTGAGAAAGAAACTTTTTGGCTTTCTACCACTCCATCTGATACGAAAAAATGGATGAGAGAATCTTCCAAAGAAAGGAAGGAAGTAATCAATTTGAAAATAAGTAACTCTATACATGGATGTGTAGATCATGCAAAGAAGTAACTTTCAGACACAAACTGAAAGAAAGTCCTCCTGAAACAGCTACTTTCATATAAACATTGAATTACACGAAAGATTCTCTCATCCATTTTTTGTATCAGATGGAGTAGTAGAAAGCCAAAAATTTTCTTTCCCAAAAATTAATCACTCCTAAAAATATAACCCTTTCAAAACTATATAATATGTTGTCCATTTTCAGAAATCAAGTGGGATTGTATCATCGGGCAGAAAAATAGCTGGCAGCATGTGATAATGATAGAATGTTTTTAATTTCTTGAACCTAATGTTCCAAAAGCTTTTCGATCGAAAAATCCTAATTATTATAATCCCAAGGAATGTGAAAATTACTTAATCGTACCAATTCCTTCGGTTATTCCAAGGATACCTTGTATTTGGTGATTATGAATATGATCATATAATATACCAGAATTAACTTTTTTCAAAAATTCAAAGAAATGGTATCTGGAAGGATCTTCATTTCTGGTAGCGCAAGGACATTCAACTTCGACTGAACCATGGTCTTCAATTGAACAATCGTCTTCTATTAAACCGTCAGGAGATGCAGCTAGAAATGGATGTTCTTCATGAATGATTAATCCAGCAGATTGATAACTTTCTGATGTCGATATATTTTCTTATTGCCAACTTTTCATATTTTATTTCATGTAGTAACGCCAGGAATCTGTTAGATAATTGTTTCGAAATAGAATGAATCATATTTTTGAATGAGTCGATTTTTTTAACCTTACATATCCTTCCAAAATATGACGACGTGACTCTCACTTTCCTTTATTTGTGCCAACTCAAGCAATTTCTTTGTTCTCGAATAATCTTCTCTAAAGTTTCTTTCTCTCTCTGTTTTAGTTAACTTTAAATTATTCAAAAATGTCTCACATTTTTGACGGAGCATTACCGATATTGAGACTGAAGAATTTTTTATTTTCATTGGATTTCGCAAACATAATTAGCAAACAAAAGTTCCTTAGTATGATTTCTTAACATCCCGAATATTTTCATCACATTTTTGATGAATCCATCTTTCATATTGATCGCATTTGACGCAATCTGTCTTCTCATTAATAATACTGTGTCCGCAATAAGCACGATGTGGCAATTCATTGTCATCTTCTGGAAAAACAATACTGTCGCTAATAGTTGAATGGTAATTTCTCTATAAAAACTTTCCTTCGAAATGTGCTCCTGCATTTTTTTTGTTTCCGTTGCCAACATTCTTCACAATATTCCCCGTCTGTGTTGTCACCTTTCGACAGACGAGACTTCCCAATCTCTAAATTATATTCTATATTCACAGCTCTGTTACGCCAGCGATGCAAAGTAAGAAAATGGCATTTACAAAATGCCTTTCAGGTATCGAAGTCAAAAATTAGGTGCTCTGTAACTTACATCGCATTACATTATGTGATGCTAGCAACGCAACGATAATAATAATGAAATAATCAATGTTGAGGAAATACTATTAGGTGTTTATTAAGTGCTAAACAGTGAGGATCGTCAAATTTTCTAATTAATAAACAAAAGCTTCCAATTTAGCTAAACAACAGATCTAAGAAGCAGGTCTCTGGAAAACGAGGACGAATGCTCAATCAGGTATAAACTAAGCGTAGTAATGAAGTGCTAATTAGTTGCTTGCAAGAAATTAGGATGAAAACGACCGTGAATGAATGGAGCCCCATAGCAATTATGGAATCTAGGTTTACTATAAATATTTGATGAGCACATTTATTGAGGAACATACTATAAGAACTCAGTACATCAGTCATGGTGGTCATCGGGTCCACAAGCCCCATAGGAATTATGGAATCAAGATTTACTTTAAATATCTGATGAGCTCCTAATGAGCACTTTATTCTCATGCCCTTATTATTTAATAATAATAATAAGACGTTTATTGATCCGAATTCACAATTACATGACCAGTATAATAATACATATATTTTGTGATATACAGATTAATTGGCCTATTGTCAGGTTTCTGATACGAGATCAGGTGCTGTTGATGCCCAGAGGGAAAATGCATATACTGAGACTAAGATTGAGATTATTATATTTCGAACATTATGAAAACTGTCAGGTGAGTACTAATGTTGAGATAGCTTCTCTTTTACCATTCTTTTGAATGACGCCATCGATTTTGTGAAGTCAGTGATCCGAAATTTATTCAGAAGATTTGCCGTGCAGTATGTGAAGGAACGTTTGAATATCTCTTTATTATGGGAGGGTATAGTTATAATTCCTCCTAGAAGAAACAGGTTGTATGAAGTAGTCTTCGATTATACATATTCATCCAACTTATTTCCTTCATTTTATGCGACAGTCTCTGTCTTCGCCTTATACCAAATATCAACCTTACACAAAAATTTCGTAATTTCTGAATGCGCCCGGAATCTTTATTATCTAAACACGGCCCATATATGCTATCACAGAAGTTCATGTGTGAGAGAACAATTGAATCACAGTTGAATGGTAATTTCTCTTTAAAAACTTTCCTTCGAAATGTGCTCCTGCATTTTTTTTGTTTTCTTTGCTAACATTCTTCACAATATTTCTCGTCTGTGTTGTCAACTTTCGTCAGACGAGACTTCCCAATCTCTAAATTATAATCTATATTCACAGCTCTGTTACGCCAGCGACACAAAGTACGAAAATGGCATTTACAAAATGCCTTTCAGGTAACGAAGTCAAAAATTAGGTGCTCTGTAACTTACATCGCATTACATTATGTAATGCTAGCAACGCAACGATAATAATAATGAAATAATCAATGTTGAGGAAACACTATTAGGTGTTTATTATGTGCTAAACAGTGAGGATCGTCAAATTTCCTAATTAATAAACAAAAGCTTTCAATTTAGCTAAACAACAGATCTAAGAAGCAGGTCTCTGGAAAACGAGGACGAATGCTCAATCAGGTATAAACTAAGCGTAGTAATGAAGTGCTAATTAGTTGCTTGCAAGAAATTGAGATGAAAACGACCGTGAATGAATGGAAAAAAATCAGGATAATTTATTTGAGAAAATAAATCAACAATATACAATACATTCATGAAATGCTCATGAACTCATACACAGGTGCTTACTAGATATTTATAGTAAACCTAGATTCCATGATGGCTATATCGCCCATGAATCATTTTATTCTCTTGCCCTTATTTATTGAGAAACGTACTATGAAACCTCAATACATCAGTCATGGTCGCTTTCAGGTCTATGAGCCCCATAGCCATTATGGAATCTAGGTTTACTATAAATATTCAGTGAGTATTTAATTAGCACTTTATTTTGGTTGTCTATGTAGGAATTAACGAGAATTTCAAGACTTTATTGTAAATTGTTGATTTTATTTTCTCAAATCAGGTATCCCTTTTTTTCCGCTTATTCACGGTCGTTTATATGATTTTATTATGATTTCTGACAAGCACCTAATTAGCACTTCATTCTCTTGCCCTTATTTATTGGGAACGTACTTTAAGAACCCAGTCCACCAGGCATAGTGGTTTACAGATCCATAAGCCCCATAGGCATTATAAAATATAGGATTACAATAAATATTTAGTGAGCATTTAATCAGCACGTCATTCTAATGCCCTCATGATAACAGAAAATACCAGAAAAACTCAGTATATCAGTCATGGTGGTTATCGTGTCCATAAGCTCCATAGGAATTTGGAATTTGGATTTACTATAAATATCTAATGGGCACCTAATTACCACTTTCTTCTCATGCACTTATTTATTGAGGAACGTACTGCAAGAATTCAGTCCACCAGGCATAGTGGTTTTCAGATTCATAAGCCCCATAGGCATTATAAAATCTAGGATTACAATAAATATCTGGTGAGCACCTATCAGCAATTTATTCTAATGCCCTCATGATACCAGAAAATACCCGAAAAAAAACTCAGTCGTGGTGGTTATCGGGTCTATAAGCACCATTGGCATTATGGAATTTGGATTTATTATATATATCTAATGAGCACCTAATTAGCACTTCATTCTCATACCCTTCATTATTGAGGAACATACTATTATTCATAGCTATTAGTCATAGGCATAGACATTAAGGAAAGTAGGTTTACTATAAATATCTAGTGAGCACCTGATCAGCATTTTATCTTCTTGCCCTTATTTATTGAGGAACATACTATAAAATCTCAGTACATCAGTCCTGCTGGTAATCGGGTCCATAAGCCCCTTGGCATTTTGGAATCATTTCAAATCAGTCATGGTGGTATTCAGGTCCATGAGCCCCATAGGCATTATAGAATTCAGGTTTACTATGAATATCTAGTGAGCACCCAATTAGCACTTTATTTTGATTGTCTATGAATGCATTTTCGAGCATTTCAAGACTTTATTGCATATTGTTAATTTTTTTTCTCATATCAGGTATCCCGAATTTCATTCCGCTCATTCACGGTCGTTTTCATCTTAATTCAAGCACCTAATTAGCACTTAATTATCTTGTCCTTATTTATTGAGGAACGTACTATAAGAACAGTACAGCACTTTATTCTCTTGCCCTTATTTATTGAGGAACGTACTATAAGAACTAGTACATCAGTCATGGTGGTTATCGAGTCCATATGCCCCATAGGAATTATAAAATCTAGATTTTCTATAAATATCTAATTAACTCCTAAGTAGCCCTTTATTCTCATGCCCTTATTTATTGAGGAACGTACTGTACGAACTCAGTCCATCAGTCATAGTGGTTTTCAGGTCCATGAGCCCCATAGCAATTATGGAATCTAGGTTTACTATAAATATTTGATGAGCACATTTATTGAGGAACATACTATAAGAACTCAGTACATCAGTCATGGTGGTCATCGGGTCCACAAGCCCCATAGGAATTATGGAATCAAGATTTACTTTAAATATCTGATGAGCTCCTAATGAGCACTTTATTCTCATGCCCTTATTATTTAATAATAATAATAAGACGTTTATTGATCCGAATTCACAATTACATGACCAGTATAATAATACATATATTTTGTGATATACAGATTAATTGGCCTATTGTCAGGTTTCTGATACGAGATCAGGTGCTGTTGATGCCCAGAGGGAAAATGCATATACTGAGACTAAGATTGAGATTATTATATTTCGAACATTATGAAAACTGTCAGGTGAGTACTAATGTTGAGATAGCTTCTCTTTTACCATTCTTTTGAATGACGCCATCGATTTTGTGAAGTCAGTGATCCGAAATTTATTCAGAAGATTTGCCGTGCAGTATGTGAAGGAACGTTTGAATATCTCTTTATTATGGGAGGGTATAGTTATAATTCCTCCTAGAAGAAACAGGTTGTATGAAGTAGTCTTCGATTATACATATTCATCCAACTTATTTCCTTCATTTTATGCGACAGTCTCTGTCTTCGCCTTATACCAAATATCAACCTTACACAAAAATTTCGTAATTTCTGAATGCGCCCGGAATCTTTATTATCTAAACACGGCCCATATATGCTATCACAGAAGTTCATGTGTGAGAGAACAATTGAATCACAGTTGAATGGTAATTTCTCTTTAAAAACTTTCCTTCGAAATGTGCTCCTGCATTTTTTTTGTTTTCTTTGCTAACATTCTTCACAATATTTCTCGTCTGTGTTGTCAACTTTCGTCAGACGAGACTTCCCAATCTCTAAATTATATTCTATATTCACAGCTCTGTTACGCCAGCGACACAAAGTACGAAAATGGCATTTACAAAATGCCTTTCAGGTAACGAAGTCAAAAATTAGGTGCTCTGTAACTTACATCGCATTACATTATGTAATGCTAGCAATGCAACGATAATAATAATGAAATAATCAATGTTGAGGAAACACTATTAGGTGTTTATTATGTGCTAAACAGTGAGGATCGTCAAATTTCCTAATTAATAAACAAAAGCTTTCAATTTAGCTAAACAACAGATCTAAGAAGCAGGTCTCTGGAAAACGAGGACGAATGCTCAATCAGGTATAAACTAAGCGTAGTAATGAAGTGCTAATTAGTTGCTTGCAAGAAATTGAGATGAAAACGACCGTGAATGAATGGAAAAAAATCAGGATAATTTATTTGAGAAAATAAATCAACAATATACAATACATTCATGAAATGCTCATGAACTCATACACAGGTGCTTACTAGATATTTATAGTAAACCTAGATTCCATGATGGCTATATCGCCCATGAATCATTTTATTCTCTTGCCCTTATTTATTGAGAAACGTACTATGAAACCTCAATACATCAGTCATGGTCGCTTTCAGGTCTATGAGCCCCATAGCCATTATGGAATCTAGGTTTACTATAAATATTCAGTGAGTATTTAATTAGCACTTTATTTTGGTTGTCTATGTAGGAATTAACGAGAATTTCAAGACTTTATTGTAAATTGTTGATTTTATTTTCTCAAATCAGGTATCCCTTTTTTCCGCTTATTCACGGTCGTTTATATGATTTTATTATGATTTCTGACAAGCACCTAATTAGCACTTCATTCTCTTGCCCTTATTTATTGGGAACGTACTTTAAGAACCCAGTCCACCAGGCATAGTGGTTTACAGATCCATAAGCCCCATAGGCATTATAAAATATAGGATTACAATAAATATTTAGTGAGCATTCAATCAGCACGTCATTCTAATGCCCTCATGATAACAGAAAATACCAGAAAAACTCAGTACATCAGTCATGGTGGTTATCGTGTCCATAAGCTCCATAGGAATTTGGAATTTGGATTTACTATAAATATCTAATGGGCACCTAATTACCACTTTCTTCTCATGCACTTATTTATTGAGGAACGTACTGCAAGAATTCAGTCCACCAGGCATAGTGGTTTTCAGATCCATAAGCCCCATAGGCATTATAAAATCTAGGATTACAATAAATATCTGGTGAGCACCTATCAGCAATTTATTCTAATGCCCTCATGATACCAGAAAATACCCGAAAAAAAACTCAGTCGTGGTGGTTATCGGGTCTATAAGCACCATTGGCATTATGGAATTTGGATTTATTATATATATCTAATGAGCACCTAATTAGCACTTCATTCTCATACCCTTCATTATTGAGGAACATACTATTATTCATAGCTATTAGTCATAGGCATAGACATTATGGAAAGTAGGTTTACTATAAATATCTAGTGAGCACCTGATCAGCATTTTATCTTCTTGCCCTTATTTATTGAGGAACATACTATAAAATCTCAGTACATCAGTCCTGCTGGTAATCGGGTCCATAAGCCCCTTGGCATTTTGGAATCATTTCAAATCAGTCATGGTGGTATTCAGGTCCATGAGCCCCATAGGCATTATAGAATTCAGGTTTACTATGAATATCTAGTGAGCACCCAATTAGCACTTTATTTTGATTGTCTATGAATGCATTTTCGAGCATTTCAAGACTTTATTGCATATTGTTAATTTTTTTTCTCATATCAGGTATCCCGAATTTCATTCCGCTCATTCACGGTCGTTTTCATCTTAATTCAAGCACCTAATTAGCACTTAATCATCTTGCCCTTATTTATTGAGGAACGTACTATAAGAACAGTACAGCACTTTATTCTCTTGCCCTTATTTATTGAGGAACGTACTATAAGAACTAGTACATCAGTCATGGTGGTTATCGAGTCCATATGCCCCATAGGAATTATAAAATCTAGATTTTCTATAAATATCTAATTAACTCCTAAGTAGCCCTTTATTCTCATGCCCTTATTTATTGAGGAACGTACTGTACGAACTCAGTCCATCAGTCATAGTGGTTTTCAGGTCCATGAGCCGCATAGCAATTATGGAATCTAGGTTTACTATAAATATTTGATGAGCACATTTATTGAGGAACATACTATAAGAACTCAGTACATCAGTCATGGTGGTCATCGGGTCCACAAGCCCCATAGGAATTATGGAATCAAGATTTACTTTAAATATCTGATGAGCTCCTAATGAGCACTTTATTCTCATGCCCTTATTATTTAATAATAATAATAATAATAAGACGTTTATTGATCCGAATTCACAATTACATGACCAGTATAATAATACATATATTTTGTGATATACAGATTAATTGGCCTATTGTCAGGTTTCTGATACGAGATCAGGTGCTGTTGATGCCCAGAGGGAAAATGCATATACTGAGACTAAGACTGAGATTATTATATTTCGAACATTATGAAAACTGTCAGGTGAGTACTAATGTTGAGATAGCTTCTCTTTTACCATTCTTTTGAATGACGCCATCGATTTTGTGAAGTCAGTGATCCGAAATTTATTCAGAAGATTTGCCGTGCAGTATGTGAAGGAACGTTTGAATATCTCTTTATTATGGGAGGGTATAGTTATAATTCCTCTTCTACGAATATTTACATTATGAACATGGTTTCTAAAGATGATTTTTTTTTGTAAATAAGGAGGTTTTTCGTATTTTAAGATTTTATAGAAGAAACAGGTTGTATGAAGTAGTCTTCGATTATACATATTCATCCAACTTATTTTCTTCGTTTTATGCGACACTCTCTGTCTTCGCCTTATACCAAATATCAACCTTACACAAGAATTTTGTAATTTCTGAATGCGCCCGGAACCTCTATTATCTAAACACGGCCCATATATGCTATCACAAAAGTTCATGTGTGAGAGAACAATTGAATCACACACAGACATTCTTTGTGCTTTGATTTAGAAATTTTCTCTGGGGGTAGATCATTTTCAAATTAGCATAGCCAATTCTCAACTTTGACGTGACATCCTCCGTGAATTTGAGTTTATTGTCAATTATCAAACCCAGATTTCTAGCGGATGTTCTGAAAAAAATAATCTCATTAGCTATACTAATGTTCAAAGATGCCTGCAATTCTTTCCTGATTCTATCATTACAAAAAAGTAGATGATACATATAGATGATACTTGCAAAAAGTTAATGACTTTACGAACTGTGCAGTATGAATCGCATAAAATAATGGACCCAAAATACTTCCTTGAGGTACACCAGTGGTGACAGCAATCGCCGTCGATGTCTCATTTTTATACACTACTCGCTGTAATCTGTTCGTTAGGAATGATTTTATCAAATCGCAAGCTCGCACAGAAAAGCCGATATGATTTAGAATTGCAAATAGAATTCTATGATTCAACATATCGAACGCTTTTGTGTAGTCCAGGAGTACCAGGATCGTTGCCTTACTTTCGTCCATTCCCCTCAGAACATCATCTGACACATCAGTCAATGCAGAGCTACAGCTGTAACCTGGCCGAAAACCTGATTGATTCGCTGGTAAATAATTTATCGAGTTGATAAATGGTACTATTTGAGACTCAATGGCTCTTTCGAGCACTTTCGAAAGAACAGGTAGAATCGAAACTGAACGTAAGTGTGAAAACTCTGATGGTGAACTTATTTTTGGCAGAGGATTGACGAGAGCTCCCTTCCATAACTGTGGAAAATAGGAGTTTTTTAAACAAGAGTTAATTATATACGTTATATGTGGCACAATAAAGGGGCAACATAGTATTATTAGAGTAATATTAAGGTTATCACACCCAAATGCTTTAGACTTAATACCTTTCAAAGTTTGACAAACAAATTCTTCATTCACCTCCACGAATGTAAAAAAATGTGAAAATTTTTCAGCAGTATATTCATCTAGTGAACTAGTGCTTGGCTGGCGAGAGTTTTTACATGAGTCAACAAAGTACCGATTGAGTGCCTCAACGTCCTGTAGTTTTTCTGGTAATGAAGCATTGTTTTTCTTTTTAATGTTTAGTTTTTTCAGTTCTTGCCATTTTCGTTTTTGGTTGATTTTTTTGAATTTATAGTTCAGATACGCTTTTTTCGGCCCTTACAGCAGCAGTGATAACATTTGTCATAGTTTTGTAATGTTCCCTATGTTCCACCATTTTTGTTAACCGATAACGATTGAGTGATTCATTCCTTAATTTTTGCATTCTGCGTATATTATATGTAATCCATGGACTACATGGTTTTCTTTTGTTTTTTACGTATCGAACAGGTGCATGATGGTTGAAAAGTTGCAGTAAGTTATCTGTTGGAAAAATAATTTTCTTTTCTATGTTTTCAATCGAGTACAAAATGTCCCATGCTATGTTTTTGAACGTATAGAGGAACGTACTGTAAAAACTCAGAACATCGCAATTATGGAATCTAGGTTTACTATGAATATCTAATGAGCACCTAATTGGCACCACTATATTCTCTTGTCCTTAATTATTGAGAAACGTACAATAAAAACTCAGTACATCAGTCATAGTGGTTTTCAGGTCCATGAGCCCCATAGGCATTATAGAATCTAGGTTTACTATGAATATCTAGAGAGCAAATTAGCATCCTATTTTGATTGTCAATGTATTAGTTTATTTGTATGAATGAATTTACAAGCATTTCAAGAAGTAATTGCATATTATTAATTTTTTTTCTCAAATCAGGTATCCCGATATTTTTTCCCACTTATTCACGATCGTTTTCATCTTAATTTCTTGCAAGAACCTAATTAGCACTTTATTACTACGCTTAGTTTATACCTGATTGAGTATTCGTCCTCGTTTTCGAGAGACCTGATTCTTAGATTTTTTGTTTGGCGAAATTGAAAGCTTTTGTTTATCAATTAGAAAATTTCACCAGCCTCACCACCCATGTTCAAATACTCTTTCAGATACACCTACAGTGTAGGTAGTTGGGAGACATAAATATTGCGAGACTCCATTTCAACATATTTATTTTCTAGTACGTATGTATTTCTCCTCGATTCAGTCTTCAGACCGGTTTGATATCAGTTGGAGTATTGGTACATGGGAAGTTTTTTCCCCGTTCGGCTCTTTCTTCACGAGGTAGAATTATTAATTTTCTCCTAGTAATAGGGGAGCCCAAGCGGGGATTTCGGAATTTATTAAGGCGCGGCAGATTGATTTACAGGGGGATACCTTGTACTCCACCAAATATGAGCCCTATATATAAGGCCGCCTGTGAGGGATAAAGGATCAGATTAGTAAAAATGAATGATCATCAGAAATTCTCGAGCGCGTCAGATTAAGGTAGGGTGAGTTGATTACCTGCTAAAAAGTGTATATTCCAGTAATCTGACAATTCGAGAGTGACGTAAAGAAATGGGAGGGCAGCAAAGCTGTAAAAAAATAACGTCATTTCGACATTCTTGAGAGTAGCTATTTTTTTTTTATTTTGAAAGAAATAATTCAAGGATAACGAAAAATATATAATCTGACAATTTCCGCAAGCCAAAATAACAAAAATCCATCGATAAAGTTCAATGCACGCAGCAGTGTGATACCTATATTTCCCTCTCCGAGTTTCTATTCCTCTATTCTCAATTCACTTTTTCTCTATCTATTACTTCCTCACTCCGTTCCCACTCTGAATTCTGTTGCCATGACGCCATCACAGCTGATCACAGAGACTCGTTCTTGATGAAGATGAAGATTGATTAATCAATAAATTGATGGATGTAGCCGTTACTACGTGATAGGAAATCATAATGAAGAAAAGAGAAATTCAACTTTCTATGTTTTTTACCACTTTTATTTGTAACTAACGTTACTACAGTTTCGTCGTATAAGGACATGCAACAGTATTTTTTTACATATTTAAAAATCTATAGTCGTTTTCCCCACCGATGAAAAGGTATATATTATATAACATTTGTTTCTTCTTATCATCTAAGCATTGCATCCTAATATGTCTCAATGACGCTCGAATGAATCCCCATTTTGCATCGTGGGCTCCCCTGCTATAGACAAAGGTTTCGTGCATGCAGTTCAGCAGCGTTGAATTTGAACGAGTCCCAGGTGATCTATTCGAATAACTTCAGCATGGTCCTGCTGTTGGATGGACGAGAAACATCTTCAAGTCTGATATCTATGAGGTATCTTGCATGGAAATTCAGATAGCTGTTGAATTTTGCTTTCTTTCTATGTGAATCATGCGTATATTTAATTAGTCAAGTTTCGGAGTTATGAGAATTTATTTCTGAAAATGTCCCTTGAGAATGGTATTCCCGTTCGATATTTTGCAAGTAGGACATATGATACATTTTTGACAGTAATGTTGTCAAATAATAATAATAATAATAATAATGTTTTATTTTCCATTAGACAATTAAAAATTGTATTGGATTCGTCAATACAAAATAAAATGAATAGAAAATAGAATGAAATGAAACAAAATTGAACACAAAAATAATTCGAGGCTAAAAAAAATTACATCAGAAAAACAAAGAAAGGAATGAGAATATAACATGTTAAGTTTGTAAATATTCCTTCAACGAATAGAAACACTTCTTCACTAGGAAGTCTTTCAATTTGTTTTTGAAACAATAAAGTGTTTCACTCTTCTATATTTTGTCGGGGATTGAATAATATAAGAGCAAAATTCGAACAAAATCTTTATTGTTGCATGGAGCAAAATGGCGCACATTTTGAACATTTACTCTAAATTTCCTATATGAGTTACCCTTAATAGGTGTTACTTTTTTTGTGTGTGCTTTAAAAACAATTATTGTGATTTATTAACCCTAAAACAGTTTTTTGAACTTTTCTGTGTCATCAGCATTCAAGAAATTCAGCAGGTTGTATTCGTTGTGTAGGTGAGTTTTTAGTATAATTCACTTTTTTATCAGAAGCATAAAATATCCACGTCAAAAGGCAACCTTAATAGGAAGGTGCCACCCAATTTACCTAAAATGTAAGGGTGGTAACCAACCTCATTCCCCGAAAAAATCTCCTCGTAATGAACAAATAATTCTTACTTTTTTACGAGATCAAATGGATACGAATTAGCAGGTTGTCATAAAAAGCAATAATTTATTTTTTTATGAAAGTTCTGAACGTAAATTGTACCTTAAAAACAATTTGATTTAATTTTAAAAAGAATGGAACTCAATAAAAAAAACCTTTAAATCTTCAAATTATCTCGAAAACTAATCGTTACAAAAATTTTCTTCCAACAGAAATGTGAAGGTATTCGAAAGACCTTTAAAACAAGGTGCCACTCGACCTACTTTCCCCATCTAAATAAGAGTCGTCGGACGCACCCCTCCGAGGGGGTGCATACTACAAAAAATCTGATTAGTCTGAAATGTTTCCCCCTTCAATTAGAAATCGACGTGTCTGAGCTTTTTTTAAAAATCTTACTTTTTATATTCAAAAACGGCTCTGTTAAGTTTTCGTTGTTACACACTGTATATGACTTCGAATTCTAAATACGAAATACATTGTTCCCTACTTTTTCAAGACATATTTGAAAGAAAAGAAAAAAAAAAGTATGAAAACTGAATTCAATGAACGAAACGTCTTATTAACGATTTGTACATACATAACATAGAATAATGCAAATATTATAACCACACGAAAAGTTCATTTGCTTCATTTTCATATCCCCTGAAATGGAGACACAAGAGACAACAAACAATGGTTACTTTATTTTCTATACATTTCTCAAAAACGGCTATTGATAGTCGCGTTCTGCAAAAAGATTATTCATTATCTCACTTTCAAGTGAGCATTCGTTTGGAAGTAGGTACATTGAGAACCCACAAAACCTTGAAAGTGTGCAACAATCTGAGAAGTAGACAGACCGGGGCCTCGTTAGACACACACTTTCTAGAAAATCCAGTAACCCAGTCCTAGTACCAAATACATTTTTTTTTATATTTTCCGTTTTCTCGATTGTATAAAGAAGCATTTTGAGTATACAGTCAAAGAATTATTACGTTTTCATGAAAATCTACTTAATTTCATATAATGAAGAAAAGAACTCTGACTTAAATAAATTATATGAATGTGAAATGAATATTTCAAAAAAATTGTTGATTATTGAAAACACAAAAACACAAATGATATTTGTATTTCTGAATTTTCAATTCGCTACTCTCTTTCGACACCTTGTGGTGCTTTAAATTTAATATTATGTTCATACAGAATTATATCCTTCATTTCATTATGAATGGATATTCTTTGATAAATCGAATGACCATTCCTTTGATACCAATTAGAAATGGATATTGGATAATGGCAATCGTCCTGTCCAGATTATCAGATTTATTGTCCGGTGAACCTGAAACGCAACCTGTTGAACTTCCATACTAATTGATCCCCCTGTTCAAATCCATCTGTGGATATAAGCTCTTAATTTGAATGTAAATTCATTACCAATCTGTTTGGGACTACAACATCGGAAATTGCTGCAAGATTGACGACATTTGAATAACCGTGATTGAATATTCGAAATTGATTCAGTTACTGATAACATATCTTCATGAAATTATCTCCCGCAGAGAACTGCAAACTTGAAAATATATTCGAGTGAGAAAAATTCATAATGAAATTGTATGAATTTTTGAAAATGATTTTTTCATAAAGATGTGTAGAGCATGCAGAAAGGAAACTTACAGA
Source organism: Leptinotarsa decemlineata (assembly GCF_025532065.1). Taxonomy (NCBI): domain Eukaryota; kingdom Metazoa; phylum Arthropoda; class Insecta; order Coleoptera; family Chrysomelidae; genus Leptinotarsa; species Leptinotarsa decemlineata. Next base: position 933,125 of record NW_027412596.1, on the reverse strand, counting down.
CACAAAATGGAAGAAAAAGCCCTCTCGAAACAACTACTTCTATATAAAAACTGATTTGCATAAAAAACACTCTCATAAAAAGACATTTTCAAACGAATAAGATATGATTGATCTCCTATAACAGCAGATGAAATTTCAAAAATATATTATTTCGAATGATGACCATATAATACGTTTATTGCAGTTATTTTTTTCCATTCTATTCTCCACATTTTTCATTCGATGATGGAGAAGTAGAGAGTCAAATATTTCCTGTCCTGAAAAAAAAATATATTTCAGAAATTCCACGATGGGTGAGAATATTACACAAAACACCAATGGAATATGGCTTTCATCATCCTTTCCAAAAAAGGAAAACGTGTATTAATTGAATTGAATAAAAAAATGTGCACTGAATGATAATAATTTATATTTAACTTTGAAATAGTACAAAAATAAAGCAATAATAATTCCTGCCGCTGAAGAAGCAAATGCGCAATTACTTTTTGTTGTTGTTTCATAATTTCATGATTCGTATTACTTCTTCTTTAATATATAATACAAAAATAATCGTATCGAATGAATACACATATGGTATCCGAGGAAACACATACGATCTTCTCTCGAATACTTTCACCATCAACGCTGGTGTTCCTCAGGGATCCATATTGCCTCCAACCCTATTTTTATTTTATATCAACGACTTATCCGAAAAAAACAAAGATCCAATATATTGCTTTCCTGACGACAGCACACTCGACTCGTCATTCCATTTGGATTTCAGTATATTGACTACGGAGGCACATCTTCACTGGCAGCAGGAGGTTGCATATCTCAATGTGGATCTAGAAGTGATTTCGAATTGGGATGAAAGTAACCAGGTTCGATTCAATGTCACAAAAACCCAGGCATCGGTTTTATCCAAGAAGAAAAATGTCTTCGAATGGAATATAATGATGTCAGGTTAAACAATTCCGCATTCCGCTTTCTGCTTCGATAAGTTTGTTGGGGGTTAAAATGGACACCACTATGTTTTGGCACAAATATGTCGCTGGAATTGCAAAGGGTGTTTCTCAAAAGCTTGGAACATCATTCCGTATCAGAAAACTGTACACACCTCAGCAACTTTTGATGCTTCATAAAGCTCAGGGAAGTGTTTAAATGACCTGGCACATTTGATTCCACCAATAGCGGTACATATCAGAAATACGCGACAGACTGTAGCTGCTCATCGTTTTGAGGTTCAACTCAGTACACCTCGAATTCTCTGTTTGAGAACTCATTCATTTGGAGAACCGCGTTTATGTGGAATGAACTTCCTGAGAACGTTTTCCAAATGGATTTGATATCCAGCGATTCAAATCCAATATACTTTTGCATAGGCACAGCTCTGAGAGCGCCTTACGGATTTTTCTGTAGTGCTTATGTTTTGTGCTTAAAAAACATCTAGTTATTCATCAGAGCGCGAACAGAGTATGAAAATTGATGATGTTTGAGGCAATTATTAAAAGTTTCGTCATTTTGTAGTAGTTGAAAATATTGACATTATATTCTAGGGTTGTGAAGCATTTGTCAGGAGCTTTAAGACATTATATTCTAAGGTTGTGAAGCATTTGTCAGGAGCTTTAAGAAGATGTGTCACAAGACCGCCCTTTCTATTTAATTTTTTTCTGCATAAGACGCCAAATTGAAAGTTTCATCTGTCAATTTCACGTCAGATTAAAGTATTCATGCATTAATATCATTATCCCAAATTTCAATTTCTTGAGTTGACCTGTTCAAAAAATAAAAGGGAGGGACATTAAAAAAATGCACTGTATAACATTACAAGATGGAGAACTCAATTCTTTCATAAAATTACGATTCCATGTCAGGAATGTAAGTGAAATTTCAGCTTCTTCATATACTCTATTGTATAGCATTCCTGTGAATGATATCTGTTTCATTTCCATAAAGAATGTTTGGATTACAAACTGAATAGAAGGAAGTGTTTTTGTATTTTATAATTCAATGTATTTTTTCAAAGTATTTTTCTTTCGTGTAATTCAATGTCAATTATTACCAGAGGGATTATTCTTTCAGTTGGCATCTTGAAGTTACTCTTTTGCAGGCGTGTTGGCTGTCCTTGTCATCTTTCACTGCCTGAACCACTGTGCATGCTGTTTTCGGCGAGTGCATTGGCTTGGGATGTGGGCGTTGAGCCAACCGGCCATCGGAATCCTGCTTCCACGTAGCTCCGCTGGATACGGGGATGACAGAACCACTTGTGGTTCTGTTATTCCCTAACCGAAGGGCATCCCAACGAGGGCTTAATCCTAAGGTGTGTGTCCGTGCCAAGAGGATGAATGACACTGAGCCTATCAGCTACAGAAACGTCGAGATACTGGGCGCCCTCTCGTCGTAGCATCGCCTTGTCATGGTAATGCGGGGCTCTGCCTAGCTACTTGTGGGATTATTAGGAACAGACGCTGAGTCTATAGAAGAAATGGATGTCGATCTTACCACTCCAACTGACCTCCCTGTAAACTTAGATCAGGAGCGAGTCTACAGAGGAGATGGATGTCGAGTTTACGACTCCATCTGATCTTCCTGTGAAATTCAATCCAGGAGCGAGTCTACAGAGGAGATGGATGTCGAGTTTACGACTCCAACTGACCTCCCTGTGAATTTAATTCAAGAGCGAGTCCCCAGAGAAGATGGATGTTAAGTTCACGACTCCAACTGACCTCCTTGTGAATTTAGTTCAGGAGCGAGTCTACAGAGGAGATGGTTGTCGAGATTACGACTCCAACTGACCTCCCTGTAAATTTAATTCAGGAGCGAGTCTCCAGAGGAGATGGACGTCGAGTTAACGACTCCAACGGAACTTCCTGTGAATTTAGTTCAGGAGCAAGTCTACAGAGTAGATGGATGTCGAATTTACGACTCCAATGGACCTCTCTGTAAAGTTAGTTCAGGAGCGAGTCTACAGAGGAGATGGATGTCGAGTTTACGACTCCAACGAACGTCACTGTAAATTTAGTTTAGGAGCGAGTCTACAGATGAGATGGATGTAGAGTTTACGACTCCAACTGACCTTCCTGTGAATTTAGTTCAGGAGCGAGAGCTACGGCGAACGCAAAATCTGTCTCAGGTGGAGGAAGTAACGTCCCATGAGCGGGTTAGCAAACGTTTGTGCTCAAGTGAGGTTTCACTTAAATCAGAGGCGAAAAAGCCCTGCATGTCTGAATCTAAGGCATTGTCAGGTGTAGCTGACGTGCAAAAACCCTCATATGGGAAGGTTGTCGTGGGTATCAAGGTGGGAATCTTGCAACTTAGCTATCCGACTACCTCATTATCAGAGCATATACTTTGTGCCTACCCCGCTGGGGACTGAATCATGTCTGTAGAGCTGTACTCTTATTATCTGACCTGAAAGACCACTCACCATACAAAATAATCGGCTTCGTGAGGAAGCTGGGTTCATTTGGCCGAGTGAGAATAGGTGTGAGCCACAATAAACTCTTGCAGGTTGCGGTGGAGTGTCGAATAGACCCACTCACTTTGGACCTAACCCAACCTAACCTACTCTTTTGCATAATCTACACATCTATGTTAAGGGTTCATTTTGAAGTTGATTGGTGTCCTCCTTTCTTTGGAATATTTCCACATTTCTTCCTCCTTTCTGAAAACACAACTCTTTTATAATAAACAAGATTTTTATGGCTGAGAAAAAATGCTATTACGTACTGTCATCATTTGTCTTTCGTGACAATCGTATTGTTTTGAAGAAATTGAGAGTTGTATCGTGTGAGATTATCCAGATTGGTGCTGTAAAGGCAACTGACTGAGGAATTGATTGCTTAACTATTAGGTGTGATATCGACCACCCCTACTCCTCAACTGTTCTTCATCATCAAGTCGACCAATCAGAAGCCACCCCGCGTACAGCGGGAAATTCAAATTGTTCTCACTTCAACGAGACAGGCCACCCAGCCAAGCGCACCAGTTATGTGGTTCCAGTGGCCACCGGCGCGGCGGCTGCAAATTCTAGGCAGAAAATAAAATGAAGATATATTGCCGTGTGAATTGCTCACAGGTCGTCGGCTTGATAGGCGTTGTCCTCAGCCTCGGTACCAACGTGAGATATTGGAAGTAATTGTGAACTGATGATAGTGATGGGGTAGGCGGTTGTCTATTGTCATCGGCGATTCCATATTGAGATAGGACTCCACTTCGTTCTCGAATCGTTCTTCGTTCTCGAACTAGGATGAGCGATCCCACAAAAAATGTTTTGAGCCTCGATTTGGGCCTCGACATAAAACCTCGACATGGTCCTCGACATGGTCCTCAATTATTATTGATAATAATAGTTGACGTGTGTGAGAGTGATATGAACATCAAAATGCATGTGTATGAGTCCATGAGTGATAGGGAGAAACGAACATAGCAGCTTCGTTAATAATTGTTGAATTGAGAGAGATGCTGAATTCATTGAGAAAGAAGAAAACCAAAGATAAGGATGTGCCGAAAGGGCGCTATCAATAACAATTTTTTGGAATAGTTATGAAGACAAGGAAAATTTGAAATTTATATGAGAAGCCAGGCCGAGTATTTTCACAATGAGTTTGGACTTTGAAAATTTTCAGATGACACTATACTAATAGTCATATATTAGTTATTAATAGGTGAATCATAACATGCAGCACATTTAAGCGGAGGGATTTCAATAAAGCCTACTTGTCATCTCCCATTTGTTACTTGGTTGCTGCGCAGAAGTGGTGATATATGTGTATGTGAGGGTTAGAGATATGTGTGTATGTATGAAATATTGAAGGTAGAAAAAACAGGCGTGAAAAATTAATTTATGAAGAAAATCTTCTATGGTGCAGGCATAACTGCATGCCAGGGTGGTTCTGCATGCCAGAACTGTAAAAAAAATTAATGGGCGCACGCGAAATAGATGCGCCCAAAAAACTGTCAGAAAACATTATGGAGTTTATTATTCCGGGAGCGTCAGAACTGTACCACTATTCAGAATATGTGCATTTTACCTGCCGGGTTGGCATCCCCAAAAAATGAAATAAAGTACAGCTTAGTCTTTAGAAGAACGTAGTAACGGAGTGAAATGGCGACAAAATCGAAGGTGTTTTTTAGAAAAAAATGAACATCGCGGCATTCGATGAAAAAAAGCAAGAAGCCATTTCTTTCCTAATAAAAGTTGAATCGTGACATATGATGTGTTGAAAGTGAGGTAGCGAGCTTAAAAATAAACGTTGAAACACCAGAGGTGCGATACTTCTCTTGACACGTGATCAAGCTGGCATCATGTGGAAATGAAAAAGAAGTCAGAAAGCAAGCCCTTTCGAAAAACATAACGACGCTCATTATTTTCGAAACAATGAAACTGTGAAACTTTTTTCGATGCATGCGCATGGAATGAGCATGTCAGAAAATCCTTCAGGAAACAATATTAACGTTTATTATTTCGACGAAAACAATATCAGAACTTCACGACTCTACTTAATGCGAGCCTTTAACCTACCAAGTTGGTAATGGAGAAAATAAATTAGAAGTCGAAAGCGTTCAGACGAACATATCAACGATCATCTTTCCCAAATACCAGAAGTGTAACAATTTCTCGATGCGCGCGCGAAATAGACGTGTCGAAAAAGCCTTCAGGAAACACTATTTTGACGAGAATGTCAGAACTGTACCACTCCTCTCGACGGGTGCCTTTCACCTGACAAGTTGAAGTCATCAGGAGAAGAACTAGAGAATATTATTTTGTTATAACACTCTGTTATGAATATGTTTTCATTATTGTAATGAATAAATGTTTTGTTTTGGATGAAAACGATGTATTTCATTCTCAGCGTTGAGGAATATATGAAATTGTTGATTTCAGAAAATTGTAGAATTTCATTGAAAATAGTATCATCGAAATTATCTGGATGTCAAGAAACATAATCAATCATTTCTTTGAGCCGAACAGGTCTTGTAACCTATTTTTGTTATACGAGTTGCAACGGGCTGATGTAGGTACTCATTACAAAATTTCAATTGTAAATCACAAAAATCATAATATTCAGCGCCGAATGTGATATAGCAATAGGAGAATTGTAAATTAAAATACAACCATTCGACAAATTTAAAAAATTAAATTTGTCGGGTCATGAACAACTATAAGTCAGATTCAATAGTAATTTGAAAAACTACACCTCACGACTTGATCTCCACAAACTTTATTTGAGAAATATGTTACAACATGTTTCGCTAACACAGTTTCTTCATTAAGAGATTTGAATACGAAATGAATAGTATGTTTATGGATTTCTATGGCTTACTATACAAGCCGACTGTGGTATTCATGATCGGGGGCAAGCCTCAGGAAGCCATAGATATCCATAAACATACGGAGGACTACAACAGAAAAAAGGAGACAGTAACGCTTAACCGGACTTAAAATCCCTTACTCAAAGATGCTAAAGTGGCAACAGCGCAATGCAATGTTACAGCTCTTAGAGACGACAGGTCATTCAGTAACAAGTCAAGCATCAGTACCATAACCAATAACAACCTGCTACCAGGTACGGATGGAATAGATACTTCACCAACAGGTAATACCACTTCGGCCAATAGCAACATATCAACAAGAGAGGCAGACTACTTGAGTCAACATAAATACAACCTACGAACTAGAAATCACCAGACATAGGCGAATCATCAAAATGAATAAATCTTTGAAGCCAGCCACTCGTACTGGTGAAACGTTAGGATGTAGTTTCAAACTAAGACGGCCTTCAAATCTGAATGAAGATAGTAACAATGAAAATCTCGACCGCGAAAGCCTCAACCAATTCTTCAAACGGTTTTTTGTTCAGTGCCCTTCTGACGTCATCTCTCTTCGTTTTTACAAATCAATTCTAACCCCCTTCTCCTTCCATTTGATATGCTTTACGTGATGATGTAACTTAGGGCCTTTCTGAAATTTTGCGCCATCTTTGTTATAACTCATTGATTTTCACAAATTTTTCCACCACTTCTTACGCCTACGACGTCGTCACCCCAACTGTTTTCATGTACTGTCATAATTATTATAATCATTCAACCCTCATCCCTGAGTTCAATTCCATCTTACACCACCAACCAGCCGATATTTGTTTCCTCCAAACTGAACGGCGGATCGACGTCACTCTCATAATCTAGAATAGGTGCGCGTCAAGAGGCGATCATTTTTTTCTCGAGTTGAATGGTCGAAGCCCGAATCAAGGTTCAAAAAATGTTTTAGGGATGCCTCATCCTAGTTCGAGTACCAATATTTGCGTGATAATGTTGTGCCAATTCTTTCAACATTTACTGTTTTTTCTGCAGTTCGATATTATTGAATCGTGCCTCTTGCTCAGGAAAACTCCTGAAATTTCTAAAATAATCAACACAGATCAGGGGTGTACAGACATATTTGAGTGGCTTTTGGCTTCCGCAAGAAATGAAATACCAATTTTCAACAATCTTCACTTTATTTTCACAGCTCGAACTGAGGAAATTTTGGAAATAATGTTATCATCATGAAAGATGAACATCGGATCATTCAACAATTTGTGGAACCTTTCCGCCTCCCCATTCACAAGATCTAACGAGTTCTATATTGTTCTGAATGGAAACAAATATGAAATGAGGATGTTTTTTCGAGGTTGTTGAGGTAAAAAAAACGTTACTATCATATGTTACAGAAGAAGTACTCAAAAAAAGATTTTGAATGCATTTAAGGATTCCTATTCTACTTCATTCAATTATATAGAATTCTCCATCAAAAACTGTAACATGCTTATAAAAATGATACTCTTGAATTTCGATAGTGTACCTTCACCCCAAGTTTGGTGTACTTTGCACGAATTTAATATTCATGAGATCTAAAAAGGCATGAGTATGAGAAAACATATTATCTCATCGTTTCTTCCATATAAAACAATGAATGCATTCATTGACTGTGTCGATAATTTAAACCAAATTGGGTTTCATATTCCTTGCTCGGTCACACAAATGTTTCATTTGAATGTCTCACACATCAACATAAAATATATCTATTGGTAATAATATTGAAATATGTCGTTGATTCATTCATAGTTATACTGATTATTGTTCATCGAGTAGAAGAGATGTCGAGAAAAACCCATAGATATTGTTATCAAAATTAGTATCTGCCCCAGTTCTGTAATGTCGCGGCAATACTCGAGTGACGATATATTTTTCATCACTTTAAAAGCATGGGTTTTCATTCCGCAATGGGAACTTGAAACTTGATTCTCCTGAAAGTTTCCCTAACTGCAATGTCCATTTTGACGGTACGTATATATACTTCGGGCTACTACTTCAAGTTACGCTTGGTTTCATATTGGGATGATTGATTCTGGGTGAACTTTCTCAATTCTAAGAACAGTAGGTTTTTTTAGTGATCTGAGATTGAGTGCACTTGTATAAATTGGACGACGAATGACTATATCTTTATTTCTCGATATGTTAGAGTTGACAGAACATTCTCAATATTCAAACAGTTTCATCGGTAGTTGTTATCCTAATAACATCATAATTTCTATGGAATTGAAAAAAAAGTTGAAATTCACCGAATTTTTCAAAAGTTGGAAAATAATAGATTTTATTGTTCATTATTCACCAGAGAGATTCCTCGAACTTCGAAACTTCTGAGAAATAATGAATAATGTGTCAAGTAATCAGCTGAGTTATACCATCAACTTTTTTTTATTGTACTTGTGGAGTATAAAGTCTGCACGAAGTCGTGATGGACTAACACGGCTTGTGATGCAAGGGCATTTTTCATGCTCAGCAATAAATGTATTTAAAACAATATTTTTCACATATAGTCACTGGCTATAAATCAAATCATCTGAGAGATTAATTCGTTCAGGCCGGTCTCAACTCCCTACACTGTAGGTTAATGGCTGACACCTATCAGAAAACAACGACTCCCCTGGCTAATACCACGAAGGGCGTTGAATTATATCAGACAGGTGTTCGTGCAGGATTCTTCACTGAAGTTATTCCTGCATATGCTGTTGGCGATACAACTACCGCAGTAGATTTTCAATTATTGGAACACATTTGTGGACCGGTTTCGGGATGTTTGGCCTCTCGTCAGTGCAGTGCAGTGCAAATTAAATTCCTTCAGAGTATCAATCCTCGAACTAAGCAGAAGCAGACAACAACAGGTTTGGTCTGAACGAATTGTTTTTTCAGATGATTTGATTCATAGCCAGTCTTCAAGTATGCCCACTGACTATATGTGAGAAGTTTTCTGTCCTTATACGAGGAATTGGGCAAATTTTGGATATGCAGTTAGGTACCTCGTTCACAGCCAGATGGGGCGATGACAAACCTCTTGTTGTAGTTGTCTGCTTCTGCTTAGTTCGGGGAACGATACTCTGAAGGAATTTGATTTCGAATTATCGAAAATCATCGACTTTATGTTGATGATATACACTACCTTGCACTGACGAGTGGCCAAACAGCCCGAAACCGGTCTGGAAGTGTGTTCCAGTAATTGAAAATATATTGTGGCAGTTGTATGGCCAACAGCATATGCAGAAATAACTTCAGTGAAGAATCCTGCACTGACACCTGTCGGATATAATCGAACGCCCTTCGTGGTATTAGCCAGCGGAGTAGTTGTTTTCTGATAGGTGTCAGTTCATTAACGTACAGTGTAGGAAGTTGAGACTGGCCTGAACGAATTGTTCTTTCAGATGAATCAAAAACAATATATTGAAACAATAAAGAGAAAGGAACATACAATGAATAGTGATCTCATTACTTTGACCTTCCATTTTCTAATATAATTTGTACAAATGAAATTAAAATGAATGGTTGTAAATAACAATTACATAGAATCTAATCCACAATCGAAGACGATTTTGGATACTAACAATCGAAACTTCGTGAAGTAATTTTTCTAGAAATCTCTTAATTTTTATCGCATTCGATTGTTCAATTTTGAATTTCCTGCTTATTTTTTATTCTTCTGTAATTTTATTTTAGTCTTTTTTGCTGAATATTATTGTTATTTTCAGCTATTCATTTCAATTTTCAATTTCATTTTTCCTTTCTGGAATTTTTAATCATCATTTAACTTTGTCAGTCACCTTCAATCTGAACAACTCGACGTAAAGACCCGAAAAATGATGCATCTCCATAGGAGTTTGCATCCCAAATCGTCAGCTCCACGGTTATACTCCCCCCGAGAACAGAAAGGCCGTGGACTCTTAAGTTTGAAGTTTCTACATGACAGAATGTTACTGGATGGTGCCTGTAAAATCGTCAGGAGTTCGAATCTCCTTCTCTGTATGATCCGCGACCATGAGAGTGCAGGAATTGAAGCAATTTCATTCTGGGCAGATGCCCGATCAGCTGATGAACTCGGCTCAGTTTTTGACAGTGAATAAGGTGATCACAACTTTGTCATCGACTTGGAACAATGCATTGGCTTATCCTTGGCAATAACATTGCATTGGCATTGGCATTGGCATTGGCATTGGTATTGGCATTGGCATTGGCATTGGCATTGGCATTGGCATTGGCATTGGCATTGACATTGGCATTGGCATTGGCATTGGCATTGGCATTGGCATTGGCATTGGCATTGGCATTGGCATTGGCATTGGCATTGGCATTGGCATTGGCATTGGCATTGGCATTGGCATTGGCATTGGCATTGGCATTGGCATTGGCATTGGCATTGGCATTGGCATTGGCATTGGCATTGGCATTGGCATTGGCATTGGCATTGGCATTGGCATTGGCATTGGCATTGGCATTGGCATTGGCATTGGCATTGGCATTGGCATTGGCATTGGCATTGGCATTGGCATTTTCATTGGCATTGGCATTGGCATTGGCATTGGCATTGCATTGCATTGGCAATAACATTGCAGACCATGGCTTATCAAAGCGCCTGACTTCCGCTTTCGTCAGGTCGAGTGGGCTGAAATCGGAAACTGAGGGATTCATCATGGCCGGCCAGGATGGTGTCTTCAACACCACAGTCTACCTCAGTCGCGTAATGGGTATACAGGTTCCTGACACAAAGTGCAGGGCCTGCTGCGAGGCGTCCAAGACTCTATTGCACTTGTTCTCACTCCGAAGGATATTGAATCCCTTATGGGGAAAGAAAATTGCCGAATTTATTGGAACTATTCGTTCTCCACCCCCTCAGGCTCATACAAGCTAATGAGCCTAATGTAGGCCTTCTTGATCGATATTTGTTGTTGAGTTTTCAGCTCCTGGCGAGACGAATATCGTCCTAAAAGAGGAGGAAAAATAAAATAAATATCAAGATTTCCTCTTCGAACTCCGTATACTCTTTCCAGACCACTTTGGCAAGAATATTGTTCTGATTATTGTAGTCTCTGGTGGCTTGCTGCACCAAGGCAGAAATTTCAGCTAAAATTATGCAGAAGACTGTCATTGATGGCTTACTGCGATTGCTCAGGGCACATGGTTCTCGTACCCAATGATTTCACACCCCTCGTTGTGGGGAGTAGTCGTTGATTGATAATGCTAGCGCGCCCTCCGAATGTATCGGGTCTTCGGGGATATGGCCTTGCCAGTTGGAACTTAAATAATAATAATAATGCTGATGACACTGGCCAAATGACCCATCGTCATTTGGCCAGAGTGTTCAACTCACAACTCGACGGAGAGCTGAGGGCAATGTATTCAGGGCACTACCTATATGATAAGAGAATCAACGTTTGAATGAGCCTGAATTCTCCAGTACGCAGGAATCAACGATATTCATTAGGAAGCCTATAATAAATGAACAACGATGAAGGATGAGTTTCGTATTGGGACCATCTGGTCCCGTTGCATTTGTTTATATTGTCTTCATTATATTAATAATTTTATCGTTGGTTATAAGATTGAAATTAAATGGCATTACTTCTGGTAATTTTAGGCTCAGACAATAGTCTTGAAATTGAGGGTTTGGGTTGTAATTATTGGTAATTGTTGCAAAGTGTTCGTTTACCGCATTAGAGTCAGCAAAGTGATCAGAAAAGTGATTCCAATTTTTCTCTCGAGTCAATTTCCTTTTCATCAAGATCTTTCCACATAGATTTGCAGGTACCTGTTTGAATTCTGAACTGTAAGTGAGCTTTTTTATCAGTTCATACAGCAATATTGACGTAATTTCTGAGGTAATTGTATTTATTCCAAACCATCGTATTTTTCGATCTTTTGTACTTTTTGAGGGCCTTAAAAAATAAAAATATTTTTCTCAAATGAGCCTAAAACCATAACGAATGAAAAAATACTAGTATTATTGTGAAAAAAGCGTGGGCGCTTTATGCAATATTATTTGTATATCAAACGCCCGTCACTTTTTTGACAATAATACTAGTATTTTTTGTTCGTTATTGTTTTGGTGTTAGTATAAAACTTCAGTAATATTCATTACTACACCGAGGGGTCCAAACAATGCATCACAAGTATCGAAATTGTTTTCAAAGGAGAATGTTGAATAAATATATAACAGTTTCATTTAGAATTTGATTTTTTCGTGAATATTTTGTGCTAGGTATATTACATACAATAATAAGTAAACCAAATCATTATAAAAGGCTTGCTCGTGATTGAAATTCTCGAAACAACGGTATGTATGATGAGAAGGTTTTTTTGGGGACTGATTCCAAGTCGACACTGCAGGTTGTTATTGAATGGTCCGAGAGATCTGTACCTTCTACTCCAGTATATATGACAGTTTTTTTATTTTGCCTTGTTTTTCTATCCTGAGATCGTTGGTGATGATATCTTCATTGGCACACCTGATTATTTTAGAAACCTATGTTTTCAAAGTTATCATTCGTTTGGAGGTTGTGAATATAATCACGTTGCAAGACTTCTATCATTTTTATCAATTTCTTTGAGGGTGGTGGACGGAGTTTCATGGTGCATTTCATTATTTATCACCCAATAAACGTCGTGAAATAACCTGGTTCGGAATCTTTCAATTTTTAAGATTCATTTCTTGTTAATAATTTTTTAATTTTCATCTCGTCTTAATTGTTTAATTTTTTTTTTATTTTTTGGTTGTTGCTTGTATTTTACTTCATTATCATTTCAGTTTCTTTTTGCTTAATATAATTGTTATTTTTCAGCTATCTTTTTGAATGTATTATATTATATTTTCTTGCAGACATATAGGTAGAATGTGCTGTTTTTTCTTCAATTGATTAATTTTTTTCGAAATCAGAAATCGTTGATTTGAGATTATCCGCTAGTTTGATTTTGATGAATTATCAATTAACTCAAACTTCGCAATAAAATGCTATAAATGAATAACAGCCTGTTTTCTATGTATTCAGAAAAATGTTTTGAATGTTTTCATACGGTGTTCAAATGCATCAAAAAAGAGAAATTTTTACCTTCTTCCAGATTTTTTTTCGAGTGCGATTCTCAATATGACTCATTATTCAATTATATAGGTGAGGTATTGAAAAGGTCAATCCTCAATGATATTATTTGCTTTCCTACTTTCCAAATGATATACAGTTGATTGAGAAGACTAGTATAACCTCAATGAGATTATAACGTGGGTATGTTATTTCAATAATCGATAACTAATACTCCTGAGTTAATATCAAGTTTATGTATGTGCCGCCATTGCTCCTGATAGGAGCATTCCGTCCGATCCAGAAATTCCTGATATTATGAACGGGTAATGAACTAGAAGCTGATTACTAATGCCTTTCTCTGTAAGGATACCAGACAGCGCCAGCTCAAATGAATTATATTGGAGGGATGTTATCGGTTCATCATTTGAGAAAAGATTCAGCACTAACTCATTACTTCCATATTACCTATAATAATATAATTTCATGAAATTTCATGAAATTATATTTCATGAAAAACCGAAATAAATTCTGTATTTTTTTCAGACTTCCGCTTTTACATTCTCTTCCGCACATTTGAGCTCTATAAGAGTTCTTTGAAATGAAGTACCTAGAGAATAAGATTTCTTACAATTGATGTTATTAGGATTGTTACTTTTGGAGATATAAATCACACTCACTCAAACTGTTAATAGCAGAAAAATATGAAATCATGATATCTCTGCAGGATGGCAGTAAACAAGAATCCTTTCTTCCTCCGCTCAAACCTATTCGAGTGGAATCAGCACAGATTCTGTCAGCCCAAACTTGCGTGCTCACCTCTTGTAGATGCACACTTTCCCATATGGATCCGAGTAGTTGTAGACAAACGAGACTTGATTTTTTGACTCATCACAAATTATATGATCACACTGTTGATTAGGAATGTTATAATATAGGATGAGATGATTTATTGATTTTTCAGATTTACAAAACGATACAAATGAGATGAGTCCAAATTGCAAGTTCACAAAAGATATAAAAACAAATATAGAGTTATGATAATAAAATGAAAATTGAAAGTTAGGGTTAGGAAACATTGCAGAAACACTTAAGTAACTAAAAAATTGAAAAAATAAAGTTTTTTGTTTTCGTTTATACATATACACTTACATGCTTACTTACATGCACACATTAATATCCAATAGTAACTAACATGCAATGAATATTGTGTTGCTAAGCCGTAAATTTGTGTGGCACAGGATAAGAAAGCTATGAGAATATGCTCGTCAGAAGAGTAAATACAATTTTTAATTAATATATCTTTTAGATACATTTTGAACAAATATTGATTCAGCTTTCTGACGTAGAGATTCTGCTTGACTTTCCCAGTCTGAATCTACTCGCCCTCAAGTCTCGATTCATTTCTATGAATGTCTGTCAGGAGTTGAAACAGATAGATAGAATATACCGTCATTATTCCTTACGATAGAAAATGAGGTGTTCAGTCTTGAGTCTAAGAAACCAGCCCCAGATAATATCCTCACAGCTTTTCTCGTAACAAAAATATTCAATTTGCGTTAGTACTATTATAGTATAGTATAGAATAGTGAGCTGATAATATCGCCTGTTGAAATACTACTTTCTCCAATTTCCGAAGAAGAAAACAGTATTTCGGCAGTGTAATGCTAAATTGCCAATGTGCTATAATCGGTTTGAAGTATCATCCAGATGTATGCCTAAGAGTTTAATACTGTGTTCTTCAACCCAAAGATGTTTGAAGTAAAAATAATGTATTAAATTTCATTTCTGTTCAACATTAGTTTATTTTTTCAGAACCGTAAGTCAGCATTCATTTAAATTTAATGGATATTGCGCACAAAATCACCTTCGATTTTTCCGGATGCCTTAAGAGTAGTATCATCGGCAAAATCAAAACAATTGTGAGGAGGCATGTAGAAATAGAAAACATTTATATAGATTATGAATGAAAGAGGGACCAGTACCATCTTATGGAACTCCACATGTAACTGGTTCCATGTATTGGTATCAGTTTGTCAGATATTTAATTCCGCATATAATTTTGACCTTTGAATAAAATGTTAGTTATTTATATGATTGTTGAATTATAATGAAACTTCAAATTCACTTCCTGAAAGTAAGTTTGGGAATAACATTTCAATGAATATATTTGAATGACTGTCAAAGTTTTTCCATGAAACATTGTTGGTAATAAAAATAGACTTTCGTTTGTCTGAAAATATAGCAAATTAACTTTCCATACTGAATATTTTTCTATGAATAATAAAGATTGTTGTATTTCCATTTTATTGAAAGTGTTGAATGTTTCCAACATTCACTTTGATACATTCAATTCAAGATTTGGTTCCAACTTTTGTGCAGAACATTCTCAAGCAAGTATCATTTTATTTCATCATTTTTTTGATGAAATATACATTTAGAACGATTCATGATAATTTCAATTCGGCGCTGGTATCGAGCGGATTTATCAAGAATTTCAAGTGTTACATATGCCAACATGCTAGTTCATTTATAGTACGACAAAACGCCGTCCAACCGTGGCGCCGAATAAAAATTATCAACAAATAATTTAATTCATGTATCACTGAATTTCAATGAATAATATAATTCAAATAATTATTATTCGTCTCTGCGGTCGAACGGATTATTACCGTACTATGACCAATGCCATTCATATATGCAGTTATGTAGTTCCACAAAAATACGCCCGCCGTCAGCGCCGAATAAAAATAATCAACACACAGGAGGCTGTCATTCTTGGCTCACTGCGCTTGCTCAGGGCACATGATTCTCGGACCCAATGATCACTTACCCCACGGTGTGGGGAGTGGTCATTGGTTGATAATGCTGGCGCTCCCTCCCGAATGTATCGGGGCTTCGGGGGATAGGGCCTGACCAGCGCACACTATGGTAAAAAAAAATTATAATAATAATGATAGTAGTGATAATAATAATAATAATAATATTGCTATCAGCATGTCCAGCATATGCGGTCTCGGCCTATATCCATCGACATAACGCGGCCCTAAGAGTGCTATATTACCATCTACGGCACTCTTACGGTATTGACGAGACGCCGGTGTTGCCCTACGCTCCGGGGGATATTGAACCCGTTGTGGGGAACGAGAAGTGCCGAATTTATTGGAACTATTCGTTCCCCACCCTCAGGCTCATACAAGCTAATAAGCCTGATGTATTCCTTCTCGACCACCAGACCAAAACGATATTTGTCGTGGAGTTTTCAGCTCCTGGCGAGACGAATATCGTCAGAAAAGAGGAGGAAAAACGAATAAAATATCGAAATTTTCTCTTCGAACTCCGCAGACTATCCAGATCACTCTGTCAAGATGGTCGTTCTGATTATTGGAGTCCTTGGTGGAATGATGTCTTCTCTACTCTCGAATCTCAAAATCATACCGGCTTGCCGCACTAAGGCAGAAATCTTAGCCGCACAGAAGCAGAAGGCTGTCATTCTTGGCTCACTGCGTTTGCTCAGGGCACATGATTTTCGGACCCAATGATCACTTACCCCACGGTGTGAGGAGTGGTCATTGGTTGATTATGCTGGCGCGCCCTCCCGAATGTATCGGGGCTTCGGGGGATAGGGCCTGACCAGCGCACACTACGGTGAAAAAAAAATCGTTCATTATGCATAAAAATACATTTATATATATAAAAGGAAAAGGGTTAGCCAAAGGCTATCTTTCACCCCTCCCAGAAATTATACAGTGAGTATAAGAAAATAATTATAAACATACTTATTTACTTTCATAACAGTAATAGAGAAGAGAAACAAATAATGCATCAAATAGTTGCTGATAACGCTTAATATTCTTAACATCATTTTGGTTAATTTAACAATTCCATTGCACTACCATACATTGAATTTTAAGGATTAGCCCTGAGTAATAAGCATCTGTGATTTTATTTCTTTCTTAAATTGATGAATATTATGATTTGAAAAGAGTAAAATTCCATTCAGATAAGAAAACAAAAACATCCTTGAAATTTGGAAGTACGGTGTCAAGGTATGTTGAATGAGTTGATTCTCAAATTGACCATAAGTAAGTATGTCAGAATGCCTGCTTAATGAACCATATAAATAACTAGGTACATGAATTGATTGTTGATAATTTCTATTCGGCGCTGCGGTCGGATGGAATATTGTGTTACTATCACTAGACTATCATGTTGCCAGATTTGAAAATTCAGCTTCTGCAAGAATCCGCTCGACGCTAGCGCAGAATTGAAATTATCAACAATCGTTTTAATCCATCCAATTATAATTATCAACAAACAATTTTATTCATGTTCCACAGAAATTATAGTAAATTATTCGATAATTACGAAAAAAGTATATATTTATGACAAACATTTACTTCCAAAAATTTCAAACAATGAATCTATATTATAACTGTTCGCACTTTTCATCAAAGAAATTAATTCATGTAAATTCGACAAATTGTCACGTAGGGTATACCTATCTCCCCTTCAGCCTCGTGCAGAGAAGAATTTGGAAATGCATGAAAGTATCCCAAAACTGTTATACCATTGTCATCATCATCCACTTTAGTCTTCTTACGAATGATTTTTGGACGGAAGGTTCCATTCAACCTACAGTTTTTTAGTAGTCGATTTATCACATTACTATTCGTCTTCGGAAGTTCTGGATATCTCTCATGAAATACTCGGCATGTTCTAGTTGCAATTCTATTGCACTCACCATAAATTATCAATAAATTCAAAAAATCGTCATTACAGTAACCTAATCTTGACATTATTCTATTATAATTGGTAGATATCACAATCAGTCAAAACCACCAACGGAAGTCTGACGTAAAATAATTGGTTTATTCATTTTTTCGAATTGACTGATCTGAGACAGTTAAAAAACTGGATCAAAAATAAATATAACTAAGTATAAAAAAATGTTGAATATCCAAAATAAGTGATGAATTCAAAAAAACGAGCAAGAAAACCACGTCAGTTTCCGTTTGAAACAGTTTATCTCAAAAAAGGTTCAAAATAGAAATAGTATTATCTGAACAAAGTTGATCTAAAATTGGATGTAGAGCTCAAAAATTTCAAAATATACAGGGTGTTTCATTTGAAAAAATTGAGTTCCACTAATTTTTTCATGAGATCAAAGTATCTGAATTTTTTGAAGACCCTGTATGAGTCAAATGAAAATATGACTCGGAGTGAAGATCCTCATAGTATCACTCCACTATATTTCAAATTTGATCGTTTTAGTGCAAGAGAGTTCAAGATTATCAGCATTTATAAAAGTTCATGTTTGGTAAAAAAAAATATCGAAATCAATTTATATCTTCTAAACGGTAATAGATACGTATAGGGAAATAGTATATGAATTTGTTGACAAAGGGATAATGAATCATATGTATACGGGGTGTTCTATTTGGAAAATCAAAGAAGCCGCTACTTTATAGTAGAAGCAACAACGCCGCTTCGTCTGAAATATTTTACTGTAAAATTTTCAGGTTGATCCGTTAAATAGTTTGTCAGAAACGGGTAATTAAAGCTCTGTATACACAGTGTCATCCCCAAAGTATGCACCATGAGGGAAACTTATTCATTAAGGGTTTTTCGACAAAAATTTATTCCTGATAAAAGTTTGTGCATCCCCTAAAACTAAAGATGCACCAACAAAATATAGTAAAACACATGTAATATATGTACAAGGAGTCTTCAAATATTTGATTTTGAGACAAGAGTAAAGTACTGTTATTTTGAAAAATTTCGAAAAATGTTTTTTCCTTAAAATGGGTCTAAAAATTACCTCCTTAAATATTAGCATGTGTTTAAGGAACACCCTGTATATAGACAAAGATTGTATCGAGTGTGTATGATGTACAAATCAAAAATGAAACAATTAGTGGACATAACACTCCAAAACATCATACACATTCCATAAAATCTTTGTCTGTATTTATATCCTGGACCCGGATATCACGCAGATAGCTATAGCTACCTACGTGGTCATGTTAGATGTAGCCTGGGAATTCTAGGTCTTCTAACTGGAACCACAAATGTGGGGTTGGCTCCTGTTGTTGACTCCGTGCATATGTGTTGTTTCCTGCTTTAGGCAAACAAGTGTTACCCACCTTTACACTTGGCTGCACCGCGCTGATGAGGCCAATAGCCAGAAACACGTGTCCGCGGTTTGCCCCCCTTTTTGGAGTGTTATGTCCACTAATTGTGTCATTTTTGATTTATATATATATATATATATATATATATATATATATATATATATATATATATATATATATATATATATATATATATATATATATATATGAAATCTGAAGTTTTCACGGATAGGAATATGCTGAACTGGTTTTTCCGGGTATTTGATCCGTGTATGTGATATTATCTCTAATTTCACCGACGTTTCGACGAAATCTCATTTGTTATTATCAAGGTGTGCTGTTACGTGTTCAGAAGTTTGTTGACCTTGCTCAACTCACTTCTTACTATAATGGTAAAATGGTATTCGTTATGTGTTCAGAAATAGAGTAGTCCATAAACCCTCTACTACCTACTATTTAAATGTTGTTGAGTTTTACCTGAGTTCTTCTTCTTCTTAGTTGACCTCATCTCCCCGTTAAGGTATCGAATATGAAATCTGAAGTTTTTACGGATAGGAATATGCTGAACTGGTTTTTCCGGGTATTTGATCCGTGTATGTGATATTATCTCTAATTTCACCGACGTTTCGACAAAATCTCATTTGTTATTATCAAGGTGTGCTGTTACGTGTTCAGAAGTTTGTTGACCTTGCTCAACTCACTTCTTACTATAATGGTAAAATGGTATTCGTTATGTGTTCAGAAATAGAGAAGTCCATAAACCCTCTACTACCTACTATTTAAATGTTGTTGAGTTTTACCTGAGTTCTTCTTCTTCTTAGTTGACCTCATGTCCCCGTTAAGGTATCGAATATTAAATCTGAAGTTTTCACGGATAGGAATATGCTGAACTGGTTTTTCCGGGTATTTGATCCGTGTATGTGATATTATCTCTAATTTCACCGACGTTTCGACAAAATCTCATTTGTTATTATCAAGGTGTGCTGTTACGTGTTCAGAAGTTTGTTGACCTTGCTCAACTCACTTCTTACTATAATGGTAAAATGGTATTCGTTATGTGTTCAGAAATAGAGTAGTCCATAAACCCTCTACTACCTACTATTTAAATGTTGTTGAGTTTTACCTGAGTTCTTCTTCTTAGTTGACCTCATCTCCCCGTTAAGGTATCGAATATGAAATCTGAAGTTTTCACGGATAGGAATATGCTGAACTGGTTTTTCCGGGTATTTGATCCGTGTATGTGATATTATCTCTAATTTCACCGACGTTTCGACAAAATCTCATTTGTTATTATCAAGGTGTGCTGTTACGTGTTCAGAAGTTTGTTGACCTTGCTCAACTCACTTCTTACTATAATGGTAAAATGGTATTCGTTATGTGTTCAGAAATAGAGTAGTCCATAAACCCTCTACTACCTACTATTTAAATGTTGTTGAGTTTTACCTGAGTTCTTCTTCTTCTTAGTTGACCTCATCTCCCCGTTAAGGTATCGAATATGAAATCTGAAGTTTTCACGGATAGGAATATGCTGAACTGGTTTTTCCGGGTATTTGATCCGTGTATCAGAATATCAGCTATCAATATATCAACAATATTATAATCAACATAAATACTGATAGACATGAACAAAAGCAAAACATAAAAGAATTCAAATACAGTTACAAAAAAGCTGAATTGTATAGGCTTTGCGAAATGGTGAGAGATATCGATTGGTCTGATGTGACATCAGAAAAAAATGTTGATGTGGCAGTTGAAAATTTTTATGGTAAATGGAATAAGATAATTGATGAATGTGTATCAAAGTACAATGTATATAAAAACTCTAAAAAATATAAGGTTTGGCTTACGGAGGAAATTAAAGAGTCGCTGAAGAAGAAAGGGAGGTTTAGGAAATTAAGCTTTGTACCTGATTATTATGCAATACAGTTCAACAGTTTAAGAAAGAAGATTAAAACACTAATAAGATTAGAGGAGAGAGTATTCAATAAAAAAAATTTAAGGTGGGTTGGGTACAGATATTGATGATTTTTGGAATTGGGTGAGAAAATAAAAATGATAGTACTGGGAACTATGAATATAAAGGGAAAAAAATTGAAGACAATGAAACAGCGGAAGCATTCGCAACGTTTTTTTGCCTATGTTTATTCAAAAAGAAAGTCATCGATCAATCATATTCTGACTGTGTGAGTGGTTTTTCGGTAACAAATGATACGTTCAGCATGCAATCAGTTACACAGTCTGAATATGAATGAGCAATCTGAAAACTGAAAAGAAGGCAGCTGAAATAGATGGTATATCACCCTATGTGGTATACCATCTATTTACACCAAGTGTAAATGAGTGCTTCGCAACACCTCTGCTACATATCTTCAATTTAATCCTGACAACAAATGAATTTCCGGGTTTATGGAAAATGGCTGTAGTTACTCCCATTTTCAAATCAGGTGGTATTTGACTCATATCAATAATGCCGACACCTTCTAAATTATCTGAACTATATTCAAGATTATATGGATATGTTGAGAACAGTATAATGCCTCAGCAACATGGCTTTGTTTCCAAAAATTATGTTAATACAAATTTATCCATCTTTGTTTCTACAGGGTACGAAACACTTGAGAGTAAGTCACATCTAGATGTACTATTTACTGATTTTAAAAATGCTTTCGCCAAAGTTGATCACGATGTATTATTAACAGAGTTGAATGAGTTTGGACTTTCTGATAGCACACTCAAAATGTTCGGAAGTTATCTTGAAAAAATATTTTTACTGGTTAAACATGATGGAAATTCTTCGGGGAAATATGAAGGATGTCTAGAGTATCACAAGGATCCAAATTAGGACCCTTGCTCTTTGTTAAGTTAATTAATGATTTGCCCTCAGTTCTCAGGTACTCAAGCTGTTTGTTTGTTATGATCTCAGAATAAAAAAAAATTGAAACTGTCAGAGACAGTGTTATGTTGCAGAAAGACTCGCAATATGATTGCGAGTGGAGTTATAAACATAAACTATTTTTCAATCTAAAAAATGCAGTGCTATGAGAATAACAAGGTTAAGAGATCCGATAATATTTGATTACATGATGCAAGGAGAGGGGTTAAAAAGCGTTATGGAAATGAAAGATCTGGGTATTGCATATCATGATAGAGTATCCTTTTCAAACCATGTAAAAATATAATCAAATCAACAAACCGTATGTTAGGCTTCATAGTAAGACAAACAATATTTTCCAATAAAGAAGCTATAAAGATTTTGTACTACACATTAGCCAGATCGAAACTTGAATTCGGATCAGAAATTTGGTTAGGAGGATATTAAACTACACTTTTTGTAAGTAGAAAAAATTCAAAACAAATTTTTGAGATTTTTGTACTACAAAAAATATCGTATCTATCCTGACTACAGAATATTTAGAACAACACAATTGAGAAATTAATTCAGAATATTGTCTCTGGACAATGGAAGAAACCAAAATATATTGATATTTCTATTCAAAATACTGAATCATGGAGTCAAGTCTCCTGAACTCCTCCCAAGGATAAGATGTAATGTGCCTGCAAAAAGAATGATATATATACCCTTTTTTGGTACCTTGGGAGCTGTCTGACTTATCCATTCAGTCCAAGTCTCCAGAAAATAGTGCAGCCTCTTGGGCTTATTGCGTTTATTCTCCCATCTTCTCATGACACCCATTCCATCAGTCTCGTTCCCTGTACTAGTTTGTACAGGTTTCGTGTTGGATGTTCGTCATATTCTTCTGGACGTGATTTAGTATATCCATATATTGCCTGCCTCCTGTAATTCAGTGCCTCACATTCGCATAGGATGTGTAAAGCTGTTTCTATCCCTTCGTTGCATAATCTGCAGCTGAGGTCTCCGTTGTACAGCACCATTTTATTCCGGTCTAAGCGGACAATGACCGGTTAGTAACCTTGTAATCATTCTGAGCCAATCCCTTCTATATTGAAGTAGTTCTTCGGTTCTTTTCTCTAATGAAGGTTCTACTGTGTTTGTTGCCAGGTACCTTTGTCCAGTACTCTGTGTGCTTCTTATTGGTTCATGTCCTAATCTGGTTTCGTACCAATGATTTTGGTATCCCCAGCTGGTTCAGGACCTATATATGAAGTTGATGATCCGCGTCTAGCGCATGCCATTCCAAACTACAGATTCTTTCACAGAGAACGTGTTGGACGTGCTGGAGGGGGAGTTGGCATTTTTGTCAAACGATCCCTACAGTGTGTCCAATACGGCATTGACAGTGCTCGATTACACGGTACTGAGGCCGCGGGGGTCGAAATTCAACTGAGCAGGGGTTGTCCGAACATTCGTCTACTCCCAGAATCTCTGGATGAACTGCTGATGGGAAGCAATATTCCGATAATTGCTGCTGGCGACTTCAATGCCAAACACTGACCTTGGAGCAGAGCCACAAATCGAAACGGCCAAGCGCTCCATGCGCATGTGGACAGGCATGAATATCTTATGCTGGGACCAGATGAGCCTGCGTACTATCGCAGGCAGTCTAGGCCTGATGTACTAGACATCGTGCTTCTCAGAAATGCGAAATTTACGTTCTGTCGGAACTGGATTCCGATCATAATCCAGTAATCCTGGTATTGGGCGATGATCTTCCTCCCCCTGATTATCGCATGAGATCCAAGACGGACTGGGATGTCTTCACAGCCCAGCTCGAAGAGATGCGCACCCCTCCTGAGGTACTCTACTCTCCCGACGAACTCGACGCGGCAGTTGAGCGTTTCGAGCTTTCTGTGAATGATGCGATTCGAGCGGCCACCTCCAGGGAGGAGTGTCCGCTGAATAGCTACAACGAGTTTCCCCCTCGTATCAAAGCTTTGATACGAGAGAGAAATCGCCTATCAGCGAACCCTTTTCCCAGGGGACAAAACAGCGGCGAACAGGATGGCCAATCAAGTCAAACAGGCCATCATTGAGCATCGAAACGAAAGGTGGGAAGAGCTCTTGGAATCCTTCGAACCTGGGAGTGACGAGCTTTGGCGAGTCACTCGTAGGCTCAGGAGGAAGAAGACTGCTCTCTCACCCATTCACGGAGAGCGCGGAGTGTGCTACTCCCCCGCCGACAAGGCGTTAGCCTTTGCAGGCACGATGGAACGTCAGTTTCAACTTAACGTTGACGACAACGACAACATCGATCGCGATATGCTGCTGGAAGACCGGGTTCACCGACTCCTCAGATAAGATGAGGATGACGATATCCGTCCGGCTTCTATGGAAGAACTGAAGGGTCATATCAAGACTGCAAAGGCCAAGAAGGCTCCGGGGGTGGACTCAATAACCAACAAGTTGTTGAAGAGACTCCCGGAGAACTGCGTTGAATTTCTTTTGAACCTAATTAACAGTTCGTTGGCCCTCAGACACTTCCTTAGAAGGTGGAAGCATGCGATCATCGTCATGCTCCCAAAATAGGGTCAGAACCAGCAGAATTATCGCCCGATCAGTCTACTCTCGTCGGCGGCTAAGCTGGCTGAAAGAGTTGTACTGCAAAGACTCAACGAAGAAGTTGAGGACCGAAATGTTCTGCCTAACGAACAATTTGGTTTCAGGAGAGATCACTCCACTGAATTACAGGCTCTAAGGTTGGTCGATAACACCATCAGCGAGCTCAACACTAACAAAAAAGTGCATATTGTGCTGTTAGACATTTCGAAGGCCTTCGACCGAGTATGGCACGAAGGCCTTCTGCACAAGCTAAACACGTTCGACCTACCTCGGAGCCTGATCCGGTGGATCGGGTTTTTCCTGAAAGACAGAACTTTTCAGGTCAGAGTAGAGGGCTCTCTGTCTGATAGCAGAGAAATCCTCGCTGGGGTGCCACAGGGGGCCGTGCTCTCTCCGACGCTGTATTCACTCTATACCAGCGACCTGCCTAGGTCCGAGCGAGTGAAGATATCCCTGTACGCCGATGACACGGCTCTTCTCTAATCTTCTATGGGTCGAGAGCTCGGCGTCGTCTATATGCAACGTGCATTGGACGACCTCGAGGCTGGTACCTCGATTGGAAGATCTGAGTAAACCCGGAAAAGACTCAGGCGATAACCATGGGAAGATTACTATATTCTCCGGCCAGAGAAGTGAGAATCTCTGGAAGGGAGGTTGACTGGCAAGCGCGGGTAAAGTACCTCGGCCTTCTGATAGACAGTAGGCTCACTTGGAACCCGCACATCATGTGCGTCAAGTCTAAGATCGAGGGTTGGATAGCCAGTCTGTACCCTCTGATCAACAGAAAATCAAAAATGAGCACGAAGAACAAAATCATGATCTATAACACGATGTTCAAGCCTGTCATCATGTATGCTTCAGGCGTCTGGGGATAAGCGGCTCCGTCCAACATTTCCATTTTGGAAAGGTTGCAAAATAAGTTAACTAGGATGATTGTGAATGCTCCTTCGTTCGTGCGGAATGAAGCCATCCGCAGAGATTTGCAGCTGCCTTCCATTCGGCAGTCCATCCAGTCGAGGAATGAGAGAGTTTTTGAATGAAAAAACGGAAACTCATGAAAACCCGTTAGTTAGGGAAGCCACAGATTATGCCGTAGACGACCCCTCCCGATAATGAAGGCCCCGACCCTTTCGAATGAGGCCCCCATGTCCCCCGTTAACGAATGAATAACTTTCTCATCCATCCCACCCCAGTCAGGTAAGGGTATCCCGTGAAGGACGGCACTGATGTCTAAGGACTTCATGCCGTCATCAATCAGTCATGAACCCATTGGTCCTCTTCGAGACCAACAATCAGTCGAAAGGGTAGGGGAGCTGGTCTCCAAACCTGAAAGAATTCAAGATGACATTCTGGCGGTCTAGCGCATTCATCATCTTTATCATTACTTGTGATTCCTGAATGCCCAGGGTGTCCTGAATGACACCCAGCACAAAGTTAATTTGTTCCTGTTTGCAAGTTCATTCAGCTCTTCATGGCATTCCCAGAACAGTTTTGATGTCACTTTCGGGTTTGTCAGAGCCCCTAGTGCGCTCTTCGAGTCTGTTAAAATATTGATCCGCTTATTTCTTTGAGGTCTCAATTTAATCAGCCTTGCAAGAAAGCATACACTTCCGCCTGAAAGACGGATGTGTATAGTCCTTGCGGATAAATGTAGTTTAAATTTCTATCCACTCGGTATATTCCAGCTCTCGTTCCATGTTTGGTTTTCGATCCTCCTGTATACCAGGTGTTTTTCCAAACATGTTTTCGGGTTGACCAATGGTCTTCCACTCTTCACGGCTTATGATTTTGGCAGGGAAGTTTGGCAGCTTGTCGATCCCTCTTCTCCTCCACGCCTGGATGATTGATTCCAACGACGTATTGTCAAATGTGCCCTCAATATCCAAAAAAGCAGCTGAAAGTACTTCCTTGTTTTTGTAAGTATGTTCTACTTTTTGTGTTTCCCTACAAAGAGCCGTTTCTGTTGACATACTTGACCTGTATGCATATTGGTCTCGATGTAATGGTCTGATAGCCATTGATACGTTCCTAATATGGCTGTCAAGTAGTTTTTCTAGCGTTTTCAACGCAAATGACATGAGACTGATTGGTCTCAAGGACTTCGCTGAGTCCTGTACGATTTTCCCAGGTGGCCCTGATCAATCTCCAAATTTTTGGTATGTGTCCCAGTATACAGAATGTTTTGAAAAGAACTTTTGGTCCCTTTTGGAGCATTACTGGGAATATGCTATCAGGTCCCGGCGACTTATAGGGTTGAAATGAGTTCACAGCTCATTAAATTTTCTCCAGATCTATCAATTCATTCATCACTGTCATTTTCCAGTCCTCCCTGGATGCCCTTTTCGGGGTCTCTGATGTCAAAATCCATGCGGTTTAAACAGGTTTCTAGGTTCACTACATAGGCTCCCCAGTTTGTTTTCCGGGGATTTTGATACGTTAGGATTGAGGTCTGAAATACCTCCGATTTCAAAGTTTATGTGTTGATGGTCTGAACAACTTTCCTCATCCGACACATTCTATTTCCGAACATAGTTACTTACAAATGTAGTTCCTATCGTTACGTCTATTACTTCACCACCTCTCGCATTTACGAAAGTTGAGAACTTTGAAATGTCCAAGTTATTTGCCATGATAAAATGCCGTTTTCGTTGCTAACCTCTTTCGTTGGTGTTGGTGCGTCCCCAGGTTAGGTGGTGTGCATTGGCATCACAGCCAATTATAAGTTGTAGTCCCTCTGCTTGGAAGGTCCTAACCAACTCTTTCACTTCCCTGGTTGTTGGTGGTTACGGACTGTCGTAAGAAAGGTATGCTGATCCAATGATGATTTCCTCAGGTCCGCCCCCGCCAGCCGTCTCCATTTTGACTGCTGTCAAGTCTCTGGAACACAAATTACTCAATGGCAGTATATTTATTCTTTTACGGATAATTATGCATGTTCTTGGGGTCTCTGAGGTTCTGTTATAAATTCACTACCCTCTTATGCCCCCAATCACATTATTTTCCCCCTGTACACCCAGGGTTCTTGTATGAGAGCAAAATCAAACCCCCCCCCCCATCAATTTGGTAAGGACAGCCAAGGCCCCCTTACTGAGTGTCAGGTTTGTTTGTATTACTCTCAACATTGCTGGTGAGAGAAGATGACCATGAAGATGAAGATGACCATGCCCAGCTTATAGTAGGCTTTGAACTCCAAGGCCCTGAAGGAACTTCCATTCGGGGAGAAGGCTAGGATTTGTTCTTTCTCTTCCACTTTTCTACGCAGGAGGATCCAGTTCTCCACTCCCAGTGCAGGATTATGTTCACTGAGGCGTGTCCTAACTGAAACCATCTCGATTTTTGGCCCGGAATGAAAATTAGGCCTCTCAGTCTTTTCGGGAGTTCATTGGCCTCGACCACGGTCGAGTCTGCCCACTCCCAAAGATTGCCCAAGTTTCCAAAGCTTCTTCTGAGTCATTCTTCCGTCCCTTCATTCACACAGATCATCCATAGGACCCCTGCGCCAAATTAGGTGTTTTTAAATTGTAGATTTTCGAGGTTACCAGAGAGAGTATTGTTCAATTCGCGGACAAGTCCCTCCTGGATTAGGTCTGCTTGATCCTAACGCAGGGTGACCTCAGGGTGTCGCATGTCAGCAACCGTCAACCTCAAGCTCCTAGCAGCCTCACTATAAGTCCCAGTTTCTTTGGAAGTCCTGGGTTTTTTAGTACCTTTTGTGGGGAACTTTTCACATCCTCTCTAGGTCTCTTTTTGGCCCTTTTGGTTCCTTTAGTTTTTTCTAGTTTGCTGTTGTCCTTTGTATTACATGGATTTTCAATCCACGTTCCCGCAGCTATTTTCTTCGCTTTCTTCAGTTTGCACCTCCAGGATAGTATTTGTGAGGAGTCGCTCGAAGAGTCCTTCTCTGATGTTCTAGTAATTATTTGGTCCATTCAAGTCCCACGAGTATAGGGGTAAGGGGGTTGTCCACATCCATGGTGTCCCCTGTATGGATATAAGGCCAGATACTTCGGGAGGTCGCCTGGTATCCCAAAGGTTCCGTTAGTAATACCTGATGGGGCTCAGGTACCATTCATTCTTTGGCACGGGTCGCATAACACCTTGGATTAGACTTGGGTCCTTCTTAGTCTGACTGCTCTGTTTCGGCCTCTTCGGCATGGGAGACCCTACCAGTAGCTGAACTGCGGCCGACATAGCTCGTAACTTCATCACAGTACGCAAGCTCTCCCACCACGACAAGGTGAAGACCCCTCGGGAGAGTCAATATACCCCTAGTTTGTACTACTGTTAGGTCACCGCTCATAATCATGTTGCGACTAGCCAATACATTCAACTTACTGATGGATATAGATTGGGCAGTTTCATTCAGCGCTTTCAAAAAACTCGTTACACAGTTCATAATAAATTTCAATTGAGCATATATTAAGTATTAAAATGTAAGCCATATGAATGTATCTATTTATATTTATATTCGATTTTTTTATTCATGTAATAAGGCCTTGTAGGCCTGTTTGAATAATAAATAACTAAGTATATACGTCTAGCCTCTCCCAGAACACTAAGTATATTTGACACTCCTTCTTCACCCAGCCTGCACACGGATTGAGTTCAGCCTCAAGCATTTCTACCATGTCGCGTTGCTCCTCGACTCCCTGAATACAAGTGGAGCTTCAAGCAACCCAGCCAGTCTACAGTAACTTCTGCCGATGATTCCATATCTGTTGACCCCATCCGGGTCACATAGTCCCTTACACTAGCGAACAACTCCACTTCGTCCTTATCGGCATCGACCAACCTTCAATTGAGCAGAGTTGCCAATTCATTTCCGAGATCCTCGGAATGTCCTTGAGCTCTCTCAGCAATTCGAATATTATTTTGTCGCAAAACGCCGTTCTTCCATGAGCTTCCTCAATCTTGGGAACAGGAAAAAGTCGCAGAGGGGCAAATCTGGTGAATAGGGTGGCTGAGGCATTATTGCGGTATTGTTTTTGTCAAAAAATACGAAAAAATAATGAAGACCGAGCAGGTGCTTTCTCGTGATGCAAATACCATGAATTGTTTTTTTACAATTAAATACAAAGCGGCGCATAACTCCTCATTGATCATAAGACCATGGGACAGGAACTCCTGATGAACTGCGCCACGATAATTGAAGAAAATGGTAAGCAAAACCTCGATATTTCTTCGAACTTGAAGTGATTTTTTTGGTATTGGCTCCACTGGGCTTTTCTATTGGGACAATTAAACTTCGGTTCCAATGTCATAACCGTATACATATGATTTGTAACTGAATGGCCGTTGAAGTCGTTCAACAATTCCCAAGCGATGCTCATGCGACAGTTTTTCTGGTAAAAATCCACCAATTTTGGAACAAACTTTGCTGCTACATGCTTCATGCCCAAAATTTTCAGAAATATTGCATGGCATAAGACAGCGGATATACCGACATCCTCAGCAACTTCTTCAATTATGATTCAACGATTCTCTATGACAATTTTTTTCACTTTCTCAACATGTTATCGGTTGTTAATATGCTGGAGTGTCCAGGGCGAACGCTGTCACTCATATCTTCTCGACTTTCTGTGAAAAGTTTGTACCACTCGTTAACATTTTTTGACTCGGCGTACAATCATCGTATGCTACTGTCAATATATCTAGTGTTTTTGAGCACTCAATTTTATTTTTTCAACTAAGTTTGATGCAGAGTCTTCAATCCATTATTTTCGATAGCAAAAAATTGCCGAACACGTAAAACGCTTCTAACTTTATGCATCTCACCAACATACTCAACATGCTGAAACTATGAACATATGTTCAGGACGAGTAAGAACGTAAGAATAATCGCTGATTGAATGTACGTAGCCCGCGAAATTTAACCCAACGTAAGTTTGAAAGATTAACATCAGATTCCCAGTATCTGCAACCGGGCTTCGGTTTGAAACTACTAAGTATTGGTACATACATTCTCAACCACTAATCGTCCCCAAAATTTCAAGTTTGCTCAAATGACGGATACGGGGTCTTGAAGAATTGTCAGCGATGATGGCGCTACTCAAAGAATAAATAGCTAATCGGCATGATTGAATTTTGAACATGGGTTATATTCTTCAAATTGTGGTTTGCTGTATTTTGATTGTGGTTGTGGATTTGTGAAAGTAAAGTTATTGGTGCGATGATTATGAAAATTGGAAACTCATGACTAGGTAAAGTAAATCACTTTCAATTACATTCTGTTAACACTATTTTCATTCGTTTCTAACTACCTATATTATTTATCATTTTAGCCAAATTTGAGTTTTGACAGATGGAGAGACATCGAAATTCTATATATTCAATCATGGGTTTACTAAAACAATAAGACTTTGGAGTTCTAGCTGAATGCTCTAGAATGCGTTTCCGTTCGACGATATGGAGCCAATTAACTAGTTCATTATTCAGAACTTCGCCCATTAACATGATGCTGAAATGGTATGACGTAAATTATCAACATGAGTAATATGTAGCAGTCATTAGCCAGAAGTTTTACCTGCATTTGATAGCTGTAGTTTCGATGAAATAATTCCACCTCACTTTCGTGAGGTTTATTTTACCCGGGAAACAATAATACAAATACTCCATTCCCTGATAGTTTAATGAAAAAAAGAAATTTCCGATTATCATCCTTGTGTTATTTCTAACAAAGAATCAGTGATATTGAATTGAGAAAGAGTTTGTTTCTGAGATTTTTAGAAATAGTTACTTTCAGACACTATATTCAATTTAGTAACAATGCAGGCTTTTTCTAAATTTCAAATTATATGTAATCCTTTTAAAGTATAATTTACATTTGACTAAGTACTATTAGCAGTGTGAACGCAAAAAGTCACCAGCTTCTTTAATTCTGAACGGGTAAAGATCGAGGTTGGACAAAATTTATTTGAAAAGGTATCTGTTAAAGTACTTTTTGATAAGAACTGTTACCAAGAGGGCGTTACAACATTTTTCAATAGAGAAGGGTTTTATAATATATTGTTTGATAAGCAATCTAGTTCTCTATCCAACAGTGTTATATTTTTGTCATTCAAATCGGACGTTATTGAATATTGTGAAGTCCTATAATCTTTCAAATGATCTCTAGAAAAACGATAAATATAATTTCAAAGAGAAATGTTTCTCCTTAATGGTAGTTGAGGTTTCTCAAACATTGTTGATGATAAGCTTTCATTTATTTTTTACAGTCTCTTCTACATATTATTTTTCAGGTTTCGACGAGATCGACTAATATGGTCATAGTTCTGAGTAGGTAATATTGCCACCTAGTAATACAACATCATGGCTATTCGCAGTCCGTTATCCATGTTAGGTCTCCCGTACTTCAACTAGATAAATTCTCTTGAAAAAAATATCTGGTTGAGGGAAGATTGATTTCAAGAATTCTACTCATTATTTTTGATGAAACGAATTTTACTTTTATTTCATTTGGCAAAGTGTAGGTATCTTATAAGACTTTGCTAATCATGTCTCTATTTTGTAGTTGAATTATTAACAATGAATAAAATTGTTTCTTTGAGATTATTGGCATTCATCTCCTTCAAGAAAGGAGAAAACTCAACTTTTGTGGAACAAGGGTTTGTTTGAAATCTGTTATTCAGTTCTGTTTTCTTCACTCTCATTCCCACTAATTTGTTCATCACAAAATTGAAAGAAATGTTATCTTTTGAATGCTTCAATAAGAATATGACGATATTGTTTTCTTTACTATTCCTTTCTTGTTGTTGAAGAATTTCTGAGAATCGTAACTCAACGAGATTTTAAGTTTGCTTCCTCGATTTTTTTTAATTCTTACCTCAATAGTTTTGATGACCAATTTCAATTATTTTTTTGTTTTATTCCTACAGAAGTTTGAGAGATTTCAGCGGTTTTTTATAATTTTTTCAAGTATGCCTTAGTTGAATATTTATCAGATTGAATTTATCAGATTGAATGAATTCAATAAATTACTGGTATTACCCATCCGGGATTCAAAAGGACATTTTTGTGAATGTGAAAAACAAATTGGACATAATTCATACAGTTCTATCTTCAGTTTCCTAATATCAGCATAGAGAAAGTTAATTGAATGAATTGATTGTTGTAGACAGTGAGAGTAACTTATGGTACGGGTCATTTATACATATACAAGCAAAGCAAACAAGGGTAGAATATTCGCGAATAAAAAATATGAAACACCAGTATTGTTTACAGAAAAATGACGGCATACAGAAATATCGAATTGTTTGGTGGTCCCTAACAAATATTTGTTTTTGGTAAAGGATTTTGAAATATCTGCCGTTTCACATAAAAACGTGGGATATGATTTTTTCATTGTGGTGCGTGATATATGATTTTTATCAATCATGATTCCATTTTGAATTATCTTCAAAGAGTCTCACACACAATTTATTAGTGACAAAAATACTCATTTGCTATTTATCTAGTTTGATCTTATGTGAAACTTTTTTTAGTTATGATATAATATGAGTTCATCTCTTGGTACAAAAACCTTATTTTGATAAAGAAGAGGTGTACAAGTTAACACAAATATTAGTATATTTTTGAATCGTTTTTGCTCTCGAAGCTGAACTGTTGAGAACTGTTTCCGTTGCTCATGCGCATTCATGTGGAACTTTGTTTGGGCAATTTCTAGGATGTTTTTTTATTTATTTGATTCAAATAATTGACGAATGAGATTAGATAACATTTGAACTGACTACAAGGATACGCTACATAACAAAATGGACATGATTAACAGTATTTTCTTATCTTCAACTCTTCATACATACGATAGGTGGCACAGTGGTCTCCTCAAAATGCATTCTAGTTTAATCAAGTGCCCGAGACTATTTCGGACTGTTTGATTTTTTTTGTTTGTACGCATCATGTCTTGCGCAGTTTCCAAACAGTTTCGGATGTCAGAACCAGAACAAACCTGTAGAGTATGGGGAAGTATAAGATTGACTTTCCATGTGTCAAATGTTTTTTGAAATTAATGACCTATATTCATATTCGTATTGGAATACGTCAGAAAAGTCCATTCGAAAATACACCAAGCGAGTTGAAAAAAGTAATCGAAAAGTGTATGTATTCGACGTCTATTGCACTGTCCTCATCTTCCTAATTTGAAAAGGCTGCTTTGTTATGAAGAAGTTCAGAGAAGTGTAGTTTCTTCTTGTCTGAAGATAATTTGAATAAAAACTCTTTCATTACACTCGAAGAATAGTTATTCCACCAAAAACAAATAAAACAAATTCCGAACACAATTTTATGAAAACAGTGTTCCTCTTTAGGTTTAGGGGAAAATTCAAAGGAGTCGCGTATATGTTGTCCAACAACGCATTTAGTCAAGCTAGCGTAGAGATACGTAACATATGGAAACCTAACGCTCATCTCCCTCCAAAACCAATGAAGTGGAAAGAGAGAAGAGGGGATAGGTGGAAGCACTCAAATGTGCTATGAATAATCAGATTTCGGAGGAATAAGTCCAGTTATCACCCGAAGACGATTGTGGATACTAACAATCGAAACGTTGTGACATAACTTGGTTTGAAATCTTTTAATTTTTATTTTTTCATTTTTTGTTAGTAATATTTTCAATTTTTTCAATTTTATCAGCTTTTATTAATATGTGAATTTTTTATTTTTTGGTTGTTGTATGTTATTCCTTTGTAATTTCAGTTTTTGTTTAATAAAATTGTTATTTTTGGTGAATCTTTTTGATTTTTTCAAGGTTATCAAATCAATTTATATTATATTAGACAATGGAAGTTCGAACTGATGAAATACACCACGAAATATTGTCAACCACCTTCAAACACGCTATTGTTTATTGAGTAGTGTGTATGTGCCCAAACGTTGTTGTAAATCAGAATTCAAAGGTAAGACATCAATGTATGAGGTTTAGCTTGGTTTTAGGTTAGGTTGCGTGTCGCCAGCCGCAGCAGCGGTTATCACGGCTCGCGAGATGCAGCCACGGGCGAACTGGTGGTAGTTGTAATAGGCCCGAGTAGTCGCGATGACTCGCCTCGCCCCGCGAGGCGAAACGGCTCTGGTTGAGGCGCAGCCGTCTGTTGAAACTCTGTCAAGCAGCCCTTCGGCTTGAGGAGTGTCTTCGCAGCCCCCAGGCTCGGAGTATTGCTGATGCCAGCAGTATTATTTGACGAAGCAACAGTGATTCTGTGTATAACACAGTATTATTTTGTTGTAGCATGCACATACTATAGCATCTTATTGCACCCACTTGCAGACAATCCCTCTTTTGCGGGCCAGCAAGCGCTTTGCTAACATGAAATTTCTTTTCAAATTACAGATGAATGTCCCAGAGTCCGCCTTCGTGACGATGGGAGAATTGGTGGAAGAAGCAGCGTAGACCGAGGAGCATGATAAGATCCTGAAACTGGCAGCAGAAGAATGGTTGCCACCGGGCTGGAGAAATTGGAAGGTGGTAAATCTCTCCAAGGAGGAGAGTTTTGGGGACGAGCTAGATCTTCAGATACTCAACAAGTTGAGATTTACCCTGCCCACAGTAGCAATTGCTTGGGTTTTCAATCCAGCGATACAGAGCCTGCCGGAGAAGCAATAACGAGACTACAAGGTCGAAATGTTGAACTGGGCCTTCTGCAGAGCCTTCATCATGAACCCTCCGGCAGTGCTTATCAAAATTAAGGGCTCAGTGGGCCAGGTAGCGCTGTTTCAGCAGGCTTTAGTGCCACTGAAGGAGCATTTCATTTCTAGTAAGCGTGCGGCAGAGTTGTTAGACCCTGAAACGGAATCTTCGGAGGAAGATCAAAATCTAGATGAGTCCGTTGAGGGTGCCGTTGGTGAAAGAAAGTGCTTGGTGCTGAGCAATCCAGCCAAGAGATCGAGAATTGGAAAGTTTGAAAATAGAGTGGAGAACATGTTCCACGTCCTGTTGGACAAGATTGAACACAGGAACGCAGAAGACAATGGATTAATGGCGAGTCGTTCGGTTGAGATAATGATAGTTTATTGAAGGATGAGCTGGACAGCAATCATAACATTGATCCGAGCGCCGGTCCCACGACATGGGAAGCGCGGGTTGCCCGCTCAAAACAAAATAACCAGTTAGCTCAGAAACTCTTGCTCGAGTTCCGCAGGTTATGGAAAGTGCTCCGGCGATTTCGCCTCCTGCTTCAGAGATCAAGGCGCAGGTCCTAGAATGTCAGAAGCAGGGTACCTCAAACTGCAACAGAATTAGCTATAAGGATGTTCATGAAAATCTTCAGGCTTCGTCGGTATTTGTCGCTCTTGAAGTGAATAGCCAGTTGGAAAGCCTAGTACCTAAATCTTTTGCCAGTTCGATGTTAAAAAAAGCAGAGGAAATGGCAGGAACGATCCCGCACAGATTGCTGAAAGAGCGGCAAAAGTTCTCTGAGGGAAAACAGAAAATAGCACAAAGTACCCTGAAGCTTTGAATGAGATCAGAGACACTTTGCTGGGTGACTCAGCTTTCAAGGAATTCTCAGATGACGTATTCCACTACACATGTGCTAGGCGAGCAGAACTGATTGAATTTAGAAGATCTCACCTATTCGACGAGGAAGCTTTATCAAATTTCTTTGACCAGAGTGGTGGTTTCCAGAAAGTATTTTACCAACGTCCTCAGAATTTTGTCTCGAAAACTGCAAAAGAGGAAAGCTACCGCAGCTTCAAGCTCCAGCCAAACCGCGTATCGAATAACTCAGATCAGTCCAAGGAGCAGAAGATCAGCTTGCACAGGTCATCGAACTCGTCTTCCTTTCGGAAGTCGAGTGATGGAGATTACAGAAAGTTATGTATTATAATGAAATAAAACGCTTCCGGCTCACAACTATACATATATTCCTAATTCCAAAACCAAACCACAACTGAACTCCGTTTCACACGAGTCGGTAGCTCATGTAAAAAAATGTACAATAAAAACCTTAGTTTTTATACATGATCCGATATCTAACACCTTTCCCTCTTAACAATTGCAGTCGGAAACCAATACCGTTAGATATGGGAGCATCCAATAATTTCAGGAATATATACAAATATATACATATATAGACAAATTATACAAATATACAATGAATATATTACAAACAATATCAATATGTCAATTTATCTGGAGGCCGAATCTGACTACGCCGTCTTAAAATTCTATCATTATCAGATTCTATATTTTCCCGGGTAAAATCTAATATGTCAGCTGCCTCCGAAGATGAGGGAATTTTCTTAATTTTTTTCTGAGAGGGTAGAGCGAGGTATTATATTAATGGCCTTATCCTTCCCTTCCGTTTCAAAAGTCTTATTTGCTTTCAGATTTTTGTGTCTTTTCCATTTTAAACCTCCCTCTACCTCTACAATATAAGTTCTACTTCCAATTTTCTTTAAAATTATTCCTTCACACCACGGTGACTTTCTCGGTCTGAAATCTCGCACCCAAACCTTTTCGAGTTCACTAAAAGTAATATCCTTTTTATAATCATAATATTTTATTTGATATTCCTGTTTTTTATGAACCTCTCTTTCAACTGAAGGTAGCATTAAATCGAATCTGGTACGCATTTTTCGTCCCAATAGTAATTTAGACGGTGTCTCCCCGGTGGTAGTGTGTGGAGTATTTCTGTAGTAAAATAAAAAACAATTTATGATATGATTGATACTTCTTTCGTTATCTTCTTCTTTACCTTCAATTAGGGTTTTTTTATTATTTTAACTGCTGATTCTGCCAACCCATTTGTGGCAGGGTGATATGGGGCTCCTGTAATATGCTTGATACCTTGTTTTTTCAAAAAAAAATGAAAATCATCCGACAAAAATGATTGAGCATTATCGGTACAGAATTCCCTGGGTAGCCCAAATCTTGCGAAAACACTAGTAAGAATTTCTATGATAGTTTTGGAAGACATATTATTTATTTGAAAACATTCGATCCACTTGGAAGTGGCGTCCTCCAAAACTAAAAAGTAACTGTTGAAGATTGGACCAAAAAAATCTGCGTGCAACCTTGTCCACACTTCTTTGGTCCAATTCCAAGGCTTCAGTGACATTTTCGGGGGATTATTAGAAAATTTTGCACAAATTTTACAAGTCCTTGCCACTTCTTCAATGTTTGCGTCCATTGACGACCACCATACATAGAACCTTGCTAGTGCTTTCATTTTTACTATACCTACGTGACCCGAGTAAATTTCTGGTAAAACATTTGACACAAATTTTTTCGGAATTACTATAGGCTAGCCCCACATTACAGAATCTTGTTCTATTGTTAATTCTTTATTTCAGAGAAAAAATGGTTGAAGTTCTTCTGAAACAATTTTTGGCCACCCATTTCGTATATAAAACATAACTTTGCTCAAAATCGGATCTACTCTTAATTCTTGTCTAATTTGAGAAAAGTTTAACGGAAAATTCTCCTTTTCTAGTAAATGAAAGTAGGACATAGAATCAAATGTCTCGTTATAGTGAATTGATGCACCAAAATCATTATTTTGCCTTTCTATTTTTATGCGTGAAAGATAATTTGCTGTATTTTTATTCGAAGGAATATATTTAATTTCATAATCAAAAGCTGATAATATGTGAGCCCAACGCTGTAGGTGGTTTGCAGAGAAAACAGGCAAACTCTTATTTTCTCCAAATATAGTAAGTAATGGTTTTTGATCACAGTAAAGAAAAAATTTTCTCCCATACAAATACTGAAAAAAATGTTTCACACCGAATATTATAGCCAGTCCCTCCTTTTCTATTTGTGAATATTTTATCTTGGCTGATGTCAACATCCGAGATGCAAATGCAATGAGTCGTTCAACATTGTCGTTATAAATATGACTGATCACTGCACCAATTGCAAAATTAGAAGAATCCACCGTTGATTTCAAAGGTTTATTCGGATCATAGTGAGCTAAAACCATATTTGACAATAACATTTTTTAATTTTTTTCAAAACTATTTTGGCACTCTGTGGTCCATTGCCACTCAACTCCCTTTTTTAACAAACAGTATAAAGGCTGCAAAATCATTGATACATTTTGTACAAATTTACAATAATAGGACATTGTTTTATTGCATAAACTCTATCTTCCGATTTATGGAGACCGGTTTTATCAATTTTGTGACCCATATATATAACGGAATCTTTAAAGAAAGCACATTTTTCTTTACGGACTTTCAAGCCACATTCTTGGAGACGTTGTAAAACTAATTCTAATCTCTCGTAATGCTCTTTGTCATCTTTGCCCGTGATAAGAAGACCATCTAAGAAACATACTACCCCGGGAATTGTGAAATAACTATCCAATAAATTTTTAAAAATAAATGGAGCACCATGTATTCCATACAGTAAGCGTTTGAAAGAAAATAACCCTTTGTGGGTGGATATTGTAACCAACTTTTGACTATCGTCTGACAATAACACTTGTTGGTAGGCTTCAGAAAGATCTATTTTTGAAAATTTTTCACCACCTTGCAATTGATTGAACAAATACTCTATTCTCGGAAGAGGGTATCTTTGTACCTCCAGTTGAGGATTGAGGGTTATTTTAAAATCGCCACAGAGTCTAACTCCACCATTTTGTTTCAATATCGGAACGATGGGTGTTGCCCATTCCGAAAATTCGACAGGCATTAAAATATCATTATCAACTAATCTTTTTAATTCATTTTCTATTTTAGGTTTCAAGCTGAATGGAACAGGGCAAGCCTTATAAAATTTTGGAACAGCCCCTGGTTTTAATTTCAAACTCAAAATTTGTTGAAAGTTCCAAAATTATTTTCAAATACGGCACTATACTTCATTAGTAAATTATCAGGATTGACAGTAAAACTTATATTGTTCAGATTATTTTCGACCTTATTCACTTTACTTATTCCTAAGTTTAACATTTTTAATCCATTGCTTCCTATTAATGGTGGACCTTCGTTTTTAATAATATATATTTTCAACATGTAAGCTTTACTTTCGTAAAATACTCCAACTTCTACAAATCCTAACGGCTTGAACGAAATTCCAACATAATCTCTTAACAACAAATCATTTTTCTGAAGTAACTTATTTCTAAAATGTTTTTGAAATAAACTTTCAGAAATTGCGGCATACGTGAAGCCGGAATCGGCTTCAAAACTGAATGGTTTATTATCAATTATCAATTTAACATAGGTGGGTTTTACATTTCCTTTATTATCAATTGCAATATTTTCTAACTTAAACATAAATTCGGCAGTTTGTTCGGATTCGATGTCTTTTATAAAATTTTGGCTAACATTAGAACGATTGCACATTGGTGCCAAATGCCCCTTTGTCCCGCATTTATAACAACTGTTATTCCGGAACCTACACTCACAACTTTTATGGTTTAATCGACCACATACATAGCACTTACTTGAA
Source organism: Leptinotarsa decemlineata (assembly GCF_025532065.1). Lineage (NCBI taxonomy): Eukaryota > Metazoa > Arthropoda > Insecta > Coleoptera > Chrysomelidae > Leptinotarsa > Leptinotarsa decemlineata. Next base: position 892,766 of record NW_027412596.1, on the reverse strand, counting down.
TCTCGTGAAATACTTCCAGAAGAAAGCACATTTCGCTGTGTATACCCTGTCCTACTTGATGCTATCCCTTTGCGAACCCTACTGCTTTCCGAGGAACGACTGAAATGGACATCTTCAACTTTAATATTCGTTCTAGCAGCTTCCAGTGCTACCACCTGCACATCTTCTCGTTCTTTAATAGCGGATTCCTTTGCTAAAGCTATTTTCACTACGGAAGCTAACGTTACTGCTTCACTTGATGCATCTTCGTCAAATAAACGGGACATAATTTTTTCGTTTCCCATCCCAATTACAAATATGTCTCGCAACACTATTTTCAATTGCTATTCACTGAACTTGCAATTTGTAGCGAGACTTTTCAACTTTGCTTCCCATTCGGAAACACTTTCACTCATACTTTTTCGAGCATTGTAAAATTTTAAACGTTCCGAAAAGTACGATTTTACGTCGGAAAATACACAGTTATGATGTCGATGATTTCACTATGAGTCTTTGTTTCAGGTAAGTCCGGTATGCATAAATTACGCAGCAAAACATAGCACTCTTCGTTCAAAGTATTCATTAAGATTGCTTTTTTCCGTTTTTCTTCTTTGATTTCATTTGCAATGAAAAACTGTTTCAATCGTTCATTGAACACAGAAAAGTCTGAGTTTTTGTGATCAAATACAGCTAGAGAACCAAAAAGTCCTGTTGCCATTGTTTTTTCTGTTCAATGTTTTTATTCTCACTTTGCCACACTTAACGAAAGAATTAATTTACGTGGAATTTCTTATATCCTCGTCGCCAATTGTTATGTATTATAATGAAATAAAACGGTTCCGGTTCACAACTATACATATATTCCTAATTCCAAAACCAAACCACAACTGAACTCCGTTTCACACGAGTCTGTAGCTCATGTAAAAAAATGTACAATAAAAACCTTCGTTTTTATACATGATCCGATATCTAACAGCCTGGTTCAAATAGGAGAGACAGGTCCAGGAGATTTTGACTATCCGTTTTGCGGGGGTCAGCTAAAAAACTTTGTCAGCCAGTGGAAACGGATGGGGGCTCCAGATTATCTCATGGAAATGTTAGAAGGCTACAAAATACTGTTTATAAGGAAACCAGTTACGGTTCTTTCTTCGAAGAAAAATATAAGAAGATTTGGGACCAGAGAATCTCGCCAGATGTCATTGGAGATAAAAAAGCTCCTGAGAGAAAGGGTGTTGAAGAGGGCCAAATGATCGAAAGGATTTATTTCTTCTATGTTCCTGGTCCCAAAGTCAGAGAGGTCGATGAGACAGATCTTCAACTTGAAACAACTGAATCAGTATCTGCAACCGTACAAATTTCGACTGGTTAATCAACGTCAAGTGCCCCGTTTCCTCAGAAGATACGACAACATGGTGAAGTTGGACATTTCTCAAGCTTACTTCCACGTGCCAATCGCCAGGCGTCACCGAAGATGCCTGTGTCTGGTATACAAGGGTCGAGTCTACAACACGACGTGCCTTCCATTCGGCTTGTCAACAGCCCCACTGGCCTTCGCAAGAATCAGCAACTGGTTGACGACTTCATCATAGTGCACAGCGACAGCAAAGCAGCCTTCATTAATGCGTTCAGCAGGACTTGAGAGATGAATTTAGTTTGGGTGTTCCTCCCTCCTTTACTGATTCCAGAGGTTTTGCACCATTTGAACTCAACGAAGAGAGTATTCCTGATTGTAGCGCCTCGGTGGGAAAGAACCTTTTGGCGAATCGAATTGAAGAGCAGGAGCTTGGCAGCCCCCTTTGAGCTACGGAACCTGGAGCATTCGCTGGTAGACCTGGCGAAGGGGAAACCCCCACGGGATGTGAAAAACCTGTGTTCAGAGGTTTGGTGGATATGGGGTGGGCCGATCTAGTGGCTGGCCTAAGTAGCTCGGATTCAGACTTAGTGTCATCGGCGTGGAGGAACTCTACATGAGAGACTTACGGTTCAGCCTGTTGCCAGTAAATAAAATGGTGGGCCGAGAACCAGTTACCACCCAGCCGACTGACGGGTCAGCAGCTGGCGGAATACTTTGGGTATTTAGTTAATGAAAGGAAGCTGGGTTACCGAACCATTTCAACAAAGAAGTTAGTGGTTAGGTCATTGGTTGATTCAAATAGCAAACACCGACTGGGTGCTCACCCATCAGTTAGGCTGATGATTAAGGCTATTGGTAATCGAGAAGCAGCTGAGAAATCCTGAGAAATCGAGCATTTGGAATGTCGAGGTGCTCATCGAGTGGCTGAAACGTCACCCCCTGACCAGAACATCCTTTTCCAAGTCTCCACACACTGCGATTTTGTTACTATTGGCTTCGGGAAGACGATCTCACTCTGCGGGCTATTTCAGGTCTTGCCGAAGGCTTGACAAAGGCCGGCAAATCCTTGCCGGCGTATATCGGAGTAGGTACTGACGACTCGCGGACCTCAGCGGTGCGCACTACCCGGCACCATGGCAACCATAGTCTCAGAGGGGGATTCTCTCCTCTACGAGCCTCGATTGAGGCTTCAAATTGGCAACTTTGGGTGAATATGCATGGAAGATACGGTAGGTAATCAAGTCTTTGGCAAGACTTGAAATAACCGTTTCGCTCCCTTCGGGGTAGGAAATATTTCATGTTTTTAATTCTCATTTCTTGTCAATATTTTTTTTTATTTTTCAGCTCGGGTTAATAGTTCAATTTCTTTGGTTTTTTTTGGTGTTGCTTGTATGTTATTTCATTGTAATTTCAGTTTTTTGCTCGATACATTTTTTTTTCAGCTAATCTTTTTGATTTTTACTAGACAATGACAATGGAAGTCCGAACTGATAGAATGCAACACGAAACATTATCAACCACCTTCAAACAAGTATGTTGAAACGTCATGATGATGATAATGAATATATAGGGAACGTCTTCCACGGACGGTGTCATATGATGAAGTGGTATCCCGGGTGAACATTCGTTCGTATTCATTATAATACAATGACGGTGTTTCGGCAATATCGCACTCGCCACATTCATGTAGTCTTCTTGGCAGCTAAACTCCAAATTGAAGTCGTCTTTGTCTATTAATTCGCTGCCATAGGCTGCAATTATAGCATAAAATGTTCTGATTGGTCCAAGCTGTGCTTGTTCGACTAAAGTGTTGTGATGATGGGTTGAAAAAAAAATAGAAAGTTATTGAAACGGACAGACTTTGGCCTATTGGGCCATGATCGAAAAAAACTTCCGACTGCTACTGCGCCAGATATCTTCAGTTGTGAATGTGTTGACTGAGAGGACAAACGTAATATCTTGAAGTCTCTGGAACGACTGATAGGGGAGCTTTCATTTCACTTGTATAAATACGATTGTTAGGGTGGGGTATCCATGATAATGTTCACTCCTGATTGTACCGCATTTGTACTTGGTTTTTCTGGTGGTCTACGTACTTGATGAATGTACTGCTGGTAGGATTTCATTATGAGTCATATTCTAGTCAATTTCTGGCCTTCTCAACTACCGGATACCACATTCTGTTGATTCGACAATTTTTTTTTCAAATCATCAACATGCAACATGCATCAATGGCAATAATAGCTGTAAAGTCGTATGTTCAACACAGGATCGCAGTTTGCATACGTGGTCTGTTGCTGTACTTCTATTGTGGATTTCTTCGGATTTATATAGCGTCAGTTACGATTTTTTAGTGTATCTTAGTGTCAATACTACGTTTGGTACGGGTAAATATAGACTCAGACTCCTGACTCAGACATTGTTGAGATGTCAAGAGAGTACTTTTGTAATCGCAGTCAGTGCGTACATCACTGCAGATGTCTGCCGCAGTTGCAAACGTGGCCGTGGAAAAACATGTTCTCAAAATGGAAAATATTCCAACATCCAACCAAGTGATCTATGGAATTCATTCGTATGTAATGCCGATCAACAGTTATAACAGATTTTGCAATAGAAATCGTTAATCATTGGAATCTCTGGAATATTTCACATTCAATTATTTCATTTTGCATCTGAAAAAGTTGAACAGAAAAGCTAATATTTGAGGCGAGGCATCTCCTGTTAAGCAATGACACCATAATATGTCACCGTATATGTTGTCTCATTTGCATAAAGAACTGGATAACATGTTGGAATTTGGAGTGGTTCGACTATCAAATAGCCCGTGGGCATCTCCGGTTGTATTGGTTGAGAAAGCTGATGGTGTATTCCGTTTATGTTTTGATGATAGGAAACTCATTAGATTAACGAAAAAGGATACCTACTCTTTACCAAGAGTTGACAACATACTCAGTAAATTAACCGGCGCCAAGTTTTTGTTAAGTATCGACTTGAAGTGCGCTTATTGGCAGATCTCACTGGAGGCAAGTGCTTGTGAGAAAACAGCCTTTGTCGTACCATCTAGAGGTCTTTATGAGTTCGTAGTTCTGCCGTTTGGATTGCACAGTGCCACCCAAACTCTACAACGTGCAATGGACAATATTTCGGGGTACGAATTAGAACCTTACTGCTTCGTCTACTTAGACTACATGATTATCGCACTGAGTACCTTCGAAAAGCACATTAGTGTCCTGTCAGATGTAGTAGATAGGTTGAAACGCACTAATCTTACCGTCATTATCGATAAATGTGAATTCTGTTTGCCATCTCTCCGCTATTTGGGATTTCTCTTGAATGGTCAAGGGCTCAGAACATACCCTCAGAAAATATCAACGATGTTGAATTATCCTCAACCTCAAACTGTCACTGAATTGAAGTGTTTCTTGGAATCTATGGTTGGTATCGAAGATATGTTCCTTTCTTCTCTGATCTGATTGTACCAATGACGACACTGATGAAGAGCAAAAGAAAATATCAAAAGCTTGTGTGGACCGAAGAAGCGGATGAGTCATTCAAAAAGTTGAACGGAGCCCTTGTGGGTGTCCAGTGCTTGTAAGTCCTAATAAAAGAGTTCAAAAACCTCTATGAGCGATATGGTGTTCGAATTTGGTATAACGCCCGGTATCATGCACAAGTAAATCCGGTAGAGAGGGTCAATAGAGTAGTGGGTGCTGCAGTGCGCTCTTATATTGTAGATGACAAGCAAAAGGATTGGGATGCCGAAATCCCGAAGATAGGTTATACATTACTGGGTGCATTTCTGATTACTTGAATTTTGGACGGTATGTTCCAATTGATGGTCGATATTATGGTCGTTTAGATCACTGTCAGGGATATAGCCTGAACCCTTTCAATAGAGAGGCCTATCGTGAAGAACTAGCCAAATTGCCTTTAGAATTTGTCGAAGTTCAAGAACGTTTGAGGAAATCATACGAAAGGAATGCCCACACCTATAACCTGAGAAAGCGTAAAGAAGATCGATACGAAATCGGAGATTTCATGTGGAAGAAGAATTATGTTTTGTCGAAAGGCTCTGAAGCTTTTGCAAGCAAGCTAGCTCCGAAAAATATATTGTGACGTGCAAGAAAGGAAAAATGTTGGACGGTGGCACGATAAAGACCTCAAACCTTATTTTGGTGAACAAGAAGATTGATCCGATGTGATTGCGCGAATGGATGGGATACGAATGAAGGAATTAATGTAGAATCATGATTTCATTTCACTTCAGGAAATTTTCAATTCAGGATTCAAAAACGATTCAGATTAGTATCTATCGTAAAGCCAACACGAAAGCAAGGTTCTAGCTAGGGACTGTCCGAAACCTAAAAACATCTAAGGTCAGTCGAATTAGTCAATTCAATATTTCCATTTCCTATTCTTGAAATGTTGGTAGATATTCCATTACACATATTTTCAGGTTTTTTGGACAAGAATAATAAGATAACCTGTGAAAGATTCACGTCAAGCACTGCTCGACCTTTTATTCTTTTTTTGGTGGTAAAAAAAGCTTACAAGGCGTATTTATCTGGTAATTGGAGAAATTCTTCGGAAAAGCTATAGTTGCATCATACGAACCGTAGCAAGTATAAAAAATTATGATACCCCGTGAGTAGAAGCCCTGATATTGTTGATATATTTTGGAGCGGTATGAGTACTGAAATCTACAGTACATTCTTCAAAATCAGAGGATAGTTTGAGTTTTTACGTTTTCTCTGTGCACCTAAGTCAATACTCGAATCTTTAGATTTGATATTGTTCCGTGCTAAGAGTTCCTCAGTAGTAATATCGTGATCAAAACGAAAAATTATTGGCAATCCGCGAAAACATGTTTCTGGCTATTTATTGGCCTCATCAGCGCGGTGTAGCTAAGTGCAAAGATGGGCATATATATATATATATATATATATATATATATACAACCACCGTGGGTATTCACGCAAGTTATTGCTTCTTTCTGTTGCTTTATTTTAGTGCTTTCGTTTTTTTATTGTAAGGCGGAAATTTAATGTTTTTTTATGATTTCTGAATTGCACATCCGCTTGAGCTCCCGCAACGCATTATAACTTGTTGGCGACATTTGAATTTCTGCATCAAATTCGGGTTGATGAGTTATTTTGAATAGGTTGTGATATATGCCATTATTTTTTTCTGCTGAATTCATATTCATTTATCGATCGATTGTTTTTAACTGTGGTACCTACTGTTTGGTGCTCAAATGTATATATGTTCTTGACTATTTGTAGAATATTCTGTATCCCGGAAAATAATTATTTATCTACGCTATGCTTTGAACTATGTATGTGATCTGTTTTGCCTGGTCTAAAGTATATAATCTACTTGCTTGATTGCTTAGACTCATACCTCATACAGATACAAGTGGTTTCAAGTTTGGAATAAATTTTTAAACCGGTACCTCTTGTTTCATATCATTTGGTAAGATAGTGGCATTGACACATTTAGGGTGTTTGTGAGGCAATTCACCTGGCGCCCATTTTTTTTATGAAATCTAAATCTTCACTGACACTAGTCACAAATACCCACCTGTCTCGATTTAAGTTGACAGGTGATTTGTACCCTTGTCATCGATTGGTAAGGTTACATTTTTGGCGTCCAACGTGGGGCCCTTCAGTTCAAAGGCTTGATAGAATAAAATATTGTTATATTTTTGTGCAATTTTTTTTTATGATAGAGTGAAATTAATCTTTGATTATTGCATAATATTTGCACCCAGAAAATTGCATAATATTTGCGAATTGCATGATTCTGTACCGCCTATATTCACTAGTTTTTCTTTTTCTCCTTGCATTTGAGTGTTTCACATACGCAATTTATTTTTTTGGGGTGATCAAGATGTCACGGAAAATGGTAATCAATCGTTTGGAAAAAGATGAACTCATTTATGAGCTGGCTATTCATGGTACGCTGGTACTGTGGAATAAATGCGCCATAGGCTCGCGACAGCTTTACATGTGGAAAAAAGTGGCGACAGTCTACGTTAGCCAGATCATCCATTTAATTTCGCAGAGGATGGAACAGCTGTAGGAGAAACATTGTGTTCTCTGAGAAATCACCTAACGGACTTCCAAGGCACCAAGGATAGTAATGACGGAGTGAAGATACAAACGAAGATTTCCCATTTATTAGGAAGATTGGAAAGGATGGAACCAGAAGATGGTCCTCAAAAGGCCGCTAAATCCGATTTATATGCTCAGGCACTTACATGGATTAGCTCATTCTTCAATGTCTGGAGGGCCTCCACCAGATCCGACATCAGCAGGAAATCCAGCCAATTTTCAATATAAAATGGTGCCGCCTCATAAATAGAACATCAAGAAGTTTTCTGGAAGCTTTCTGAAAAAAGCAGTTATGGAATGTCCATAACTGTTTTTTTCGAAATTATTGAGGAAAACCGCCAGGCAAGAAATGTTCCAGAAACTATATTTTTAGATTCAGGAATGGATTTGTTCTAAGATAAGGCGTACTTATTCTACAAAGATTGCCGTAATCGGGTGAATAGCTGGAAGGATCTTGCTGAGGAGTTTCAGCAGGAATATGTTTCTCTCTCGTATTTGGATATAAAATTGGCATATTGGCAGGTTCCGGTAGCGGAAAGTTCTAGACCGTATACTGCTTTCACGGTCCCTGGACGCGGATTATTCCAGTTCAAGAGAATACCCTTTGGGCTCCATAACTCTCCAGCTACCTGGCAGAGGCCTATCGATCGATTATTTGGCCCTGAATTAGAACCACATGTTTTTGTGTATCTGGACGATGTGGTAGTCGTCACGCAGACATTCGAGAAACACTTATTTGTCTTAGAAGAGATTATCAGGAAATTGCGGGAAGCAAAACTCACTATGAGTAGAGAGAAGTGTCAGTTCTGTCGATCCGAACTGAAATATTTGAGATATGTCGTCGATAGGAACTCTGACAAAGTATAGGCAATGCTACTGTTACCTATTCCTCAGACCATCAGGGACGTGAGGAGAATATTTGGCATGTTCTCTTGATACCGGAGGTTCATTCCTGACTTTGATTCTATCGTATCACCGATCACTGCACTTCTCAAGAAAGGTAAACATTTTGAGTGGACCAAGGTATGTGCAGAATCTTTTCAGAAAATCAAGGAAAGTCACATCTCACCTCCTGTCTTGAATCGTCCAGATTACTTCTTTCCTTTTAAATTGCAGACTGATGCCAGGATACGGGCTCGGCGCCGTATTGAAGAGCGAGTAATATGCTACCTCAGTCAGTCACTCTCTAAACAAGAAAAAAAATTTTCAACAACTGAAAGGGAATGTCTAGTAGTTTTGTGGGCAGTGGAAAAGCTAGGTCCGTACCTTGGAGGAGTCAGATTTACAGTTGTGACTGACCACTACTCACTTGTTTGGTTACATACTCTGAAAGATCCCTCTGGCAGATTAGCTCGTTGGGCTGTGAGAATGCAGCAATACGATTTCAAGATTATCCACAGGAAAGGAAAGGAGCATGTCGTGCCGGACGCTTTGTCACGTAATGTCCCAGTCGTAGATGTCTTTGAAATCAATGCTGATACAGTGAAAGATATTTGGTGGCGTAACATGGTACAGAAGGTAGCAGAACAGCCCTTACAATTTTCTAATTGGAGGATAGCTGAAGGTAGGCTGTATAAATATGTGGAAAGGACAATAGGCGGCTTAGGAAATGCGGGGGATGACTGAAAATTAGTGGTACCCAAGGAAGATAGGAACCAAGTTCTGAGAGAGGCACATGACATTCCTACGTCAGGACATATGGATACATATAAAACGTATAACCAGCTTATCGATAGGCACTACTGTCCCAAGATGAAGTTTGACGTCTCTAGGTATGTGAGGAGCTGTACGATTTGTCTGAAACATAAGCCTGATGTGCGAGATCCAAATGGCTTAATGACGGCGCAGCCTGTTGTGAACAAGCCCTGGGAAACGATAACCATCGACATAATGGGCTTTTTTCCACGATCAAATAAGGGGCATACATTCATATTGGTGATGAGCGACTACTTTAGGAAATATTCACTTGTTTTCGCATTGAGATCTTCGTCGGCAGAAATCGTAGTTAGGAAGTTGGAGGAAGAGATATTTTTAGTATATGGGGTATTGAGGACAACGGTCCTCAATTCAAATCTAGTTAATTCTGGAAACTGGCTGCAGGTTATAACGTTAGGATAAGATTCAATGCTCACTATCACCTCCAGGCAAATCCCACACAAAGGGTGAACCGTAATCGGGAAAACAACGTTGTCCATTAACGTATCTGACAATCATCGTACTTGGGATGTAAATCTACCAAAGATGGCATGTGCACTGAGGACTGGAAAACATGAAACAACCCAGTACTCTCCATACTACATACACTTTGGAAGGACGATGATTCTTAACGGCGAGGACCACGAGAGGCCACAATGTTTGATGACCGATGTCGAGGTATCGTCAGAGCCAAGAAATGAGGGATTTTGAAAACTGTTCGCAGAGGTTCAGTAGAGAATGCAGTCGGCAGCAGAGAGAAATGCTAATGTTTATAATCTTCGTAGAAGAAATGAACAATTCTTACCAAATCAGATAGTGTGGAGGAAAAACGTTGTTCTTTCAGATGCAGCAAAATATTATAGTGCCAAGTTGGCACCGAAATTCGTTGGACCGTTTTATATAAAGAAGAGAGTGTCTCCGTGGACATACGAACTTCAAGATGACAGTGGCAACTATAAAGGAGTCTGGAATGCTAAGGATGTTAAGTCACCTAGCGCTGGAGAAAATTTTCCCGGAAAATTTTCTTCACGTTACTTTTTTGGGATAGGGGTTTTCTCGGCTCCAATATCTACAGTTTTGTCTGTTGACGGTTCCAAAAAAAAAGTGACTCGTCGGAAAACAATATATTTTTCTTAAACGAAGGACCAACAAGTTCACAGAAAACATACAATTTTTCACTCAACTGTTACGGCTGACAAACAATGATTGGTGAAAACAAAAAAAAATTGAAGGTGCATGGCATATTGTTCAGCGGACGGATTCAATGGAATACCTACGTGATACCTTTCAACACTTTGAATTTTTGGTTTTTGGTTTTTTAGGTTATGTAGTGAGCTCAAAAGGTGTGTATCCAGACCCTGAACGTGTCGAAACAATTGCGGACTATGCTTAGCCGAAAAATGCCAAGGAGCAACAGTCTTTCCTCGGTCTATGCAATTATAATCGTTCATTCCCTCCTAGATTTACCGAACTTTTCGAGCCTCTTACATTGCTTTTCAGGAAAAAGCAGCACTGGGTTTGGGGTACTGCCCAGGTGGATGCTTTTCAGTCCTTGAAAAAAAAATACAGAAAACCTGGAAAATACTTCTCAAGAACTAGGTATCAAACTAGTTTACATTTCCATACCACACCCCTGTGCAAACCCATCTGAGTGTTATATGAGAGAAGTGGAAATACTATTACGTACTTTTTGTAAGAATCAGCATTTGAAATGGGCATGCTACCTTGAGCTTTTCGAAGAAATCAAAAATTCAGTAGTTCACGAGTCAACACGATTTCCTCCTAACGAACTCCAATTCATGACTCCTGGAGCAAGACCTCTACCAGAAAATTGCACCGCTCCTGGAAACAAAAACTTATCACATGGGGAAAAGCTCATTCTGGCTGAAGCTACGTGCAAGTGTGAAGCTGAACGCCAAGCATGTAAACATCCGGGGCGCCCTTATGTGAAGTTTGAACCCGACGAAAAGGTTTTATTGAAAGCCAGCAATGTTTCCTCAGCTATGGGGGCTGAAACAAAAAAGGGATATTTCAGTTCGGACTTCCATTGTCACCACACCACGAAACATTGTCAACCACCTTCAAACAAAGAAAGGGATATATTCCATGCAACTCACTTGAAGAGATATCCCTTACTAATTCCGCTGTTTAGATTTTTCTCTTCATAAAAAACCAACTGTGCGCAAGATGCAACGGAGTCATTCTCCTTTCTGTGCACGTCGTTCGTATTTACAGGAATTATTTGTTGTGGTTTTGTCGGATGGAGCGACATTGTTGTTTTCCATTCAATATTTCATTTTATGCTACCACTAATAGACATCAGGCAATTTGCATTTAGTTCTTTTGGAATTGTTGGCTGTATACCCAAACGGTCAGTATTGGCAAAGAAACTACATTTGACGTGGATCTGGAGCATTCCACCGAAAGGATTATGAAAACACTATCTACCGTTTTTCTATTTTATGCGAAATGAAATTCAAGTTTGCAGTGGAAAACAGGTCGTTGCTATCGACACTTTTCCAATTATTGCATTTCGTAACAGCGAAAGTTATTTTGAATGTCTTTGGGAGTAATGCAGAAATATAAGTTAACTTTCATTTTCTATGGTGTGCTTTCATGTATATAGGTAGGTTTGAAATAGTTGGTACAGAAAAATGTAATTTCATTTCCAAAATATATTTCTGAATACTCACAATTTATATAGTTTCAGTTCTGTCACACTCTCGTTGGTATCATATCTGATAAACACCTTCGATCACTCAAATAAATTCGTCAAGTCGACCGGATTCATATCTGTTTCAATTGCTCCTACAACCCCGAAAAATCCTGGGATAACGAGATCCATAGAATAGAATGGAATAGAATAGAATAGAATAGAATAGAATAGAATAGAATAGAATAGAATAGAATAGAATAGAATAGAATAGAATAGAATAGAATAGAATAGAATAGAATAGAATAGAATAGAATAGAATAGAATAGAATAGAATAGAATAGAATAGAATAGAATAGAATAGAATAGAATAGAATAGAATAGAATAGAATAGAATAGAATAGAATAGAATAGAATAGAATAGAATAGAATAGAATAGAATAGAATAGAATAGAATAGAATAGAATAGAATAGAATAGAATAGAATAGAATAGAATAGAATAGAATAGAATAGAATAGAATAGAATAGAATAGAATAGAATAGAATAGAATAGAATAGAATAGAATAGAATAGAATAGAATAGAATAGAATAGAATAGAATAGAATAGAATAGAATAGAATAGAATAGAATAGAATAGAATAGAATAGAATAGAATAGAATAGAATAGAATAGAATAGAATAGAATAGAATAGAATAGAATAGAATAGAATAGAATAGAATAGAATAGAATAGAATAGAATAGAATAGAATAGAATAGAATAGAATAGAATAGAATAGAATAGAATAGAATAGAATAGAATAGAATAGAATAGAATAGAATAGAATAGAATAGAATAGAATAGAATAGAATAGAATAGAATAGAATAGAATAGAATAGAATAGAATAGAATAGAATAGAATAGAAAAGAATAGAATAGAATAAAAAAGAATAGAAATTTATTCATCATTAAGAGATTTTATACATGTGGTACATACAGTACAAAACTTTATCAGACTAGTCAGAACCGAACATAAAGCAATTGTGCTTATCTATAATTAGTGTATATATACATGTTATTAGAAGTTAAGTAGACATAATAAAAAGATGCAAGAACAGTGACAGATAATATATGCAAGTAGCTTAAATTAGTTAAAATTGTGAAATCTAATTTTTTTATTTTTTTATTATTTGTACAAGTAAAATAAAATAACTATACAATAATAGCTAGAGTTGAAGAAATTCTTCAGTACTTTAAAATGCATTTTTGGTAAGGTAATCAAGTAAAGCACTTTTGAATTCAGTGAAATTACATGTGTTTCCAAATAGCTGAAGTGCTTTATTATAGCAGATGATACCTTGACAACTTGAGGATCCCTGACCAAGAGCCAGTCGAGAGTAGGGTAGTCGCAGTTCATTACCATTCCGAGTGTGATGTTTATGTATCATGTTATTTTTGATGTAGCTTGATTCATTTTTCTTGATATTCATTGTTATGATTAATATATACAGTGAAGGCAATGTTAAGAGTGCCAGTTCAGTGAAGGTATTTCTACAGGATTCTCTGTGACGTAGACCTGCCATACATCTTATTATCCTTTTTTGCATAGTGAATACTTTTGTCATATGGGCGGAATTTCCCCAAAAGGCCAGCCCATAAGACATTGCAGACTGTATGAGTGCAAAATATGTCAGTTTGAGTACCTGCAATGAAACAGTTCCCCGTAACTGTCTCATTACAAAACACAAGCTACTCATTTTTGAGGTAAGATTTTCTGCATGTATTTTTTGCAAGTCAGTTTTTGGTCAATTGTAAGTCCTAAGTATTTAATATGACTGACCTGCTCTATAGATTTATGATCGATTCTTATTAGGGGACTGTAATCATATGTAGTATTTTTTTGTTGGAAGAGCATGAAGACTGTTTTGTTTATATTAACTTGTAAACCATTATTTTTACACCAGTGTGAGAATTCTTCTGCAGTTTTATTTGCAACTTCTATCGAGAGTGGAAGGTTGTTTTTTGCTACTATTAGGCTTGTATCATCTGCATATGCTATAGTTTTATTTGGTAACAAAGATGCAAGTATTATATCACTCATAAAGATGATGACAATAGCGGGGCTAGTGTTGATCCTTGTGGGACCCCCATTGTAACAAGGGCAGGTTCTGATTTTACCGAATCAATAACTACTACCTGCATCCTGTTTTTTAGATATGAGGCAACCCAGTCATTGGCTATCCCCCTAATCCCTATTCGGTTAAGTTTTTCAAGAAGTAATTCATGATTAATGGTGTCGAAAGCCCTAGTAAGATCAAAATATAGGCAGACTGGAAATTGCTTCTCATTTAGGTTCATATATACGTGATCACAGAGTTCATTTATCGCAGTAGATGTTGATCTTTTCTGCCTAAAGCCGTGCTGGCAATCAGGAATAATTTTGTGCTGTTCTGTGAATTTACTCAATCTCATATAGTAGCTATAATCAATTATTTTTGCTAGTTGTGATTGCAGACATACGTTTCTGTAGTTTTTTTACTTCATTTTTTGATCCTTTGTTTTTATAGATCGGGACAGATTTTGATATTTTGAGCGCATCCGAATAAATCCCTTCACAGAATGATTTGTCTATAATGTATGATAGGGGATGACATATAATGTCGCTGACAGTCCTCAAGGTTTTTCCATGTATTTCATCTACACCTGGAGTTGGCGTTTTTGTTGTTTTTTTTATAATCTCTTGAACCTCCATTGGGGTTGTCGAGTATAGAAATAAACTATTGTTAAAAAATGATACTAATTTTGTATCTTTTTTCGGCTCGATTTTCTCAATATTTATGAAGGAATCATTGAAGTAATTACCAATTGCTTCCCTATCTGTTATTATATCATTGTTGTTAGTGAGTTCAATTGTATTTCTAGTTTTTGTGATGTTTCTACATTCATTAATAATTTTCCAGCTCTCCTTGTTTACATTACTTGCATTCAAGATTCGTTTATTATTGTACTCTGTTTTATTTTTTTTTATTAGCTCTTCATATAGGTATTTAAGTTGTTTGTATTTGTTTTTTATGACTTCATTATTAGTAGACTTAAATATTTTACACATATCACATACCATTTGATGTAGCTCTTTGATGTCCCTAGTTATCCAGGGTTTGTCCCTATTTTTAGTTGTCCTTACTTTTTTCAGTGGAAATGCATTATAGTAATGAAATTGAAATGTTGTATAGAACATACTGAAACTTTGATTTACATCTGTGTATTTGTACACATCTTCCCATTCTTCGTCAATTAATAAATTCCTGAAAGTCATCAAGTTATCATCTGAATAGTTACGACTATAGGTTTTGTTAATATTCTTACTGTGAAGTGTTGGTAACTCAAATATACACAGTTGAAATCTATGATCTGACAGATGGGTGTCCTCAACACATTCACCTGTAGCAGAAATATTGCTGATTATAACATCTATACCCTTATTGAGACGTGTGGGAGAAGTGATCTGGTTATTCATATTGAATTCGTAAAAGATATTTTTTATTTTTCGTGATTCACAGTGATCAGTTAGTAGATCTACATTTATATCACCACATAGAATGTAGTAGTTGTTTTTTATGTATAAGTTACACATCAGATCATAGATTTCATCTATAAATATATTAATATCACTGTTTGGTGTTCTGTACACTGTTATAATATATAATTGGCAATTTTTACAGTTTGCTTCAAAGGTAGCTATTGTTACTTCGAAGTTTTTTTCTATACATTTATTAAAGGAAAAAGGTTTGAGAAAACAACTTTTCTTTGATAGGATACAGACCCCACCATGGCTATGAATTTCTCTACAGTAATTATTAACTAAATTGTAGTTCGATATGTTCAGGACTTTAATATCTGGTGCTGTAAGCCAGTGTTATGATAGGCATACAATGTCTGGTTGATTGCGATCCATTAGAACTTCTAGCTGTTGAATTTTCCTTGTTGCCATGCCCTGGATATTGAGATGCATAATGGTTAGAGATGATTTCACATTTGTACAGTCGTCCTTTTGTTGCCCTGATACTTTTCCGATATTTTCTTCTGCCTTTTCAGTGATAATCCCTTTCGATAGACAGGTATTAATGTGTTTTGTTCTTAAAAATCCTCCCTTATATGGTCGAAGTGATTTGAATGATGCTGGTGTGAATAGTATTTCTTAAAATCAAAGCGTCTTATAGCTACGCTTTTTGGCTAGTTGTTCGAGTTATACAGTTCATCCTTCAGACTGAAGTCAGCACTAAGCATGAAGCACTTGTTTTGTGTAGTAGGTGTTGTTGTGTGTAGCAGAATATAATCAAGTAGGGCCATTCTACCTCTGATGCGCAATCGAAATATTATTTACAACGAATTCCATGCATTTACGAAGAAGTGCGGCACACAATTTGAGAAACAGAAAGTTTCAATGAGGTTACCTTTGATTTAAGATAGATCAAAGACTTTTTCACAGCTTCATTTGGTATCAAAAACCTAGCGTGAATGCAAGCTGCATAGGTCTTGAAGATCCATCACAAAGCCCACACAAATGTAACTTATGAAGAACATCAGTTTATGAATATCGATACAAGAAAGATTTACAAGTTGTGCTTTGTATTTCTTTTATTTTATTTCAATTTATTCAGGAGAAATTCCATTGCAACCCACTCCGAGAACCAATAAATTCTGAATTAACAATTCGGCCGTTGAAAAAACATCATAAATATCTACAGGATCATAGATGCGAGCTAGATCAGAGAGTTTCTTTCGCTTTCTACATAATTAATTGATAAGATTAAAAAATATGAAAAGATCTCGTTTAGAAGAGATCACCGCAATCCTAAAATTTTCACCTACGAATTGGGATTATTATCATCAAACATCAATGAGTTCTGATTGACATGATCTGGGGGCGAATAAAGAAACTTGGAATCACACGTTGAAAGGCAAGACCTTGTTATAGTCCTTTGCTCGCACAAGTTTCGAGTTTCAAGAATTGTCATTTGTAGGGGTGCGACAGTTGGTTAACAGAAAGATGGATTTTGAACAGAAATAGTTTTTTGTTTTCAGAACGATTTGAGGTCCATTTTCACAGTTCAAATACTACTGTTTGAAATAAATATATAAGTTGTGTTTACAATGTACGGGCTTCAGTTGAAGCAGACCAGACATACATATATCATCGACATAGGTGCAATTCAAAAATACATTTGAAGCGAAAGGAAACTTTTCTAAATGAATGAACGTGCGTATTGCTAGAAATGATGAACAACTGAGCCCAAATAGTACTCCGTTCTAAGTATATTGTAATAAGGATTTATCAGAATTGAACTTCCAATTTTTTTCATTTTGGTATTCTGGTGTAACCATAATTTGAGAAAACATGGACTTTATGTTGGCAGTCATGACTACAACTCCTAATCTGAAATTGAGCAAGAGTGCACAAATATTCTGTTGGAGATTAGGGCCAGTGAACAAAGTATCATTCAAAGGAACATTATTCAAATATTTTGAGGAATCATCATACACTAGCTGTAATGTATCATTTTTGAAGATTGGATGATGTGGAAGGAAATATGAGTTTTCACTCCTTTGTGAAGTTAGGGTCATGTGATTATTTTTTAAGTAATTTTGCATGAATGCAAATCATTCTCTATATGAAATAGAAACTGGAGCATAACGTGTTTTTGGAAAGTATGAACGACGAAAGGCTAGTAATCTTGAATCATCAAACTAAAATTCTTTATTTTTTAAAGGCAATGAAACTATGTACCTACGATTTATGGTGCGAGTTGAATTGACTTGTGGAAACTCTTTGATACGGTCGATAGTAAAACAAAAATAAATTTTGCGAGGAAAATCATAAATGTTACTGGGGTTTTCTTCCCAACACCAAACTGTAATTTCAGCACCTTGACACTTGTCTTGATCACCAAGTGATCATCTTCAAGAGATCTTCAGTTTGGTCTTCCTCTGGATGATCGAAACACGTGTCGAGGTGTTGAAATAACGGTTTGGTGTTGGGAAAAAACTCCAGTAATAATTATTACCACACCAAAGCTTCCAAACAGTGCATCAAAAGAAAAATCATGTTTTACGTCAACCATCAGACTATACCCAAATGTTGTATAGGAAGAGAATTGTCTTGCTGATGTATTTTTTCATTCAACAAAATTATTGATGCCTCAAATTCATTATACCGAACCCAATAAATCTCTAACACCTGAATAAAAAATTTAAAAAGTAAGAATGAATTTATCTAGTGTCCCTGTACTCGTACAACAAAGAAATCATTTGACGCATAAGAAATTAATCTTGATTCTCAAGCCAGTTTTCTTGCGACATACTTTTGTTGAGGTGGGATTAGTGTACGAGCAGCTAGGGACTTTGTATAGTATTTCCGAAGAAACTTTTCTCTCAACGGAGGTGAATTCACGACAAAAAAGGGGACATCATAATCTTTTCATTCTAGCCTACAAATGCGTCACAGTGAAGGTGAGAAAAACTTCTGAACTTGTATATGTTGTTTTCTCTGAGGTAATGCCAGTTGACAAAAATTATTATGTGATGGATCGCCATCTGCATTTCTTTTCTTTCGAGTTGGTTTTTTATTGATGATGAAGTAACCATCTAATCGATTGTGTTCATCCTCTCAGTGTTAAAACAATTCGTCAGTTTTATTGAATAGATATGAGAAACTATCAAATTGAACTATCTACGAATATTTTTGTCAGAAAAAGTACCAAATTACCTGTAGACATTCGTCTCCAAATTTTACAACTCAGAATGTTTTCAATTTAGAAATTCATATTGTTATGAATACTTTCCAAATTCAGGCTATTCTGTCACTAATTTGTCAGATTGTGTACTATTCTATATATATATATCAGAAAAATTTGTTCTATTTGCAAGAGGCATGTATGTGAAATATTCTGTAGGAATGATTTATACATACTCTTTGTAAGACCAAATTCTTCACCACAAATTTATGAATAAATTTTTATTACGATGTCGGTACGTGAAAATATTGGCTCTTTTCACCACCAAAATTTAAAAATTACAAGCTATTATTGTCACCAAATAGGTTTGCCATTATATATTTCCTTGTCTTGCCAAACTTTTTGTTAGGAAATATTCCTTGGAAGCAATTAACAATTTTCATTTTCATTGATTAAGTTTTTCGAAGAAATAAATTACAGTTCTTTCACGGAGGTGTATCAACCAAGCCGTATAACAAAACTATGTTTTGCAATGGTAAAATGAACTGTATTCCATGTGAAACATGAATAAAACATATTAAAAGTATCATTGCTGAACGAGTTATAACATTTTTCTTAGGAATTCTTATTTCTACTTCACTTTTCCTCTAATGATAGTTTTGAAAATATAATTATGTTACATACGTTTGGATGCATAGTGGTATTAGATGAAAATGTATGAATTTCTTTTGAAGTATGAAATTGAACCTGTCGATCTCACATAGTTAAAAATGGTAATTACATCACTGGCAGTGGAGATTTGTTCTCGTTGAACTCATATTGATCAGAGAACAAGAAGAACTGTTTTTTAATGAGATGCAGTTTATAGATTTTTTTATTCTTTATTGGGTGTCAACGAATCTATTCAACATATAGAATATTAGGGATATCAAAATGAGAATTGGTATAGGAGAATGATATGTGAAGAGAATAATATGTTTCAGCATTTTTAGGATTTCTGGGACAACTGTATATTTCTTTAATAATGTCAATTTTTTTTTCTATTGCATCTAGGTGGCCATGATTGGGTGTGAACTAATCTGAGAACCTCACATGGTGTCACGATATTAAAATCGTAATTTTTTCGGTAACTAACATGACAGAAAAGAATGAGACAAACTGTAAAACTACATTTTTGTCACTAACTTCACTTTTTTCAAATGACAACAATTTTTTGAAGAGCACTTTCTGATTGAACTGATCCAATGATACTGATTCGTTTGCGATTGATTCAATAAACGAACATATACCTAATAAATAATAATAAAAAAAATACTGCAACTAGGGACTATGTTAACTATAGTTTTTTGGGAGAAATATTCTTCTCAATGGAGGTGAAATCACGTTGAAAAAAGGGACATAATAATCTTTTCATTCTAGCGTACAAATCCATCACAATTACTCTGATAAGATAGTGAAAGTCTTTTAGGTTTCTTCAAATTTCAGTTCATTTCCCGTTGAAATAATGTTCACTTGAAGTGAAAAAGTGGATATGTTATCAATATTTGTATAATACCGGTAACCTTCAACCCATCAATAATTTTCGTATATGTTGAGAATATTTTGAGGCTACAAGGAATTCGAGAGAAGAAACAGAGTTTCATCTTGAACGATGGGACTAACGTTCATGCTATATTTGTGTTTGATAAAACGAGAGAAATCAGTCAAGAAGTGCAAATAAGTCATGAATTATCAAGTAAAATTTTCAAAGAGCACGGATATCGAACATTGAAATATCTGTTACATACACATGTATATGCTGGCCATAGCAATAGATGGATATCGTTCTCTGATTCGCTGCCTCGACATCATAGATTTTACCCAAATTTTATCAACTTCATTTTACTTCCAAAGAATTAGAATTATTGAATTATGGTACGTAATGGGTCCAACAATTTTCAAGATAGATTTGACATCAGATTCTGAGAGGGTATCATTGTAAACATAATAATGAGGCCAACATGGCGTCAAGGTCAGAGTGTATATACCTTCTCAAGTTTTCTGTAAAACAAAATCATGGATCATCTTAATGATTTGCGTTCAGTAGTTTTATGTTGAATTTACTCCCAACGAGATGAAGCACATCCTCGGAATACTAGAAAGTGCTTATTCATTTATCAATGGAGCATTTCGATAACTTAAGTTATTGCAGCCAATTGTCCTTGCTGCTCATCGAATGCCACTGTGCTTGATTCCTTCATATATGGTTACCTTGAAGTGAACATTTTTTATGCAACACTTCCAGTCACCCTTGAAATGTAAGAAGAGAGAATTGCAACGTATCGAGAGTCTGTGGTCTGTAGGAGATCTCGCGAGCTCAATAATCATCACTTTATTTGATACACTGTACAAAAAATATTTGAAAAGCATGTTCTCTTACGTGACTAGATACTACTTCGCACTGGTTGGCAAAAGCTGATTATTTTGATTCGACTGAGAAGTTAAGTCCCCTGATACACAAACTACATTTTTGAACTTAGAAATATGGAGATTCGACCCTAATATATTCAAGTAAACAACTCAAAATATAAATTTTTCCAAGTGACCTTTATAATCCGCGGATATTCTTTTATATAGTATTATGAAAAAAATTGAATGTTTGGAATATTCTGAAATAAATACAAAACTACCATAAATATTCTACAGTCAGTTTGACATTCTCTCTTGGAAGTTTGAACTGGAGTTCTACATAGATCAGATTTGTAGCACTATCTTCATTACATTACCCTCTGTACCAACCTGGAGAAATATAATTTTGATACTCAGTTTGTTTTCCTTCTTTCTGAATTCTGAATAATAGAACTATCACCTCCTTGTTAACGATATATGTTCCTCTATGTTCTCTATATCTTCTTCAGCTCAGGGCTGACACCTACATTTCTATTCTATTTCTCTTGCATGAGTTAACTAGATGAATATTGATTGATTTTGCTATGTTACATAGCTGATGAAGCTAGGTAACTCGTAGATCCTACAAAAAGTGCACAGAATGAGACATGGCTGTATAAAAAAAAAATTATGCGGGTTGATTCAATATATGGATCTGGAAGGTAGGAATCATGAATTCAATTAGATGGCGGTACTGGTTTATTATCTGTGCTGTAGATAGCTCGATTAGCGAAGACTCTCTTATTGAGATAGTGCTGTAGGTTTTCCAGGGGAATAAGGCTGTCCTGTATCACTCAAGGTATTATTTTTTTGTCATTTCGTGTCGGTTTGTAAGCAAACTACTTGTGGAATACGTTGTTGCGTTTGAAAAGTAAATGTTATTAGAACATAGGCACGAATGGAGAGAACAAACAATATTCGGGATATAAGGTTGTCTCGGTCGTTGCTGTGACTTCAAAATACTGTCCTTCCTAACAAATAATATTATTGATGTAACAAGTTCAGAAGAAACAATTTATGTTTCAAGTTTCAATTTGTACATGAAAAGCATCAATGAATGAACAGACTCCTATATGTCCATTTGCTGTTATATATCTACGTAAGAGCAACATATTTCATCGTCCTCTTTATTAGTCTGGAGGAAATGAGAAAAAATATGTTCAAATCAATCGTCGCGTCGCACCATTTCGAATGTGATCAGTCTCCCTTTCGGTTCATCTCGCGAGGAAATCAATCAACTTCGAAAGCTCCGTAAACGATCCTAGTATGTTTCTCGCAGATAAATCTCGAAATTTTATTCCGCATATATCGAATCCACGTTAGAGGCTTTTCAGCAAATCGACAGAGATACAATGAAGACAAATCGAGTAGAGTCGGAAAAGAGTAGTTCATAACGGAACATTGTACTCGAATACAAAGTGATTCTTTGTTCGTGGAATGATCGTTTTTTTCATACGAGGAGCATAGAGTGTTCGAAAATCTGTGGAATTTGATATGTAGGGAAGTCGTGATATGTAGGACAGTGTGTTGGTGAATTCAAAGATATTTAGTTTTGAAAGTAGGAATATTATGGAGTTCACATGATTTTGAAGGATATTGAAATGTATCAATGTTAAAAATAACTGAAGCACATTGTGTCAATTGTACAAGAAACTGGTGTTTTGAAAAAAGTACGGTGAATTATAACAAGTAATTATTAGAAATGTATTCAGAAATAAATTCTCTTAGTTTGAGCACCTGTTTATTTATTTATTTGTTTATTCAATACATCCAGCAGGCCCAAAAGCCCATTTACAGGTGTATACAATTGGAAATATGATATTTATACATATAGTAAAATCAATTCTGAATGAAACGGAGAATCTCTTTTTTGAATTGTTCGAACGTTAGAAAAAATATATCTACACTAGGAACATCAACACTTCTGGATATAGTAGTTATGGGAGAATGAAAATGATACAGCGTATTGGAAACCGTAATATGAAATGTGCTACAGAATTTATCTGTCCATGTATTATTTTATATGTTGTGGAATTGGCCGCGGTGTTAGTGCGCCCGACTCACGATCGGAAGGCCGTGGGTTCAATTCCCGCCTCGACCAGATATTTTTCTCGAGAAAATGTATCTGGTTGAAGCTGGGATGATTCTGCAACCGTGTTAGGAATCACACGTTGAAAGGTAAGACCTCGTTAGTCCTTAGCTCGCACAAGTTTCTCAACTTCTGAGAGTTGTCGTTCGTATGGGGGCGACAGCTGATTAATGGAAAAACAGATTTTAAATAGACAGATATGCAAAACACATATCTCGGCTTTGCCTGAATTTTTTTGCAGATATCATTTGGAACTCGTCCAACAATTAGTCATAGCTAAAACCCCTCTCGGGATGAGCACCATGTTATTTGAAATGTGCATATTTCAAAAAATTTTTTGGACATTCTCTAAACTAGATATATGTTTCATGTGGGAAGGATTCCAAACGACACTGCAGTACTCTAATTTACTCCTGATCAGTGTTGAGTTAACTGTTTTCAAAGAATGAAAGGTCTTAAATTCCTTACAGTTGCGTATCAAGAAACCCAGACTTCTCATTGAAGTATGTCTGTTTTTTCCATTACCCAGCTGTCGCACTCCTATGAACGACAACCCTCAGAAGTCAAAACTTGTGTGAGCTAAGGATTAACGAGGACTTACGTTCAAACGTGTGATTCCTAACACGGGTTGGACGATAGCAAGTGAAAATCGATCGTTCCGAATAGGGCTTGAATCACCAACCAAGGCCGTGGTCCACTCGAGGCGTCGAACCGCCTGGATACCGACCGCTATGATATTACATTCTGAAAATGATTGGGAAACCGAAGTTTTTGATCAAACAAAACCCCCAGATGGTTTGATTCCGTAATTCGTGTTGAACTTCTACCATTAAGTACATAGTTGAATGTTACTGGTGATATTTCACGTGTGAATGTCATTTATGTTTAAGTACATTTTATTACGAATACATCAATTAGTCAAAGAATTGATCATCTCCTGTAATGTGAAACAGTCTACTTCATCTTGGATTTCACGATATATTTTCATGTCATCTGCAAATAGCAATTTATGAGAACTGATATCATGGTCAATGTCATTTATAAATAGTATGAAAGATAATGGTTCAAGGTTTGACCCTTGTGGGATACCCGAACTCGCTACAAAGCAGGAGGATTTTATAACATCACATTCAACATAAATACGTCGGTAGGATAAATATGATTTCAGGAGCAACTGAATGCCAAAATATTACAGTTTCTTTAGCAGCTGTTGATGTGACACTCGATCAAATGCCTTGCTGAAGTCCATATAGATGACGTCAACTTGACGCTTATTATCAAGTACATCAGAGACAAATTGAACGAAAACACGTAGATTATTTTCAGTACTGTGAGCCTTGATGCTACGTTGAAAGATCGACAGCGAAAAAAGGACATATAAATAATGTCTGATAGTATAATTTCCATTATTTTGGAAAAAAACTACGTTGAAAGATCGACAGCGAAAAAAGGACATATAAATAATGTCTGATAGTATAATTTCCATTATTTTGGAAAAAAACTAATATTGATTTGATTGGCATGTAATTTTCAACATTTGTTACCTTTCCAGATTTGAACACAGGGCAAACTTTTGACAATTTCCATATTTAAGAAAAATGGCTTTTTTTATAATGACCGTTTGGTAGCCAGATGGTTCTATGTGGGTGATTTGTTCACTCACTCGAATTGACTGCCGTGTTGGTCGGTGGTTCAAGCCCTAGTCTGATCGATCGATTTTGACTTGCTATCGTCCAACCCGTGTTAGGAATCACACGTTAAAAGGTAACACCTCCCTAATTCTTAGCTCACACAAGTTTCGACTTCTGAGAATTGTCGTTCGTAGTGTTGCAACATCAGGTTAACGGAAAAACATATTTTTAAAAAGACAGATATAATCTCTAGCGGCACCGAAATGCTACTCATTAATGATTTAACTGTATTTGCTAAAATCCCATCAAGACCACATAATAACTTATTTTTTAGTTTTCTAATAGCTTCAATAATTTGTTGAATTGTAATTGTTGTTGAGTTTTAGTTGTATTATAACTATTTCAGCACAGTTTTTCACTTCACTCATCTGTTCGCGCGTTAGTGGCATGATGAGGATAATTTTCTAATAGATACTGAGTTGAAAACACTGTAAACACGATGATTCGAACCTCTTCACTTAGACACGTCCTTCTCACATAAAACTTACTTGGAATGTAGACGTCACATATAAAAGCAGTAATGTTACTTTTTCAACTGCATTCTTTGTGACATAATTTTTGGCGTTTGCAAAACCAGAGCTCTTTGTCACGTCCAAATTCATAGTTGATTCATGCACATTCCTTCATCGTTGAATTAATATTAGATTTGCAACACAGAGTTCTTATTCATCACAATCTTTTTCATGAGACTTCATTATGTTTCAGTAAAGTATTGTTATTGTTCTCTTCCAAATAATTTTTAAACTCAGCTTATGTTCTTGTCCTTAGCTCTTAATAATGATTCATTACATTTTATTCAGCAGCTGCAAAAAATTATTCTCATTGGAGTTTTTATGATCTCTAAATAAAGACTTTTTTCTCACGGGTCGTTTTGTTGATTGTATATCGATAAGTTTAAGAAAGCTTTCTACCTGGAAAATCCTAACTCTCGTCCTTCTAAGATCAATAGGTCAGATTTTGTTATAATTTTAAAATCATTTTTACTGATCTCATCTAATTCAACAGAACGTATGGCATTATTATGCATGACTCTTACAATTATTTCATTTGAAGCCATGATTCATTGTCTTCATATAACGCAATCACAAATAAGAAATGCTTATACAAAATTGATGCAGGAATGTATGTAACAGTTATTTGCTGAACCAATTTGAGCTTGACCTATCAGCACTGAAAGTCATACCTCATTACTTAGAGAACTTCAACAATCTTCAACCATATAACGGCCTATCTCGAAGATGTCAAAATCACTCGTTGCAAACAATTACTCTAAAAAACAACTGAAAAATTTTCTGAAACCTATTTTGTAGTTTTCTTATGATAATTTAGGTTGGTTTATTTTAAAAGCTTCGTTAGTCCTTAGCTCGCACATGTTTTGACTTTTGAAAGTTGTCGTTTGTAGGGGGGCGATAGCTGGTTAACGGAGAAATAGATTTTAACAGATAGTAACATATTATTCTGTACAAATATTTTTAAAATTGAATGAGTATTGCAAATACCTTCATTTCATTCCAACAATTAATAAAAATCAAAAACTTATCTATTCTTAGAGATAATTCCATGATTTCAGTGGAATGTTTAATGATTTTCATTCCCGCATATTGCTCAATTAGATTTGAATAAAATATATTCTGGTATATACATACAGTGTGGTACAATTGATGTTATAAATATGATTTTTATCTACCTTTTTTGGGTATTTGTTACCTTCCACAATCTGAAAAATATAAAAATTATAATGGAGAACTTTATACAAGTGTAGAAGGGAAAACTTTTTAGTTTACCCCGAAACTGATAATAAAAAACTGAAAAACCCTCTGAATAATGGAAACTTGCCTGATGTTTTGAATAGCCATGTAGCCATGTAGCCATGCACTTCTAAAATCAAAACGAGTATGAAAAAATCATATAAAATGAAACCCTGGATCACACAGGGGTTAATAAGATCCATAAAACATAGAGAAACACTCAAATCAAAATTGAACAAAAATTCCAAAAAACCGAATTTAAGCAGTACATAAACGAATTGAATAAGTTAATAAGACTAACTAAAAATGAATTCATTAAGAATAAGCTAACTGAAAACTGTGGTATCTATAAGAGAACATGGGAAATAAAAAATGAAGTAAGTAATAAACCGAGTAAACAAAAAACATAGGTGATATAGAAAAAAATGAGAAATTACTTACAAACAACAAGGACAAATCAGAAGCTTTCAATGAATATTTTACGAATATTAGTTTAAAAATGTCTGAAAAAATCGATAAAACATCAACTCCACTACCGGGTTTTCTGAAAGACAAATCTGTTGGCTCAACAATTTACCTTACACCAACAAACGAAAATGAAATCACAACAGTTATCTCTAAATTGAAAAACAATTGTGCTCCTGGACCAGACGGACTAAAAACACAATTCATAAAGCAGTACCATCGCTACTTATTAAAACCATTAGTTCATATAATCAACTTGATATTTGAGGGAGGCACACTACCAACACAAATGAAAGAATCCATAGTGAGCCCCGTTTTTAAATCTGGAGATAAAACAGAGTTAGGTAACTATCGACCAATATCCGTGATAAACAATTTTGCCAAAATATTTGAGCATATTTTAAAAAATCGACTGATTGAATTTTTTGAGAGAAATAAAGTTATAACTGATAGACAATTTGGCTTCATCAATAAGAGTAGCACTGAATCAGCAATATTAGATTTCTTCAAAGAAACAACAAAGGCCTTGGAAAATTCGGAGAAATGTTTAGCGGTATTCTTGGACTTGACCAAAGCCTTTGATATAGTTTCACATAATAAGCTTCTTGATAAACTATATGACTATGGTATTCGTGGACCCGCCTTTGATGTTCTGAAGAATTATTTGTTCCACAGAACTCAATGTGTGAAAGTGGGTAAAGAAAAGAGTGTGAATCGTGATGTTTCAATGGGAGTTCCACAGGAAACGGTCTTGGGCTCTATACTCTTTTTTTTTATATATATATATATATATATATATATATATATATATATATATATATATATATCAGCCAGATAATCAAAAACTAAGCAACCACGTGTCAAATTGTAACAAAGTACTCTGTAAATGTCCAACCATAGAAAAAGTATCACAATTCAAATATCTCGGTTTATTCTTGGATCAGCATCTGAGACGGGATGTACATGCTTCATTTGTTGTGAAAAGACTTAGACAACTTACTCACAAAATATATAGCCTGAGAGATATTCTGTCAAGATCAAATCTGATGCTGATATATAAATCTCTAGCAGAATCAATCATAAGATACTGCAGAGCAGCATGGGGCGGAATGTCTACTAATATATTGGGCAACGTACAAGTCACTCAAAATACAATTATTAAAATAATATTCAAGAAACATAGACGATTCGATACAAAGCAGTTGTACAATGATACCAAATTATTGAATATCAGAAGTTTATATGCCTATCACTGCCTCATCTGGATGTATTCCAACCTGTCTTCGTTCAGCATCAATAAGACAAAAAACACAAGAAATGTTGAGAATCAAAATATTAATATACCTCTATTCAGAAAAAGCCATACCCAAGGAACACTTTTCTTCTTTGGACCCAAGCTATATAAAGCAATATTTCTAGATATAAAGCAAACACGAATTTTTAGAAATTACAAAATGCTCGTTATGAAATTTATTGAAACAAATAGTTCCTTAGTGATATACTTATTGCAAAACATGTAAATACTTGTCTCCCCTTCAGTTTTTCGAAACAAATAACTACTAACGAAATATCCAATCTCCAATAATATATGTCAACCTGTAGACACTAATCATCAATTGTTTAAATACTAACATAAATGTATTGTTATGATCTGTCGGAAAACTTATATAAAAACTAATATGTATATCATGACGAAGTAGGAATAGAGCACAAGACAAGCCATACTGCGCTTAGGTGACTATTTCTGCTTTGAAAAGGTAATATTGTATTGAAATTGTGATGTAAATGTTTTTGAAGATGAAAAATCTAAATAAATCTGAATCTGAATCTGAGAAAGGAGACACAAGGGTAGAGGAACAAGAAAGAAAGTTACCTATGAACATGAATGAACTTTTTGAGAAATTGGAAGAATGAGAGAAGAAGAGATGGAAAGATTGAAAATAATAAGAAAAGAAAAGGTAGAAAGCACTAAAGAAGAGATCAAAAAATCAGAAAGAAAACGACGGTCCTAGGTACACATCTCATGATGTATAAAATTTCTCCTGATACCCGTCCTAAATAGCCTCCACTCTCCTTAACTAGCTGGTTCAGGCCATCATCGTGAAAAAGTTTTCAATGAAAAATTATGGATACTAATAAACAAGAACATTCCCCCGAAGGAAATGTAGAAGAAACTCAGCAGATAGTAGACACAAGAGCAGAGGAACAAGCAAGAAAGGCACATATGAACATGAATCAACTTTTTGAGAGATTGGAAAGAATGAGAAAAGAAGAGATGGAAAGATAGAGAAAAAAAGGAAAGAAGAGGCGAAAAGCACTAAAGAAGAGATAAAAAAACTAGAAAGGAAACAACAAGATGAGATGGAAAGATTGGAAAAAATAAAGGAAAAATGCACATTTCTGATTCATTTATGTTCAGAAATTAATTTGGCAGTGGCTGTCACCAGATGCAGATTTCTCCACATCAAATTTTGAATATCAAGGCAGGTCCAAAAAACTGTAGGTTTTGTGCCGATCGCACGAGGACCGGTATTTTTGAAACCTAACTACACCGTGTACCTTTTTGAGATGGTTTTTCTCCTGAGTTCTACTCTAGAACGAGGCAGGAGGTTAAAAGCCTTTCAACTATCCTGGAATGCTGCGGAACTTACTCGAATAGTGAGTCAATTAAAACAACAAGAAACTTCAGATCAGGCTTATATTACAAAACAAATAAAATGAATAAAAAGGTATGTTCATAGACTTTAACAAATGCTTGGGTAAAAATATAACATGAGAATAAAACAAAAGCAATGAGCAAAAATGTTCAAAGGTGGTATAAAATTTAACAAGAAAGCACGTCTAAAATTGCTGATCAAAAATTATCTCTTCATCAACTTGTGAAATGTTATATATTCCCCCATTAGGTAGACTTCCAACTTACACGAAAAAGTAAATTGCCTTATTCGAACTTGGTGGACATTTTGAAGTGAGTATTTGAATAAGCGTGGCCGGCGTTAAGTTTTTTAGCTTTCAACCCGTGTGTACTAATTTTTATATTTACACATATGGAAGAGGTGTAATGTAATTTATTGCCCAGCTTATATTATCTCCAAGACGTACTCAATAATAAAATAATTATTAGAAAATCAAAATGACATCCTTTCTCTCTGAACCGACATGGGGGTTAGTAAAATTCCAAATAGACTCACGATACTATACTGGGTTCTGGACTCTCACTCAGGTACGGTATCCATGTGAAATACCGATCCTTTTTAAGTGTCAGCAAACGAAACAACAATTAACTCATTGACCGCAATATACCCTTGTCGCAACTCTCCCAATTAACTCTCAATCGCAGAGGAATCTTTTCGCAACTGACTTTCCTTCTGACTTTCGTAACTTTTCCATCGCAATTTACTTCCGCGATCGACTTCCCGCAACTGTCAGATCACTCCATAACTCTTCCCACTCAAGACCTATATCTTCTTTTCATCGAAGTCATTGGTCAGTTTTTATTTTGAATGAATTTTTGAGACCACCTATTCAGATATGGCCCACCTTCATGTCAACGACGCTGAAATGCAAACTACGAGTTTGCATTTCAAGAACTTTGGACCCTGAAACCAACTATCTTCTATATTCAAATTTGTTTTCTTGGTGCTTCTGGTGGCTTCGTCTGCTACATTCATACTGAAAGGTACCCAATACCAATCAGAGATGTTAGAATTTTCCTGAATTTCTCCCATTCTATGTGCAACGAAAGTCTCAAAACGTTTGGTCTCTGATCTCAACCTACAGAGAACTATTCTTGAATCTGACCAGAAAAATGTTTTATTGATTTCAAGTGAGTGTTCCTTTTTGATGTGTCTTGCTAAACGAGAATCTATCACCGCTGCTTGAATTTCCAGACGTGGTATTGTCAATGGCTTTATTGGGGAAACTTGTGTTCTCGGCATTACCAAGGATACTTTTGTGATACCTGCAATGTGAATTCTGAAATATCCTACTGCACAAAATGCCTGCTCACTGGCATCACAAAGAAGTATTTTGGATTATTTCAAAGCTATAACATCTTGGTATTTTCAATTGTTCAATTTGTTTCAAATCACTGATCAATTCCAACCATTTTTCATTCAATTCAATAGGAATTTTTTCATCCTAATTTGAACCGCTTTTCCATACTTCTTGTATCAATATTTTCCCTTTAATTACGTAATGTCCCACTAAACCTAGAGGATCATAAAGTGACATCACTACTTCCGAAATATCTCTTTTTGTAGGAAGAATCTTACCAATCAAAATATCTTCATTAACTTTGTGGAAATTTAATGAAAAATTAAAATATCTTCTTTGGGCATCCACTTCATTCCTAAAACTCTCTGTGAACCGTTGTCATCCAGTATTTTATCCCTGAGTGACTCTGGAATTTTTTCCAAAACTTCTTTTGAATTGCAAATCCATCCTCTTAACTGAATACCACCTGACTCATGTATTTTTATTACCTCTTCAATGAGTTTTGTTGTTTCAGCGCTTGTAGAAACACTATCTAGGTAATCATCCATAAAATGACGATTTATAATGTTATCAGCAGCTTCAGGGAATACTTCTTCAAATTCCTAATGTATTGTGCAGAGAATGGAGATGAAATGGCACCAAGAATCATCACCTGCATTTCAAACATAGTTAAATCTTCATTTGGATTTTCCCTCCATAAAAATTTCTGGGCAGGTCTATCTTTTTTTCTTATAACCACCTGATGGAACATTTCCTTCACGTCTGCTGAAAATAGAATAGAATAGAATAGAATAGAATATTTATTTACCAATATTTGATACAATAGTGTATATTTGGCACGTCACTTAAATATCACACACAAATAAATATCACAAATGTCACAAATAAATGTAGAGTCATGTAACGAAATGAATAAAAACTGAATCATCACATTTACACACATGAACATATTTACAAATATGATTGTATAATATAACTTATACTTGTCAATTTCACAAAAAACCAGGTGTATATGAGACAAAACAAAATATTTGTCAGGTGTATATGGAATAAAACAAAATACTTACACTACACAAAAAGTTTACACAATGAGGAAATAATTTAGATTCCTCATTCCTTCTATTTTCCCTTTGACAGGTCATTCAATTCTATTTATAAATGCTTTGGGTTTTTCTCTGAATTTCCATATTATCCCTACTAGAGAGTTGAATAAATCCGGTCCTTTCAGAAGAAAATCATTTAGACTTTTACCTTCCACTTTAACGGCTGCGTCAAATACAAATCTCATTTTGTCTGGCTTATTTTCATTAACAATCCCAAAATGTGGTAAATACCATATCTTCTCCGAAGAATATTCTTCGGAGAAGATCCTTTTTCAACAAACTCTTCTATTTTCCTCCTATAAGCTTCTGCAAAACTGAAATATTTTTCCATACAACGTTCAATATACTGTAACCTCTTCAAAGCCATACATTTACTGTCAGGTAATATTTTCACCTCTCCTTTCCAAAGTAATCCTGTTTCCCAACGGTTCTGACCTGGAATGTTTCTTGTTACTTGCTTGATTATTTCTTCTTCTCTTAAATCTTCCTGGCTGAGTACTTTTCTATTGAAGACTTTCACACCAAAAGACTCTGTGGAAAAGAAACTTTGAACTTCTTCATGCAATTGCTTATCGAAACTCTCTTGATGACGAATATGTTATACTATAGTATCATCTACTCTGTTTCTAAATTGATGTAGATTCCCATGTACAACCCAACCCAATTTAGTTTTAGATAAAGCTGGAGAATTCTTAGGACTCCCAATTATTTCACGACTTGCAATTAATTCCCAGTTATCCTTACCAATAAACAGTTTTGGCTGTACATTATGCATATTTTCAAAATCTACCCTCCTGAGGTGAGCCCATTTGTTTTTCATTTTCCTACCATCAATTGTTTGTAGAGGCAAATCCATATTTTTCAAAGTATATACATTTTCTACTTTAAAAAAATTACTTTTATCCTTGTCAGAAATTTCGAAACTAACTTTCCTAGAATTTACTTTTTTGCATGATTCTATATCTGTCCATTTTGAGCCTAAAGTTGTTTCTTCACCCTGTATATTCAAATCATTTGCTAAATCCTCATCTATCAGAGTTACTGTAGAAGCTTCATCAAATAAGGCATAAATTTTCATATCTTTTTCTTGAGTCCTTTATAACGGGAGCTATTTTAAGCAAAATTTCAGAATCGAATGATTGAGAGGTAAGAGCTACAATTTCCTGAGAAACGATATCATTTGATTCAACATTTTTCTCTGAAGATTCATTATGAAGTATTTTATGATGCAATTTTTCGCAATTGTTGATTCTACATTTCCTTTTGAACTAACAATTTTTGATTCTGTGGTAATTTTTCAAGCAAGAAAAGCATATATTATTTCTTTTAACAAAACTTCATTTTTCGGAAACTGGCAAGTTCAAAAATTTCGGACACTTTTCTAATATATGTTCTTCTTTGCAAAATACACACTTTACTGAGGAAATTCGAGAATTCTGAGAAGTTACTAAAGTGGATTTATATCTATCTTTATTTAGGATTTGATTGGAAGTCTTACCTACATTCACAATTGATTGAACATAGCTGGCAGCTTCTGCCTTTTCCCAAATCAAATTCTTGAAGGCCACCAAAGTGTTAAGACCTCTTGCCTTTGCTGCTTTTTCTCCTCAGGACATTGAATTGAAAATGGTAACTTCTGTATCATTTCATCAAGTAACTGCGGACAGCTCAAATAATTCGTCATTTCCATGGCTTCAAGTATTACAACCAGATTGGAAACCTCATCTGCAATATGATTCAAACTCTTATAGTCGTTGTTTTTAATAACTGCCAAATTATTCGCTTCATTGACTAAACTTCTAACAATTAGGTCTGATCTACCAAATTTACTTATCAAAATGTCATGAACTGTACTCACTGATGAAGCGGACAATAGTAAACCTTCAACACACCTACGAGCATCACCTTTCAATGCCTTACGTAGTCTACACATATTTTCTTCACTTGACGAACCTAATATTTTTGTCGTGGAAATATACTGTTGGTAGAAACTTGGCCACTCTGTTATTTCACCGCTAAATATGGGTAAATCTTTTTCAATTGCCTGCCTTTCTAAAAGGATTTTAATTTCATGACCTGATACACTTTTATTACTTGAAATATCTAAATTAACATCATTTTTCGGTTGAACTATGCGACACTGACATTGACTATGACATGAATGTGACATTTTTGAAGACTTTTTATCTGATTTTTCATCAGAAAATCGATCAACTCTCACTTTGTTTCTGTGCTAATTACCTACCTTCTCATTAGAATATTGAGAAGATAATTCATTTCTGTCTTTAAACTGCATATCATCACTTACTGCGTCATATTGTTCTTCTAATTTTGCCTGTTCTAAAGCCAACCTATCCTCTATCAGCTTTCAATTGCGCTTCCAATCTTTTTCTCTGATACTTAGTACTTGCTTTGGATACTACTGAGTGCTCACGATGACTCTTAGTGGACTGTACATTTGATTTCCTGCTTGGTAGAAGATATCTTGTTTTCCTCGTCACCTCGCTTAGAATCGTTAATGGGAACCTCGGTCTTGGATTTCAGAGCTCGACTTTTACTTTTTGTTTCCATATTTCTTACTCCGTAGGCTCAAAGACCAGCACAATGTTTAGTTTTACCTGTAAATACGTAGTCAGTTATCCGGTCGAAAGGCCAGCAAAATGTTTAGTTTTACCTGTAAATACGTAGTCAGTTATACGGTCGAAAGGCCAGCACAATGTTTAGTTTCACCTGTAAATACGTAGTCAGTTATCCGGTCGAAAGGCCAGCACAATGTTTAGCTTTTTTCAGATGGAGAAATTGGGAAAAAATTATATTTTTAACTTTTTTCAAGGAACTTTTATTTTCGAATTGAAGGGGTTATATTTTTAGGAGTGATTAATTTTTGGGAAAGAAAGTTTTTGGCTTTCTACTACTCCATCTGATACAAAAAAAGGGATGAGAGAATCTTCCAATCTTATTTTCGCTTGACACTTTCTTGTTGTCAACCACTTATCTCCATGTAAAATAACAAAAAACCCAAACTTGATATAAATTTCACATAGCAACATAATAATATCTAATACAGAGTATTTCAAAACTCATCAGAAAATACTCTAGTGAGTAATCAAGAACGTCTTTGGTATTATGGGAGTGAATTTGCCATAAAACTGCTGATCTTATATGTGAAGAAATATGAAATATCA
The DNA here is from genome assembly GCF_025532065.1 of Leptinotarsa decemlineata. Classification (NCBI taxonomy): domain Eukaryota; kingdom Metazoa; phylum Arthropoda; class Insecta; order Coleoptera; family Chrysomelidae; genus Leptinotarsa; species Leptinotarsa decemlineata. Next base: position 857,554 of record NW_027412596.1, on the reverse strand, counting down.
TATATACGGGAAGAAGTTTTGAAGATTTTTTTTGGAGGAACTAATTTACTTTTTACTTTAAGTCACTGCAACTCAACACATATACATTTTCCCAATAATTATATATTAATATCTGTTATGATAACTATTATAACTTTAAGCAGCCTTCAGAAGTAAAACAATCTTTCATTAGTATCATGAATATAACTCATTTGTTTATCAAATGTGGAGTTATAATAATAATTCGAAGTATATTTTCATGAGATTCGGAATACAGTTTATGATTGAATGAAATCGCAAATGAAAATACAATGACAGATTTCTCTCTATGTGATTTTTCTGGTGAATTTTCTCTTGAATAATCGAAATCGAAACAAAAGTTAACAAACAATAAGCCACTTTTCAAATCACTTTCTTCCATTCTAGTTCAGGTAATCAGAAAACACCACTGATAACTCACCCACCTTTTCCTTCGACAGTTTTTCCTCTGAGTTCATTGTGTAGGAAGTTTCCAATCAATAGGTTTATCGGAGTTCTTTTTTTAAGCCACGGAAAATTGCTATTGTCTCTCATTCTTATAAAAAACTTTTCTCCGCAAATAAATTGTTTTCGCCATTTATCAGTTTAATTGAAGAGGGTTTCCCGCATATATAAGGAATGAGAGAATTCAGTTGGTTGATGAAAAAGTTTCAGTGAGCGATTTACTTTCCGCCAAAGCCATATAAAAGTTTTGGTTACAAGAAAATGCAGGCATTTCTCTGCTGTCAGGTGCTCAAAATGAGTATTGAGGAGTTTAAGATGATTTGACAATGAATGATGTAGAAAATCAAAAGACTGCAAAAGAGTCCTATATGTTTTTCATTCAGCAGACGTAATTGACACATTTGAATTAAGTGAACAGGAAATAATCACCTTGAATGTCTGAATTAGTACAGTAACGAAATGATAACTCACCAAAGTTGGCTGTTTACTACCTTCAATATGAAGAAAGTTCAGTTCTGTCCCATTCATCTAACTCAAATAAAAAAAAAACTAATCAATAGAGTTTATTCTATGATTTTCACTATAAGGGTTTTACAAAAACCGCGTCACGTGTTTCGCTAGACAATAGCTTCTTCAAGTCATAGAATAAACTCTATTGATTAGTTTTTTAAATATGGATTTTCATCAAGTATCGGCCAGTTCTATTCAATAACTCAAATACATTGCAATTTAATGATTATTGATCCAGAAAGTTAGCTGAACTCTCAGAAATCATTTATGATCAAGAGGTTTATGCAACTGAAATAATGAATTTAATTTTAATAGCGTCAGATACTTTTTCAGAAATACTACCGTTGAGAGAGATGTCTGAGTTGCTCAAACTTTTTTTATTTCTCTCCTACTTCTTCAGTATTTTCTCCATTATCATCATCCTCATTTGGCTTTTTAAAACACGTTCTGAATGTTGAAAATAAATTATTTTTCACTTATCGATGCAAGGGAGCTGCATCATATACTTTTGAAATAGAAGGTTGGTAGAGTTGGGCAACAGTGAATCCATAAAGCATTTGTAACCATTGATCCTGTTGCTGGGACGCTTATTTGAACTTGTGTTGTAATGTGATTCAATAAACCACACCATGATAAAATTTCCATCATATAAGGCGAAAAGGATCACACAGAGCGGGGGGATAAAACATCAAATATTAAGTTTGGTTGTGTGCATTGTATTTACTATGACTATTGTTTTTGGTACTATTTCAATAACTTTTGATATTTCGCAATGACACAAACTTTGAAAAACGATCGGTCGTGAAAAAAAGGTGTGAAGAGCTAGTATTTTTTTACGGTTATATGTATACCTCAATCATTTATTACTTGTATACAAAAAAACTTGGATAAATAGCTGGCCTACATGTATGTATTCATTTAAAATTTCGTAAAAATTGGAGCTTATGGCACCAATTATTATTCACGCTAATTATATGTATTTGAAATAAAAAACTCAGTTAAAAAAAAATCGTTTTTACATGACACTCAAGAAAGCATATATTCCCTTCGAGAGCAGTACAGAGAATGAATATTTATTGAGACAATTACTATGAGATTGGAAATATAATGAGTTTGCAAAGTTTCGGCTCCTGTAGATGAGGCACGTTTCTTGATAGTCGGTACCACATAATTCATTCCTCCTTAGGCTGAAAAATAACGGAGTTACTTTTGGAAGTTGTGGTTTCTTGGCAGGCTGAGTAGTATCGTGATGACGATGATTATAAATATTATAGTCCCATGAATATGATCTTGGTTTTGTTGCAATTGAATGGGTTTCAGTTGGTTGGCTATTCTGTCGACTTGGTGCAGTTCGTCAAAGCTGATTTTGGTAAAATTCGGGTTGTCGTAGACATATGGAGTTTTCAACTCCGTTATTTCCAATTTGAGTAAAATTCTGGGTTTTCCTTGTTGATTGTAAATGTCTTTTACGTATTTTGTATCATAGATTAGGATTTCGCATGATTGTGGGATTCTGATCAAAACTAGGGAATTGATTTTCAGGTATTGATCTGTTTTACATTTGAAATACAGATAGAGTAATAATACTCGATCTTCTTCTGAATATATTCCTGGTTCCGTGAAAGATTTCGTGTGATTTTGGATAATTGGATATAGATGATGAAGTAAGAATTTGGGCCACACAGTAGCGACGTGTATTGCAAAGATCAAATTGGTCATTTATTTTCATTAAATACATCATCATCTCTTGAAGTTCAGTAGTGGATACTATTGAATTATGCAAAGTGTTCAGTTTTGAAAACATAATGGAATTTTCAATATTACCTATTGAATGTATCAAGTTCTGACAGTCCAAGTTCAATTGTGATGATGTTTCTTGAAAACCAAGGTAATTATCAACATTTTGTATTGTATCACTAATTGTTACCTGAAAACTTTCTAAATCTCACTCGAACTTCTCTTAGTTCGCGCTGAAAATTTTAATAGTTTTATTATAATGATTTATTGATGTTTCAGACAGAGAAATTTGAAGATTGGTCTCATGAATAATTTTTACTGATTTTTATCCAAGAGTTTAATAGCGTTATTATAACGTTTCTCGTCATCAAAGTTGAGGTTGCCAAGTAGCCAATTGTTCACTTTATCAACTACATTTATTAAACATTTTTTATTGCGAGTTTGGACTAAGGGTAATAGGTCACCGATTTTTCTCTGTAAAGTGCTAGTGAGATAACTTGTTCGATTGATGACTTATTTATTTTGTAGAAATTCATGTTGAATATAGAATAAAGAAAATACTTTTGTCTAGTTTCTACTGTTTTTATTTATTCGTTATGACCGGTTTCGGCTTATAAGGCCATTTTCAAGTAACTACCACAAATTGTCAAGTAGCGTCTTAAATAGTGTGGACAGGTATCTGCTCTAGGTACCTGACCTAACACGTTACCAATATTACAATATGTCACGATTGGCAACTATTGGATGGATCCTGAAATTTCTATATTCAAAATATCTATGCAGTTCGCTCCTTTTGAATTTAGGAATTTTAGGATCCATCCAATAGTCGGCCAGGAGGATTGATTCAATGTCTATACCCATGACTGTCCTAATTGAGCATTTATAGAGAGCCTTTTCCATCACTTCGAAAACTGCTTTCCACTATAATTGTGTTATGGCAGAGGTGATGAAAATATTACGTGATGATAATTATATGATTTTCATACTAGAAATTTCATTCAAGATGCGTGTAGTGAGCGTCTGAGACGCATATGCTGGGCATGCTGGCAGCAAGTACATCAGGGTCTCAGGCGCTTCGTGGCAGGCCCTATACCTTGTCTAGGGTCTTCTTTGTTCATCAAGCGGCTGCGATCGATTAAGGTATTGAAGTCACTATCCTGGAGGTCTATAATGAACACCTCAGGACTTCAGCCCACTCGACCTAAGGAAAACGAATGGCAGGCGCTTTGATAAGCCACACTCTTCAATGTTGTTGAAGAAGACCCATGCATTGGATTATCCGTGAAGTGTTCCAACTCATCGTTAACATCATTATCGTGTCATTATAGTCGAAACCAGAATCCAAGAAGAAACTTTTTGTGATCTTACTCCAAGAGCAAACGCTGTTTTGACTTGCCATAAATGCTATAGTCTGTACTACGGAAACTGGGGATCATTTTTCAGTGGACACTGATAAGAAAATGTAGATTATTCACTTTTTAATTTATATTTCCAAAACTTACTACAATTCGGATGAATTGATGGAAACTGAGAATTTAAAATACGTTATACCTACTGTTTTAAAAATAACAAATCTACTAACAATTCAAAAATTTTCGTGTTCCACAACTCGAAGAACAACCCATCATGAAATTTGAAATGCAAATCAACTTTTAATCAGAAAAACTCTGGTGCTATACATTTTGCGGCAAAGAGAGTAGTGAATTGAAATTCAAATGCGGCAATTTGAAATGCACGATGCGGAATACTTAAAATATTATTACAAAGTGGAAATTCCGAAAGAATCCGTTAGTAGCAATCAACTTTCTCGGTATTTTACCAGCTTTCAATAAAAGTTTTTCGAGACTAATATTCGAAAATGAGTTAAAAATTCTGAAAGAATATGAAACAATCTGTAAACTAGAAACTTCTTCATGTTTTCTAGAATTAAAAGTTGGGTATTTCAGAAACAAATATCTCTCAGAAGACCATGCTAGAACTTGGAAAGCTGAATTCAAAAAGAACTAATGTAACATAACGTATAATTTTGGAATAGTCAGTTCTCACGATAATTCTATCGTTAGTGTATAGGTACAGAGAAAATTCCGAATTATCATAAATTTGCGAGATATTTGACATTCAAAACTCTATTTTAAATTTCATACTTTCAATATGTTCGGTTGGTGGAAATGAGTTATGAATTTTACATTCTCACAATGAATTCAATTCAATATAACATAGACAGCTTATCCAGAAATGTATGATTTTCATTATAATCGATATTAGGATTCAACCTGTGGGGTTTGTGAATAGCCTAACCGTAATTCAAGAAACCCTTCAATACAGTCATTTTGGTGAAATTTAAATATAAGTGAGACCAAAACTTGGCCAGATATTAGCAATTCATTCCTTTACTGAAAAAAACTTTTGTTCATTCCAGAAAGGATTTATATTAATCAATTTTTTTGTCAGGACCCATTTTTTCAATTTTTCTATCTATAAAATAGCGCTAAAAAAGGTCATTTTTGGAATGTGGTTTTAGTGTATAACTACACGAATTTTGGGAACACTGATTTGTCTAACAAAAAAACACAATAATTCAGAGTGTGTGTGTATGTGTGTGTTGGTGTGTGCGTGCGTGCTCCATCAGGAGCCTTTTCTTTGATCCGCCATCCCTTTATGAACAACGAATAACTGACAGGCTGTGCTGCGTCGTCCTCGCCGTCGACGCAGATACCACTGATGATGTCTGCGACAGAAGCAGAAGAATCGTTTGCTACTACAGCTTCAATCACGGCCTACCAGACCGGATTTTGTTCTCTCTAATTGTGGCTCCGGCCGTGAAAGCCTATGTCCGTAATACGTTAGTTCAAGTACGATACCAATCAGATACTCATCACAACCAAATACTGTAGTATTCGTAGTTCACTTACTATGAGTGGATCATTCTACTCATTCATCAAACCGCTTTGTGGAACGGTAGTTCGAGCTCGACGTACAGGCGATCAAGTTTCATTGCATATCGTTCAAACTCTGCTAGGAATCGCATGTTAGAAGATAAAACTTCGACAATTAGAAAACAGAATACAATTTTGCGACATTCATAAAAGCATGTTTTGTGTCAACTCCATGAGTATTGAATTCACATATTCAAGTTGAAAAAATGTATTACCTTTAGAGAAATGCACAAAAATCATATTCAGAATAATAATGTAACAACACAAAAATGAATCTGCAAAATACCGAAATAACATGGAAGGCGTTGTCAATTTTCATTGAAAGATAGTTATCATGAAGTTCAGCAACTAGATCGATGGATCAGTATTGAAGATGAGTTGTCTTTTTCTTCATCATACTTCCATTCTTTGACCCTGCGTAGTTTTTTATTACCTTGAATCACCATTTTCTTTCGATTTCCTCAATCATTTTGTTAATCTTCTTCAGAATTTGGATGTGAAAGATCACAATAACTAAAAAGTTGAGTATTTTCAATATGATTTTCACATCATATTTCAACTCATTAAACAGAATTCAAATCATTGATTTTTTGTAATTTTTTTTATTTAAAATTACCACCAGTGAATTTTGTTATTTAATGAACAATGTATCACATGATGAATAATAATCCGACATAATATCAACTCAATAGCGTATTCAAACATTTCAGTGAAATTATTAGCGCTCACATGAAATTATTTATTTTATTATAGACAGCATATAAATGAATGACTGAAATTTCATTGAAATCAGTCATGATTTCTCAATTGTTTCTTGGTATATTCAGAAATATTTTTATTTCACACGTTATCACGTTAAAAGGTGAGACCCCGTTAGTTCTTAGCTCGCACAAGTTTCTCAACTTCTGAGAGTTGTCGTTCGTATGGAGATGACAGCTGATTAAACGGAAAAACAGATTTTAAACAAACAGATTTTTAAACAGTATAGCTTTGTTGCGAATTCCGCCCAAATGTAACGACACGATTGCCTAATTTCTATTCGAAGTGCATTCTGATTATTTCGCTTCATTTCATGAACTTCATAGACTCTAAAAAAAATATCAGGGATTTGATATCATCATATCTGCAGAGGTCACAGTTTGGGAGAACTGTTTCCTCCCACCCAACACATAGGTTTGGTGAAAATTTTTTGAAATTTGCGTTATACATTAGCACATGCATATGAAGAGAAACTTTTTTAATTGCAATACAAAGAAGTCTGAGTTTTATACCAATTTGGTTTTGTGAAACCCTACTCTGTATATTGACATTCTGGAAATGTAAGCTTCAAAAATTCAGAAGGATCATTAAAGGAATGGTATTCACAGTTTCAAGTTGACACATTACACCTTAGCAGATCTAGATATAATAATGATCATGTATATGATCATATAGTTTTTTCAGAATGATTACTTAATTAGAGAAAATCGTCATTTCATATCATCATGCGTACTGTAGCGTCCGAGAATACCATTCTCGGGTAGCGTTTCATTTAGAGCCAATCCTAGAAGAATAAAACTCATAATGAGTCGAACAAATATGCTGTATTTCAAATAGTTATTGCGAAACTGATTTTTTTTTCATTAGTTCGGATTTTCATTGTCTAATTTGACATAAATTGATTTTAAATCGCTGACAGGATCAACATAACAATTATATTAAGCAAATGAAACTGAAATTACAATGAAATAAAACACAAACAACAACCAATAAATCAAAAAATTGAAACATTAATATGAGATGATAATAAAAATACAAGCATTAACAAGAAATGAAAATTGAAAAGTAAAAAATTCCAAGTGAAGTTACTACACTTGGAAGTCATGTTTCAGTTGTAGCTTATATTTTATTTCATTGTTATCTTAATTTGTTTTTGCTTAACATAATTGTTATTTTTTCAGCTAATCTATTGAACTGTTTACAGATTCTTTCAGGGATTTCAAATCAATTCATATCATATGAGAGAAGTTCAGAGAAGAAGTTCGGAGAAGTCCGAACTAATGAAATATACTAATATACTACGGAACATTGTCAACCACCTTTAAACAAATAATTCTTTATTATTGTTGAATATTTTCCCTTCTGGGAAAGGTTGTCAACGTTGAATATTTGTTGAGATATTTAAAATAAACTTCCAGCAGATGCAAAACTATATAATTCATTTTATCAATATAAATATTCCCTCACAGAAATCACGAGAATTGATTATCTATGTACAAAGAAACTGAAGAAAGTATCCCCTTTCATGTCGAAAATAAATTTGCCTATCCTGGCTAACGAAGGAACTTGAGTTATACATACCTGGGAACCAGCGTTTAATATGGATTTTCTGCTATGCCTAATACCTCAGAATAATGGTTGAATGGAAGATACATCAGAATGTTCAAGGACTTTTTTAAAGATCTATCACATTTTCTTCACTATAGTGATGGCAATGGAATGCAAATTGAAACACACATTAACGGCGGCAAAGATTTTCTTTATTTTCACAAAGCCGTTAGTCCTGTGAATTCTTTCGATCAGCCACTATGTATAATCTACAATAAATGAAATCGATCAATGTCTCATTGGAAGTACTTAATAATAATAATAATAATCGATTTTATTGCCAGAAAATAACAACATATACATATAGATACCTACACATATGATAAAGTGGAAGAAAAGTATATATATATATATATATATATATATATATATATATATATATATATATATATATATATATATATATATATATATATATATATATATATATACAGTGTGACCCATTTAAAATGGAACCACCCCCGTAGAATGTGCATTTTTCAATCAATCTTTTTTTTTTTTATTGAAATATTAAGCATGAAAAACTGTATCTTGACACTAACTTTCACAATTTTAGTTTCATTTCCAAGGCACTCTATGGTTTTTTTGTTTGTCAAAAACGGCAAAAGTTTATTAGGCAATTTTTGTTTTCAAATTTGACTACACCACTGGATTCGTAGTCGTTATAAATCAAAACTGTCAAATTTTCATTAAAAAATATTTGTTAACAACGAAGTTACAACAACTTCAATTTTGGAAACAAAGTATTTGTTTGTAATTTTTATTCAGATTATAGACATATTTGAGATCTGACAACACTGTCATCACCAAGTAGAACACCAGTGAATTTGTACAGTGAAAATCCGAAGTCAACAGCTCAATGCGTTCTACAGTTATAACTCCTGAAAATATGGTAATGTGAGAGATTTGTGGTGCAAGCGTTTTGTAATAAAAATCTGATTACGCCACTGGATTTGTGGATAATATTCCCTTAAAATCATTCATTTGAGTGTAGGTTACGAGAAGTGAAAATTAAAATAAAAATTGAATAATTGAATAACAGAAAATTAAAAGTTCATTTTCAAGTTACGCAGTAGTAGACCAAGTTCAGAATCTCATGTCATGGGATCTCCCAATTGCGCTTTTACCAAATCTTGATAGAATCTTGAAGTATTAATGGTCATACTTGTAAGCTTTTTGGAAGTTTCCCAATGATAAATAATAGTACTTTTGTAACAGCGCACCTGGAAAATCACATTTTATGAGATTCTGAACTTACTCTACCTTCTTCTATAGCTGATGAAAACAAAATGTATAGAAACAAGTTTCAAAGTATTTATTCAACAATTAATTGCCATTAAGAAAAAACTGATACTGAAATAAACATTGATTTAAAACTAAACATTCAAATTTTTGTGGCTTCTACCAAACCTCCATTAAGTTCAATACAGTTATCGTATCTCTTCCGAATATTGTTTACACTATTTCTTATTTGTTGAACTGTAATTTCGGCACAAGCTTGTCGTATCCTTTGCATGAGTTCAGCTCGATTCGTTGGTCTTGTTCTGTATACTTTTTGTGTCAGAATACCCCACAGAAAAAAGTCTAATATTGTTAGATCAGGCGATCTAGGTGGCCATTCAATTAAGTCACTACCTCGTCCTATCCAATGATTTGGAAACTGGTTATTTAGCCACTCTTTAACAATCCTCGAATTGTGCACGGAACAGCCGTCGAGCTGAAAATATAAATTTACTTGTTCCGCAAAAGGCATTTCATTTATTTCGTCCGATAATTGGTTATTTAGAAATTCCAAAAAATTTTGCCCGTTTATGTTTCCATCAAAAAAATATGGACCTATTATTCTTTTTAGTACTATACCACACCAAACGTTAACTTTTTCGGAATATTGACTTTTACAATTTATGATCCAGTGCGGATTTTCCGTAGCCCAATACCGAGCATTTTGCGATGAAACTACCCCATTGGTGCTGAAAGAAGCTTCATCACTAAACATTATGCAGTTTAAAAAATTTCTTGTATTCAGGTACTCGCCTTGTGCCCACAAACAAAATTCCATACGTTTCACTTCATCACCTGCCTTTAAAGAGTGAAGAAATTTAGGTTTAAATGCTCCCATTTTGTTTTGTTTAAGACATCGTCGAATAGTCTCTCTCGGTAAGTTTAAATCCAAACTGGCGACTCGTAAACTTCTGTTTGGGTGGTTTCTAAAATAATCTAAAACAGCACCTTCGTTTAAATTTCTTCTTCGGTGATTATTTTTTAAAATATGTTTGCTGACTGCACCGGTTTCTTTAAATGTTTTGTTAATTTTACTGACGATGCTTCTGTCAATGGGAAGTCGATTTGGATGTCTGTGATTAAATATCCTAGCTGCTTCTCTTTCACTATGATAATTGTCCCCAGAAATGCTCACAATTTCAATTCTTTCTTCTAATGATAATTGCAAAGCCATTATTAAATGCACGTAACTAACAACTATTATTTTATTTATGATTAACTGTCAAAATCACAGCCTACTGTTGATTTATTATAAAACCTTTGCATAATGAGTTCAGCTTCCTCAAATTATTGATTTCTCCTCTAAAAGATTGTTTTAGCTGAGTTATGAAGAATTTACAGGGAACAATTTTTGTCCTGCTCTCTGTTTTATTATTAAATAAATGATTTCCATGCTTTAAATCAATTTGATTTTAGCGGCTATGCGGAAGAATGTACTAAGTACTGCATAACTTGAAAATGAATTTTTAATTTTCTGTTATTCTAGAATACACTTCTCGTAACCTACACTCAAATGAATGATTTTAAAGGAATATTATCCACAAATCCAGTGGCGTAATCAGATTTTCATTACAAAACGCTTGCACCACAAATTTCTCACATTACCATATTTTCAGGAGTTATAACTGTAGAACGCATTGAGCTGTTGACTTCGGATTTCCACTGTACAAATTCACTGGTGTTCTACTTGGTGATGACAGTGTTGTCAGATCTCAAATATGTCTATAATCTTAATAAAAATTACAAACAAATACTTTGTTTCCAAAATTGAAGTTGTTGTAACTTCGTTGTTAACAAATATTTTTTAATGAAAATTTGACAGTTTTGATTTATAACGACTACGAATCCAGTGGTGTAGTCAAATTTGAAAACAAAAATTGCCTAATAAACTTTTGCCGTTTTTGACAAACAAAAAAAACCATAGAGTGCCTTGGAAATGAAACTAAAATTGTGAAAGTTAGTGTCAAGATACAGTTTTTCATGCTTAATATTTCAATAAAAAAAAATGAGATTGATTGAAAAATGCACATTCTACAAGGGTGGTTCCATTTTAAATGGGTCACACTGTATATATATATACTATAAATATATATAAATATATATATATATATATATATATATATATATATATATATATATATATATATATATATATATATATATATATATATATCCCAACTGTGTCTTTTTAAATGGCAACCTATATTTTTTATCGCTTTTTCGGTTTCTTCATAGAAAATAAAATAAACTTTATGTATATCTGCACTTCGAAAATATTGACGGTTTTCGAGATATCTAGCATGACAGGTTTTTTTTTCCAATATTCGTCACTCAGAATATTTGAAATTATAAAGTGGTGCCAAGTCCAGTTGAAATTTTTTTTTGGTCGAATATTCTACATTGGTAACTCTCTCAAACGATATATCTGAAATCGACCTGTGATATACAGGGTATGAAAAACCGCTTGCCAATTATTGTAAATGAAAATTTGCAAAATCTTCCTTAGATTAAATGGAACACCCTGTATATTATTGATCCATAAGAAGCGCCAACGAAACCTCTACAAATTTCATCAAGTATACCCTATGGCTAAGTTCAATAGTTTTTCTTAAATGAGCATTTCTTTCGAAAAATGGTCATTTTTTCAAAGCGAAATCCATTTGACGACTGATGAAAATATACGAAAGATATCTTGTTTCAATTTTGTACATTAGAAGGTGTCCAAACAAATATTTTTTAACGAAATAAATGTATGTACCTATCACTTTTTGCTAAATGGAAAATTATTTTTTCATTGGATGCAGAATTTCACTCATAAATCGTGCAATATCAAACCAAACAAGTTAAAAGCAAGAAACATTATAAATAACTATTTTTTTCATGTTATTATATTCATTCAACGCTTGAGTTCTAGATATTCAAATTTGTCAACTGGCAAATTACAAAACTACAAAAGGGAGAGTTTAATTAAGGTTGATAATGGCCCATTCCGTCCTATCCATTTATTGGGAAATACTTCATTTAGATGATCTCTCACTTCTGCCGAATAGTGAGCAGGTGCACCATCATGTTGTAACCACATTCTATTGCGGAGGTCAAGAGGAATATCATCTAACAAACCTGGTAAATCATTTCGTAAGAAATTGAGATACATTGCACCATTCATATGTCCCTCAAAAAAGTATGGACCAATTACATATTCTCCAATAATGCCTCCCCAGACATTTATCGACCACCTATGTTGATAATCCACCTGTCTCAATAAGTGAGGATTTTCTGTCGCAAAATAATGGTAATTATGTCGATTTACAAATCCATTTTTATGGAATGTCGATTCATCCGACCATAAAATATTATTGAAAAAATATTCGTTTCGACGAATTTTGTTCATGGCCCAATTGCAAAATCTCACTCTTTTCTCGAAATCAGCATACAGTAGTTCTTGATGTAACTGAACGTGGTATGGATGCAAGCGATGTTTCTTCAATACTCGTTGCACTGATCTCTCACTTATATCCACTATTTCCCCAATTTGTCGTTGACTCCTACTAGAATCTTCTTCAACAGCAAGAAGAACTTGCAATTCATTATCTTCATTAGTAGCTGGCTTGATGCGCTCATGTTTGGAATAATTAATAGATCCAGTTTCAACGAATCGTCCCAAGACCTTTCGGAAAGATCTTTCATCTGGATGCCTTCTATCTGGATACCGTTGAGAATAAATTCTACTTGCCAATAAACAATTCCTGTCTGATTCACCTAATATGAAAATCATATCAATCAAATCACTTTTTGATAACAACATTCTGATGAAATTATACCGACAGTTAAACTTCACGATTGACTAAAAATTTCAATATTCATTTGCAGCCAAATATTTTGTTCTGTCATTTGCCAGACTACTTGATTTCCAATAAATATTTCATTCGCTGAAAGGTTGTTTTAGACCGAAAGAATATGGCACAAATTCCGAGATTTTTGAAATTATTGTAACTATTCAAGAACGTCCATTTTGTGGTGTAATTCGCAACTTGTTTATCTAGCAACAGGTAATTTTAGGAATGGGCGATATTTTAGGGAAAGGGTATTTTTTGTATATTCTTATCAGTCGTCAAATGGATTTCGCTTTGAAAAAATGACCATTTTTCGAAAGAAATGCTCATTTAAGAAAAACTATTGAACTTAGCCATAGGGAATACTTAATGAAATTTGTAGAGGTTTCGTTGGCGCTTCTTATGGATCAATAATATACAGGGTGTTCCATTTAATATAAGGAAGATTTTGCAAATTTTCATTTACAATATTTGGCAAGCGGTTTTTCATACCCTGTATATCACAGGTCGATTTCAGATATATCGTTTGAGAGAGTTACCAATGTAGAATATTCGACCAAAAAAAAATTTCAACTGGACTTGGCACCACTTTATAATTTCAAATATTCTGAGTGACGAATATTGGAAAAAAAAACCTGTCATGCTAGATATCTCGAAAACCATCAATATTTTCGAAGTGCAGATATACATAAAGTTTATTTTATTTTCTATGAAGAAACCGAAAAAGCGATAAAAAATATAGGTTGCCATTCAAAAAGACACAGTTGGGATCCGTCCAGAAAAAATCGAACACCCTGTGTGACCGCCAATATTTTTATTTTGTCGAGCTCGAGCAATAAGGTAATATTATAGAAAATTAGATTCCTATCTGCTTCCTATATAGAGATATGGAACACCGCGCCACTGTTGCAGGACCCTGTATATATATACTTGAGACTAGTTAATAAGTTTGTTCATGTAGAATATAGGTTAGATACGTTACCTCAGTTAGAAATTTCTTATCTTTTGTTCTCAGTAAAATGGTTACGCACACAATGTAACAACTAAATCATTCCCTAGTTGGTTTCCATTGAAATTCAAATGTCACAATCCAGTATCGAAAAGATCAGTCACCAGATATATATTTTCCTGAAACACAAAAAAAAATTAATAAAACCATTTAGATCAATATTAGAAAACAAAACAACATTACAATTTATTCAAATTATCCAAATCAATATTTTGAAAGAGTTTCAATTTGTGAAAGAAAAAACACTCAGTATATGAAAAAACCATGTAGCTAAAATATTGTCTAGCCTACTAGGTGAGAGAATTGGAGAGGAGCTCATGAATTTTGCCAAATGCAAATTTAAAAAATTAATTTTATAAAATACAGAACACGAATTGTTATAAAACAACCTATATTGTAAATATTAGATATTAGAGTCTGTTTATGAGTACAAATGGTAAATAAACTAAGTGTAGTTTGAGTTAAGTGCCAAAATTTACAAATCAGAAGGTTTTGACAGCATCTAGAATTTTCGAAAATTGGTTGCCAAGGAGAAGGGAAGTTTGTTGAAAGGGGGAGCCAAAGGAATCGATGATCAACGCTGGAACGAGAAGCACGTACACTTTTTGAGGGTTTGAAAATTTAATTGAAATTGAGAATTGATAAATCAAACTTATTAAAATACATATAGATTCAATTATAAATAAAAATATATAGTGGAAAGCAGACAATTGAACTTACCCATAGTATCAATTGAAAAAATTGGAGTAGAAAGAAGAAACATCCAGATCAATTCACTGCACCAAAAAGGAAAAATTCAAGGTATTTAGAAACCATTTATAAAACTCAAACCGCTATCACTGAACCTGTTTGCTGATAGAAGGAATCCAGGAGAGACATTTCAATTTCTCAGTGTTTGAAAACTCACTGAACATTCATTTACTATTCTAAAACACATTGAGAACGATAACCATTTGTAAAATTGATATTATTGATTGATTTATAAACATTCACTGAGCAGCCATTTTAGTAATCTGTCATAAGGCAGAGAACGTTATAGCATTTTAATTTCAACAAGGTTATACCACAGAACAGCAATTATTATAGAGTGGTACTTCGTGGTGTAATTCTGTTCATGATTTGAAATTTAAGATATTTTTCGCAGGTAGGTTAAGGTTAAGGTTGATTGTATTAGTGCCATAATTTTGGAATTCAATATTATATTTATTATCTTTTTTGAAAATTTATTTGCCACAATATTTTTGAAAACAAACAATACCTTTCCAAGAAGTCTACCTGTAGAGAGAGGGCACTGTACGCTTATAGAAATCCGACTGAGCTAATCAAGGTAAGAAATATCTGTAAGATAAGGTATCTACCTGAGGAGTAATATTGAATTTGATTGAGCAAGCGATAAAAATCAAAACTCTGGGAATAAAATTGAAATAAAAAGGGGAATTAATACAAAAACAAATTATTCATTATCAATTGTCAACATCACATCTCTAAAAAACATAACAATATATATATATATATATATATATATATATATATATATATATATATATATATATATATATAAATCAAAAGGAGGAAATCGTGGACATGACACTCAAGAAATATGGAGGCAAACCGCGGACACGTGTTTCTGGCTATTGGCCTCATCAGCGCGGTGCAGCCAATTGCAAAGGTGGACAACAACTGGTTACCAAAAATGGAAAAAAAAAACATCACATATACACGGTGTCACCAACAGGAGCCAACCGCACATTTGTGGTTTCAATTAGAAGACCCAGCATTCCTAGGCATCATCTAACATCACCACGTAGGCAGCTATAGCTACCTGCGTGACTTCCGGGTCCAGGATATAGATACAGAGATATATATATATATATATATATATATATATATATATATATATATATATATATATATATATATATATATATATATATTATTGAGTGTGTATGATATAAATCAAAAGGAGGAAATCGTGGACATGACACTCAAGAAATATGGAGGCAAACCGCGGACACGTGTTTCTGGCTATTGGCCTCATCAGCGCGGTGCAGCCAATTGCAAAGGTGGACAACAACTGGTTACTAAAAATGGAAAAAAAACATCACATATACACGGTGTCACCAACAGGAGCCAACCGCACATTTGTGGTTTCAATTAGAAGACCCAGCATTCCCAGGCATCATCTAGCATCACCACGTAGGTAGCTATAGCTGCCTACGTGGTGATGTTGATGATGAATGTGGTGACATTTCAATTTCTCAGTGTTTGAAAACTCACTGAACATTCATTTACTATTCTAAAACACATTGAGAACGATAACCATTTGTAAAATTGATATTATTGATTGATTTATTGGTGGTGATGTTAGATGATGCCTGGGAATGCTGGGTCTTCTAATTGAAACCACAAATGTGCGGTTGGCTCCTGTTGGTGACACCGTGTATATGTGATGTTTTTTTTCCATTTTTGGTAACCAGTTGTTGTCCACCTTTGCAATTGGCTGCACCGCGCTGATGAGGCCAATAGCCAGAAACACGTGTCCGCGGTTTGCCTCCATATTTCTTGAGTGTCATGTCCACGATTTCCTCCTTTTGATTTATATCATACACACTCAATAATATATATATCTCTGTATATATATATATATATATATATATATATATATATATAACATTTACATTTCTGACAAAAGGCAGAGTTCGTGCTTTCTCAACAGGAGTTCAGGAGTTGAGAACCAGCGCTCTTCCACTCAACCTACAAACTATTCAACTATTAAATTTTTGGAATAATAATGAATATTACTGGAGTTTTTCCCTACACCAAACCTTTATTTTAACACCTCGGTGTTGGAAAAAAACTCCAGTAATATTCATTAATACACCAAAGGTTCCAAATGATGCATCACAAGTTGGTATAATAATAATCAATAATAATTTTTAAGAATTGGGGAAATTGGTCATTCTCATCACTTACTTTTCATCCCGTAAAGTAATCTGTCCAAAGTGGAGCACAGTTCTCATTTTTCACTTTTCAAATGCAATTGCACTTTGTATCATTGGATTATTCGTTGGGACTTTTTACTCACCTACTTCTGCTTCAAGAAAACGAGCAGTTCACTTTGTTGCTTGCACCACCTACTGAGATAATGAATTATTCAAGTTTCTGTTCCAAAATTCAATTCCCGTCTAGTAATTATTCATATTATATTGTAATCATCTTATATTCCAATCCCTTTGCCGCATATTAAAATGAACGTCAAACGATCTCAAGTTGAGCAATTAAAACGGTATGGTCCTCTTTGTGTGAGTTAGGTCTGGGTTCAGCGTCGGATTAGTTTTTTGTGGTTTGATCCCATTAACATGGAACGATGACAAAACCAATACGAATAGTTGGATATTCAATAATTATTTCGAACTCACGATGATAAAATTCATCAACTACCGATGAGCCGATTCCAAGTAAATGCAATGTTCGACTATCTAACTGTAGAAAAAAATGCTTACTGTTTGAAATATTTTTTTGGATTGATTTTTTTTTATCGAAATCGTACAACGACTCACTAATCTGTATATATTCAGTATATTTGCTGAAACTTCATTGGAAAAGAGGAGGTTCTGTGAGTTCTTCACTGAACTCTAATAGAAGAAAGTCTCCACAATTCACCTGTTGTCTGTAAAATGTGTTTAAAAAAATATGTTTTTTCGTTAACCAGCTATCGCACCCCTACGAACAACAACCCTCAGAAGTCGAAACTTGTGCGAGCTGAGGACTACTAGGTCTTACTTTTCAACGTGTGATTCCTAACACAGGTTGGACGATAGCAAGTGAATATCAAGCGTTAAGCCTGGGGCTTGAACCATCGACTCACACATCGGCCGATTGACTGACTGAACAAACAACTTACGTTGAACCGCCTGGTTACCACCAGCATGCTTACAATATAAACATGAAGAAAACTATTGTATGTGGATACCTTTGGAATGGTGAGCAAATGCAACACAACATATTTTATATTCGAAAAAACTTGAGAGACATACACCAGGTCTATATTTATTCTCAATACAGGATCAGCAAACATTGTTGATAATTTACAGTTCATTTCTTCTATCATGTGGTAACAATGCTATATCTTAACCGTAACAAATACGAAGACGATTGAATGGAAAAAAAGGAGCTATCTTGGGAGACAGAACAATGTCCGAAAAAATTCACAGTGACTTTTTCCTTTCTCGAGTTATATAGGAAAAGCTGAAAATGTTGTTCTTATTGTATTCGAAATGTACTATAACGATCTTACAATAAAACTTTTATCTAACATTCCGTGTCAACACCGCCACCATCAACGTTTTTTCTTCAAATATTGACTTTCCTATTTCCTCACATATTTCGATAAAGCAATGAAATTGCAATTCAGTGCACTCCACTTCAATACACTCCATATTTCAATAGCGATTGATTTGAATTAACTAGCATCATCACTAAACAGTTTTTTATTACGATACTGTTTTTAGTCCTTTTGTAAATTGTTTCGACTTTTTCAAAGTATATTCAACTATTGGCATACCTCAGACATTACCTAATAATTTCTATAAAAAGATACCCCAACACAAGGAATATTCGCATTTTCCTTTTTTTTTAAATTGTTGCACCACAGTTATCCTTGTTTCGAAGCTGATTTCCCTTAGATCAAATTTTATAAAAGAATATTTTTATAGTTCTCAATCCTGAAGTACTCAATAAAAAATGTTAGCTTTTGGTCAAAATACGATTATTCGGTGTAATGGAATAGCATCCCATTTCAGTTACCATTTTTAATTGCGTAAGGTTTTGCATAGTTTCTATGGCACGAAAAATATATGAGTTGTTGATACCTGTTAAGAACTGACAGACATATTGGAGATGTATTTAAATAACGAGAGAGCTGACATGATATTCATTCATGTAAAAATAAATAGAATTCATATTTTAGCAAAAAATAAGTTTGGGTATAGCTGGGTATCGATATGTTGTAATAATTTCTGTTGAAACTTCAGATTTTTTGAAACTGGATCAAACCCCTTGTTCCAAACATGACTTGTCAGATTCAATTCATATAGAGTTATCAAAAAACAAGTTTTTCATCTAGTTACTACATATATTCCTTTGTCCAGTTTTGGATGTGGAGAAGGAGTAACTACATTCATTTGGTCGATGGTCAAGTCATATTTAGCAGCTGAGGCAAGTGGAAATCAGATAGAACCGTACCTCACGACGGTATCAGATGCTGCTGTTTGTATTTTTAGTATTCACGACCCTTTTTCCTCCAACTCTTCTGGAGCTTTGAAGAACGTGTTTGTAGAAGATTCTTGCGAGACCCCCACTTCAAAAATAGTTTCAATAATATTGTACTGTTGTTGATCGTTCGCACTTGCGAAAATTAAACCATCTGACACTTTTCTATATTTTTGATTGACGATAGAGAGATTGATTAGAGGTTTCCATATGTTACGAAAAACGACCAACTCCCGCCAAACGCTAAAATCAATGAAGCGGGGAGGGGGAAGAGGGAAGGAGGAGACCTATAAATAGTCAGATTTCGGAGGAATAAGTCCACAGGCGATAATTATGGGAAGATTGAAATCTTCTCCGGCCAGAAAAGTGAGAATCTCTAGAAGGGAGATTGACTGGCAAGCGCGAGTAGAGTACCTCGGCATCCTAATAGACCGTAGGCTCACTTGGAACCCGCACATTATGTGCGTTGAGTCAAAGATCGAGGGTCGGATAGCAAGTATCTACCCTTTGATCAACTTCAGGTGTCCGGGGACAAGCGGCAAAATATAATATCTTCGTTCTGAAGGTATTGCAAAATTAGCTAAAGAGGGTGATTGTCAATGCTCTTTGGTTCGTGCGGAATGAAATAATCTTGAAGCTGCCTTTCATTCGACAGTCCATTCAGACAAGGAGTCGGCGAGTTTTTGAAGGTGCGGAAACTCACGAAAATCCGTTAGTCATGTAAGCTATAGATTATGCTGTAGACGACCCCTTCCGATATAGAAGCCCTGACACTCTGTCGAATGAGGCCCTCATGTCCCCCGTTGAAGGATGAACAGATCTTTCATCCATCCCACCACAACTAGGTAGGGGTACCCCGTGAAGGGCGGTACTGATGTCTGAGTACTTCATGCCGTCAACATCCCCTCTGTCATGAATCCATTTGTCCTTCTTCGACAAAGATCAGCCAAAAGTGTAAGGGAGCTGGGCTCCAACCTGAACAAGCTCAAGACAACGTGCAGTAGAATGAGTTCAGTTATCACCCGAAGACGATTGTGGATACTAACAATCGAAACGTCGTTACGTAACTTTGTTTGGAATCTTCTAATTTTCATTTTTTGTTAATAATAATTTTCAGCTTGCATTGATATTTCAATTTTTTATTTTTGTAGTTGTTGCCTGTATGTTATTTCTTTGTAATTTCAGTTTTTTGTTCGATAAAATTGTTATTTTTTGTTACAGATTCTTTCAGGGATTTCAAATCAATTTATATTATATTAGACAATGAAAGTCCGAACTGATGAAATACACCACGAAACATTGTCAACCATCTTCAAACAAGATCACATGAGGTGACGTCTGAGAGCTACATATTTCATAAATGAATAGAGAAAAGTTTTGATGAGGAGGACAGATCTGAGTGGTACTTTGTTTTAGGATGCGCGAACTCGAAGAATGTTTCAAAGGAAACTTTGGGTTTTGAGTTGGAAACTAAAATCCACCCACTTGGATATGAAAATAAATTATCACAATGATATTTAATGTGAGTGGAATTCTAATAGGGATGTCCTCTAAGTTTTTCAGTTTCAAAAAATGTACCAAAAATTATGAAAGTACATACTTCACTCAGGAAAGCAAGAAAAAGAGAGGCACAGGAGAAATTGGTCAGGGGAACCTATAATAATGATTTTCTGCCTCATTCATTTCTTTGGAAGATTCCTATATATTTTGAATCGAGATGGAGAAGTAGAAAGTCAAAACCTTTTTTTCTCGAAAATTAATCTCTCCTAAAAATATTCCTCTTTCGATTCAACCAATAATTTGGTATTTTTTGAAACTTTCAATGATAAAATGAAGGTATTTAAATATGACAATGACAGAATTTTTTGTCTCTGGACATAATTCCACATATATGTCACTGTAGTTGAATGTTGAAAATAATTCGACTGAAATTAATCATCAGATAGATTTCATGATAGAATGTATTTTCAGAATAATCATAACATCTACTGGAAATAAATAATGCCATTTCCAATGCTCTCCTGGCCCGAAGGCCTTACAACTGGCATCTTCCCTCTGTCTAACGCCACCACTGGCAAAGGAACCCCTACTTCTTGAACTTTCCCCCCTACCGCATCACCGACGCAGAACGCCACCAATGCGATGGGACAAATTAGCAGGGTAGAAGACCTATACTCTTTATTTCCCACAAAAAAAGTTTTACAATATATTAGTATTTACAATTTTTCCATAAGCCAGTTTCTTGATTACAATATTAACTCAAGTGAAACAAAAGGAAAAAACAAAAACAACTCTACCATTCAGACATAAACAAATGAAAAAAAATCTAATTTATCATCCCAACCCATAATCCCCTTTTTATTCCCCTCACAATGTAACCGCATATTATCGGATTCGTGTACAGTTCCACAAACTCATGTCCAGTCACGACCAGGAGGACTGTCACGTACCCCTCAAAAGCGGCCTTTACCCATTTCTTCTTTGTGTTTTCAACTTACCCAAATCCTTCCCTTCCGTCCCTTACCACGCTATCTTCCCATTCATTCGCGAATTGTATCCATTCGTTCTCTTTTACATTTGCATCCCTTAGAATCATTTCGCCATTCACCCTCTCCGTCCTTTCCTTCCACTGTCGCAATCCAATTGTCCCCTATCATACATCTAACAATCACGCGATTCGCCGTTTCCGGCTCCCCATAGTCACACGGGCAGGACACCTCCGGGATCAAGTTAAATCGCACCAGGTATCCCGGGAAGTTCCCATGCCCCGTAAGGAGCTGGATCGCCTTCCGCGACAGATCCAATGATTCATGCCTGACTGTTCTTCAGAATCTATAGAACAGCCGCCCAGTCGCACCTCTTTCCCATTCCCTTTGCCATTCCCACTTGATGCTCTCTTTCATGCATTTCCTTTCATCCATTCTGCTGTGTATCTGTCTCAATTTTATCGAGACCTGCTCCTTGTTCATGCCCCTTTGGGCCTCTTCATGGGCCTTCACATTTCCTATGTTGCCGGCATCATGTCCCCTCCTCCATATGATTTGGGTACTTACTCCCCTCTCTCTCTTCTTTCCTCAATAATCCTCTGAATCTTTGCTACTCTTTTATTCATCATTCTTCCTGCTTTCACTCGTTCTACAGTCATAGCAGAGTGACTGACTATTTTCAAATTCTCCTCCATACTCCAGATGCCAATCACTCGTTCTATCGCTATTAACTCTGCCTTATTCACGCTACTTTGCTAGGTTATCCTTTCATTTCCTTTGGTCCATTCATCCCCTCTCCTTTCATAGGCCCAACCTATTCCCATTTTTTCTTCCTACATTCTCGCTCCGGCATCCACATCAACTTCACTCACTTCTTCGTGATCCATCTCCTCCAGGAACTCCCCTTGCAACCAGGGGAAAATTTTGTCTTTTCCATTCACTTTGTCTACCTTTTTCCATTCACTCTCCATTCATGATATATGGCCCATCCTTCTATTTGAAGTGGCGCCATTCCGGTGATGACGCTGAGTGCAGCTGTTGGCGTCGTTCTGTATGCTACATACGAAGCTAACGAAAACGGCCTCTGTGCCGCTGTCTTTTCACCCTGCTATCATGCGCCCTTTCCCCCCAGGCCTGTACTCTGTACAGTGCCGCAGGTTCGACTACCCTTTCATTTATCATCCTTACACATTCTCTCTTCAGTCCAACATTCCTCCCGGAATGTTCGCCAGTTCGCTTAGTTTTTTTCTTACCTCTTTGTGGTGGTCTATGAACAGAAGTCCTGTATCCACCACAATCCCGAGGTATCTCACACTCGTTTTTCGCTCTATCGCTCTTCCATTCATTCTCAGTGCTGGGAGTCTCCCATCCTTCCTAGTTGGTATGAACATGCACTTTGTCTTTCTCTCGTTAAACCTCAGTCACATCTCTTCCTCCCATGCTTTGCACTCACTTCATACCAACTTCCATCTATCCTCTATGCTATCGACAGAGTTACCCTCGATGATGACAAGCTGGTCATCCGCATAGGCCTGCACTTGTAGTCATACTGCTCCAATGCCTTGTGTGAAACTCGAACCATGCTTCCATCACTATCAACCATAGGGTCGATCCCAGACTTGACCACTATGGGCAGCCTCTGTTCACCGTTTTAGAGACCGCCCCACAGGTGACTGTTCTCTCCCTTATGAAGCTCATGCATGTCCTGTCCATATTTTCCGGCATTTCCTTTCGCCTCATGCACCTCAATCGCCGGTGCCCAAGTGGAGTAAAAGGCGTTTGACAGGTCCAACGCCACAACCAGACTATGTCTCCTTTCTCTCTTGTTTTTTTTTATTCGACTCACCACTCTCTCTACAGCCATTACGGTATCCATTCCCCCTCTGAACCCAAATTGATTCGGGGAGAATTTCAACTTTCTTTCACACCATACTTGCATTCTACCGTTCCGAAGCCTGTCCAACATCCTTCCCATACCAGTCAGCAGGCTCATTGGCCCGGGATTTCCTTCCTTCTTCGATATCCATACGACCTTTGTTCGCTTCCATGCTTCGGGAAAGTGCCCTCTCCCCAGACCAGCTCTGAATAGTTCCACCATACATTCGCCCTTCCATTCCATCACCTTACGAATAATTTCGTTCGGGACCCCATCCACTCCTGTTGACTTCCCATCGAGGAGCTGCTCAGTCGCCGCTCTCAGCTCCCCAATTGTAAATCCAGGCTGATTTTCTCCCCATTCTTCGTCCTCTCTCTCCCTTCTCCAGCGCCTATTCGGAGTGTCTCTCAGAGGATCGTCCTTGGGAAAGTATTTGCCCAGCAGGAACCTGCTGGTCTCCTCCCTCCCCTCGGTGAAGGTACAATCCTCCTTCAAGACGTTAGCAGGCATGTCCTCCGCTCTATCATTGTTGAGGAGTCGATAAGCTCGGTCCCATGAATTTTCATCCTGGATCCGCTACACTCTCTCCCCCAACCAACTGATTCTTGCTTTTCCTATCGCTCTCTTATACCTATTTATTTCCCTCCTATACTCTTTTATCCTTCGTCTCCTCTCCTCTCGTCCACTCGCATTTTGTGCCTCCCTCCTTATTCTCTTTACATGTCTTCGTAGGCTTTCCAGCTCTACGCTCCACCATTCTCTCTCCGTGTCCATTACCCTTTTGATTCTGATATAAATATCATGCTCGCAGATAATTAATAGAAGATATAAAGCTCCAAATCATCCTTTTTGTAGAATTTAATTTATATATATATATATATATATATATATATATATATATATATATATATTGTATATACCGGGTGTCCCACATTTTATGTGACAGGCAATATCTGTTTTGTTGTAGGAGATACACAAAAATGTTTCATACAAAAGTTTTAGGAGTTCATGAGAGCTATATTTTGATATAATTTTTAAATATACAGGGTGTTTGGTGTAGGTGCTACAGACCAAAATTCCATTTTTTTAAATAGAACGCCCTGTATATTATTAGATATTCAGATGCTACGTTAAATTCTGATATCATTTCATGTTCGGTTTTTGAAATTCGGTTACGGCGTTGTTGAGTTATTGCTTAAAATGTAAAGTCTTGAGAACGACTATTATTTTTAAAAATATCTCATACAATTATTCTCTCTGCATCAGATCACATGAAAATTAGTCAATATTTTGGGTGTTCGAAGTAATGGTTTCAATTTTGAGTTGTGGAATTCAGTCAGGAATCATTTTGAATATGAAACAATTGCGAAATTGAAAGAGGTGTATTCGAAAACAAATCTTTAATTAATAACAATGTAAATAATATAACTTGATAAATCATTTCATAAGAATGGTAGGTACCTAGAAATAAGTCATAAAAATTGTTCAAAGTGATGCCCATTAGATATTATACAGGCTTCGAAACGTCGAATCACTTCTCTCGTACAAGTCGCTCTTATAATATCAGGCGTAATATCACTGCACGCTAGTCGAATTTTCATTTTCAGATCATCCACATTCAGATGGGGGAGTAGTGAAAACAATATCTTTCAAATAACCCTATAGAAAAAAATCAAGCGGTGATAAATCTGGGGAACGAGCCGGCCACCGAATTGGATCCTTATTACCAATCCATCTATTTGGGTACGTTCTATCCAGATATTCAGTAACAACCTGTGAATTGTGAGGAGGAGCACTATCTTGTTGCCACCAAATTCCTTGTCGTTTTTCTATGGGAATATCTTCCATCAATTGGATCAAATCATTTTCTAGAAAATGTAAATATCGCAATCCATTGAGATTTTCATTGAAAAAGTAAGGTCCTATGATGCGGCCATTGAACAATCCACACCATACA
Source organism: Leptinotarsa decemlineata (assembly GCF_025532065.1). Taxonomy (NCBI): domain Eukaryota; kingdom Metazoa; phylum Arthropoda; class Insecta; order Coleoptera; family Chrysomelidae; genus Leptinotarsa; species Leptinotarsa decemlineata. The sequence goes on along the minus strand of NW_027412596.1, from coordinate 831,829 downwards.
TTAATACCCCAAGTAGTTTGAAAATTACTTTCGCGGACCCAGTGGGGATTTCCTTGAGACCAATAGTGACTGTTATGTCGATTCACAACTCCATTATTGTGGAATCGCTCCACAAACTTTGACTGAATATGTAAGGACTTTCATGTAATATTACCTGAATACAAGCAATGAATTCAAGTCGTCGTTCAAAGTCCGTGGGTTTCAAACCTTGTACCAACTGAATTTTGAATGGGTGGTATTTATTTTCTTTCAGAATTCTCTGTACATTAGATTTACTCACACCAACTTCTTCTGCAAGAGTACGGATAGAAACATGTGGATGAATAATAATATAAGCCAACACATTGATCTCTAAATCTTCAGTTATAACAGATCTCGTATGATGACGATGCTTTATAGTAGAAGGAAATGACCCAGTTCGCAATTTTTCTACCACTCTCGAAAAAGTCAGTCGTGACGGAATGGGTCTGTCTGGAAAACGTTCTTGGTATAGACGTTGTGCTTGACGGCAGTTTTTCTGACATTCCCCAAAAATTAATAACATATCAATGCAATCACTTGGACTAAACGCGAAAGGCATACTGGAGTTTTCGCACAAAGAACACAGTTACTGTTTTGCAAAGAATCACTGACTCGAACTGACAAGTTGGCCTTAATGGGGTATTTTTAATTGCGGCCTTTGCTGGTTAATTTGAAATTATGGTCTTTGTTGGTTATTTTGAAAATTCGTTCGAGGACGGTTTTGTTTGGGGGAAATTTGGTTTTGTAAAATCCGTGTTTTGGAGAAAATTTGCGTTATTTGGTTATGGTCGTTGTCTCTGGTGGCATTCGTTTGACAAATGACCAAAGCGTCCACAAAAATTACACGTTCTTGAAGACTGAGGTTGTTGGGGTCTTTTTGAAATATTGTTACTCGGTTGATTATGTTTGTCGTGTTTTTGGTTCTCAAAATACCTAAGCTGAAGTTTTCTCCTGATTCGCACGTGTGCTTCAAGCATGTCTCTGGGATTTCCAGCGCGCATCATTTGTCCTAATCTGGGTTCAAGTCCGGTAAATAGCGTATTCAGTGTCATAGTTTCAATGAGTTTCGATTGAGCTGTTTTTTTGATCGGCAGTGAGAGTATATTTTTGAATACATGCGTGCATTTTAGCGTTATGTACTTGTAATATGTTGGAGAATATTGGATAGTCTAAGATTGAGGAGGTGATATCTCAAGTATCACCAAAGTTCACTTCAGTAGGTGTCTGATTTCCTGATAGGTTTCGGGGTTTCGAGAGCTCATAAGTTGGGCAGCTCTTCCGCGGAGTTTGCTCTTGATATGTATTGTTGAAAGGATTCCTTGATCTCGAGTTGACATTTGGTACGCACAATCACAAGCATTTATAAATGTTGTTAAAAATATTTGATATTCTTCAAACTCAGAAACATTTGAAAATATCTCTGATAATTTATGTTGTTCAATTTCAGAGCTAGGTTCAGGGATTGGTTCAGCAGCATCTTTATTATTAGCTATATCGATTCACTGGACTATGATGAACCAAGAATAACAATTCCCAATACCTTTGAGATAATCGAACAGATGATACTTGATCTGTGCAATTATCAACAATTGGTTTTAACAATAAGCCAATAATCAATCAGTATGATTATTCTGATGAAATAAAATTCATTACAATAAACGAGATGAATCTTTGTTGACTTACAGTATTTGTTTCATGGGTGACTCGTCTTGTTCTCGAAGTTTTCCACCAGGGGCTTCACTAGGTGTTTCTTCCGTGGTTTTCTTTAAGTGATGACTTCTCGAGTTCTCTCGGTTCTTCGTTTCCTTGAAGGATTGAAATCCACCACTAGTTAGAATTCTCTAACGCAGTCTAACGACTGCGCCAATTGGTCATATCTTTTTTTTCACAAATTCATGAAAATTGGTTTATTTCTTCAAACTTTTCATTACAATAATTGAATATAATATAAAAAACTTTGAACATTAACAATTGAAAATGAACTGTACGTTAGGAACGAATATTTGATAATGAACGTCTATGTGACCTCGTAGGGTCTATTTATATGTTTGATATGAAAAACAATATTTGAACAGTCAGCAATTGCTTTGTCTGGAAAACTCGTGTTCATCTTGCTGATACTACACAGTTAACACTTTTCGCAGGAAGCTGTTATCGCTTGTAATTTGATACGTTTGAGACATTAATTCGCATATAACACACATATTCTAGTATCATAATTATGTAAGTGAACATTTCAAAATCCATTTATAGGCAATAACGCAGTAGAATTTCCCGAAATGATGAGAATACCTTTTTTATTGAATATGAAAACTACAAAACTTGTAAGGAGGATCATTTTGAATATTAAATTGACGGATGTAGCCGTTACTAAGTGGTAGGAGATCATGATGAAAAGAGAAATGAAAATTTCTATGTTTTTTACCACTTTTATTTGTAACTAACGTTACTGCAGTTTCGTCCTATATGGACATTTTCAAACTTAAACAATAAACTAGGAATGATTCATTACATTCGCTAATATATACCATACAGGTACTTGATTGAGTACCAGAATTTACAGTTCACAATGCGCATATGCCAATTTAAAAACCGGAGAGTAAATTAAATCGATTTGGTCATTTAACAGGTTGCACCCGCATTGTTTATGCTTGTGAATTTCCAAGGATTGTAAATACTTGAGTTTGCAACCCTTCCTTGTATAGTGCAGAATTTCCGTATCGTTTAGATTCGGAAACTTGTGGTTGCATGCCAAGGAATGGTTTGAAAACGTCGAATAATTTTTTCCCAGTCTGAAGGACCTTTCATGTACAGCATACCGTTTTTGGAAATTTAGTCCCCATTGTCCCACATAAACACTATTACACTCCGGACACTTAAGCTTATAAACTCCCAGATTTTCCCAACTTATCGACCTTATCTTTGGCATTGAAAAGAAAATGAGGTAACCTGGCATATGGTATGAATGCTACTTCCACATTGTTTTCTCTGGAGAAACCTGCGATAATTTCTGCTCTTTTCCCAAAATATGTTAGCGTTACCCATTTCTTGATTTCTGGTTGTTTGACCTGAGGATATATTAATCTGCAAGTGAATTTCCGGCTTTGCCTCCTGACTAACTTCTGGATAGTATCTGCGTTGAAACCGTTATTATGACCTATCTGTGTAATTGTATCAATTTCCCTAGCTAGATTGTCTGCAGACAAAGACAGTGAGAATGCTCTGTGCATTGAATTGTAGGCTGCTAATTTATGACTGCCTGGATGGAAATAATCGCTTGGAATGGTGATGTCTGTATAGCTAGGTTTTCTGAAAACATTGAACTCGAATTTGTTCTGATTGTGTGTAATTGCCAGGTCTAAGAAATTTATTTGTTTCTCTATCTCTGTTTCGAGTGTGAACTGAATGTTGCTATTGAGATTGTTCATGAATGTCATAAATTGGTTCAGCTGTCGTGTAGTACCTCTGAAACAGGCAGGAATATCGTCTACATATCTGTACCAAAAATGAATATGTTTTTTACCCAGGTCGGAGTTTACTATCTTGGTCTCCAAGTTGTTCATAAATATGTCTGCTAAAAGTGGACTAAGGGGTGAGCCCATTGGTGAACCAGGTTCACCCCTTCAATGTTATTAGATTATGAACTACTCATAGTGAAATTCAATAGCGCAGTTTGAATCATAATCAAACCAGAAGAGGCTTCATTTAAAGTTTCGGAGGCAAGAAATTCAATTTCACAAGACACGTTTCCACTATCACACTGTCACCTCTAAACTGACTAGGTTGGAGTGAAGTTGTGTATAGTCGATGGTGGGTTGAAGACCAAAAGTAAATAATAAACTATTTCGAGCTTGAAGACAATGAGTGAAATGACCAAATAAATACACGACTGTGATCGATTTGTCAATGATTATCTGACACGTTAAAAAATACCTGGAGTATTCCTTACGATATTACAATTGTCATTTATTTGATTCCTGAAATCATTCATATCTAGTACAGGAGTTTTATATACAAGAGATGACTCCACGAATAAAAATCTGGAGGAATTTGGTCACTTCAACTGAAGCGAAAAACACGCATTTTTCAAGTCCCATTTTATTCATATACCTATATGATTTGCAATGTTACGTGTCGTGGAAAATTGTGTAGAAATGAGCGCATCTTCATCTCATTATGTGTCAGTTTGAAAAATTAACCGTCCACAGATATTGAAAATTTTTATTCAGTCGAAGATTTCAAATTCAATTAATGAAAAAACCTTGTCTGTGTAGAACAGAGATTTTTCAATTAGGATATTGGTAAAAATGAGAAATCAGTCTACTTTGGTTGAATCATAATGATTCGTAACAACGCCACCACGTGAAGGAGCAATATTTTACCTTTCGAGTAGATAAAAATTTCTTGTAGACTGAAATTAGCATCACGTTAATTATGAGTGATTGATTAGTTGAATCGGAAAGGGAAATGGGTTGAGGAGTTCATAACGTAAGAAGGAATTATTCATGAATTCTAAAAAATATACTACGGAATATTTATTGATATCTGATCATTTCATCAATATATTCTCGATTACATTCTACAAGTATCGACAGATTATGCTGCTATTGAAGTTTTTGAATCTCTATCCCTCTAATCTACTGATAATATGAAGTACGTATTTGAGAATTTATTAATAATATCTGAGCAATTCACAAAATCATCGAACGTAATTTTATTCTTCGCCACATGAAATTTGACCCATTTTGCATTTGTGGGAACCACTAGGCGAAAATTTAATATATGCTTCATTGAATTGCAACAACAAATATCAAAATATACTTCACTGTAACAAAAATGAATAATTTTGGTTAGAACTTCATTACTGGAATGCTAGATGACGTTGAAGAAGCTAGATTTTAGATTTTTTTGACAAACATTTTTTTTTATCTCACATGAAAAATATTTTTCCCAATAGAAAGTATACTACTATACTACTATACCACTAAACTACTTCTGATACCTACAACAACATGTGTACAAAATTTCATGATCATCGGTTGAGTAGTTTTCGCGTGAAAAGGATTAATGAATGTTCAACTAACTACTTTATATTATCAGTTAATTAGAGGTATAGACATTTAAAAAACTTCAATATCAGCAGAATGTGTCGATACTTGTAGAATGTAATTGTGAATATAATAATGAAATGATTAGAAATATTAGATATTGTGGTATATTTTTTAGAATTTATGAATAATTCCTTCTTATGTTATCAACTTCCAAACCCATCCCCTTTTCCGGTTCAACTAACTCGTCACTCATAATTAACATGGTGCTAATTACAGTCTACGAGAAATTTTTATCTACTCGAAAGGTGAAATATTGCTTCTTCACAAGGTGGTGCTGTTACGAATCAGTATGATTCAACCAAAGTTGACTGATTTCTTATTTTTACCAATATCCTAAGTGGAAAATATCTGTTCTTCACAGAAAAGCTATTTCGAATAATTAAATTTCAAATGTTCCACTGAATGAAAATTTCCAATATCTGCAGACGGTTTATTTCTTCAAACTGACACGTAATGAGATGAAGATGTGCTCATTTCTACACAATTTTTCACGACACGTTACATTGAGGATCATATGAGTATTCGAATGAAAAAGAGGCTTGAAAAATGCGTATTTTTCGCTGCGGTTGAAGTGACCAAAATCCTCTAGAGATTTTCATTCATGGTGTCATCTCTTGTATATAAAACTCGTGTACTGGATATGAATGATTTCAGGAATCATATAAATGACAATTGTAATATCATAAGGAATACTCCAAGTATTTTTAAACGTGTCAGATCACAGTCATGTATTTTATTGGACATTTCACTCATAGTCTTATGGTTCGAAATAGTTCATTATTTACTTTTTTCCTCCACCCCACCATCAACTACACACAACTTCACGCCAACCTAGCCAGTTTATTGATGACAGTGTGATAGAGAAAACGTGTCTTGTGGATTTGAATCCATCGCCTTAAAAACTTCAAGGCCCCTTCTGGTTTGAATATGATTCAAAGTGCTGCTATTGAATTCCACTAATAGTTGTTCATAACCTAATAACATTGAATTCCAAGTTTTTTCAATGATTTTTTGTATTTGCAATTCTTTCCTTGTAATTACACATTCGACGCTCGATATAATATTTTTCATATTCAGCAAATGAGATGAAATGAGTTCCCACATCGACCTATTGCAGCCAATATAACGGCCTTTTGGCTTAGGAAAATGATTGACTATGTTTCTTGATATCTAAACGAATTCATTGATGCCAAAATCATTGAAATCGGTCGACCGGAAAAGAAAACCGGAAGTGACCTGTTTTCGACGGATTCTGAACCTTCTCACCATAAGGAATTCAAATATATCGTATGTTTTAGTGAAAGATGATTTTTTCATTACCGACTGTGTTTATATTTACATGAAACGTGGGTAATCAAATTTTCATATTTTTTCGTGAGATCTCTTCAACTGTACATATACTTCCCATACGAATTTCAAAATTATCACATTATATGCACATCTCATGCCTATTTGACATGTCACCATGACGTTTCTTCATCATTTTCAAATCCATGCCCCTATCATGTGTTTTACTCCATAATCTGTCAGCGAAGATGTGAACTAGTGCCCTTTTGACATGACGTTATCTTTGAGTATCCTATATGAATGCTATACCCCGTCTCCTTCCATTTAATGTGCTGCATGTTGAGATACAAACATTATTAACGATGATGCGGCTGGTATCGTCTTTGTTTTTCCTTAGTCGATGAACTATACATCAATTTCCCTTCCACTTGACGTGTTGTGCATAACGATGTGATGATTATTAGCGAATATACAACTTGGTGCCCCTCTGACATGTTGCGGACATCTTTGTTGTTTTTTTTTTATGAATACTGCCTGCCTCAAATTTGATGTGCTACACGCGATTATGTGATTATTATTAGCGAATATACAACTTAATGCCCTTCTGACATGTTGCGACATCTTTGTTTTTTCTCTGTCGATACATTCTGCATCCGTTCCTTATTCATTTGATGTGCTGCACAATGAGATCCAAATATTACTAACGAAGATGCAGCTTAGTGCCCTGTTGGCATCGTCTTTGTTTTTTCTTCGTCGACGAATTCTGCTTTTTCTTCCTCTTTCATTTGGCGTACTGTACGTCACGATCGGGTTATTATTAACGAAGATGCGGCTGAGTGCCCTTCTGATATGTTACGCCATCTTTGTTTTTTCCTTTGTCGATACATTCTGCATTCGTTTCTTTCCATTCATGTGCTGCACGTTGAGAACAAACTATTATTAACAAAAATACGGCTTAGTGCCCTTCTGACATGTTGCGCCATCTTTTTCTCTTTGTAATAACTCATTCATTTTCACAAATCATCACACATTTTCTACCACGTCACCACCTTCCATGCTGACAACTTCACTTGCAAAGTTTTAATTTTTTATCATTATTATTATTGTCATTCGAGTTCAATTTCATCTTACACAATCAACCGACCGATATTTGATTCCTCCATTCTGATTGGCTGACTGACATCACTCTGCAATAGAAGTTAGGCTGAGTGTTCCACAAGGTTTCGTTCAGGAGTCTAAAAATTCTTGAAATGAACCTTCATACAACAAAGCATGGACTTCAGTCATTTCCTGATGATGCTTACTTGGTTAGCACCATTTTAGGTGATAGATGACTGTCATATTGAAACATGAAAATGGCTACGACAATAACGACGAAACGATAACAAATAAACGCACGTAAAACGGTTGAAACGCACGTCAAACGGTCTGTCGAAACGCTGGTAAAACGGTCGAAACGCTTGTAAAACGGTTCGCTTTCCCTCATTCTCGAACATTAACTCCACAACACGTAACTCCTCGACACCTTTGATGCCATCTCCTTCTTCTTCTGATGATGCTCACTTGATTAACAAAGATACGACTCAGTGTCCTTCTGACATGCTAAATTTGATTCATAGTAGATCTATAATGATTAAACCAAATCGAAAGTGCTCAAATCTATAATGAGACATCCAGCTCGGAAGTGCTGAAATGTACAATGATACATCCAAATCGGAAGTGCTCAAGGTCACTCGGCGGTCTCGTCGCGATGTTGTTGACTTCGAGTTTATCAGTAGGAGCGCTCGGCAAAAACAAAAATATTCGATCGGTAAAGTGGTATAATAATAATGATGATTAGATTTAATAATTGAAATATGTCATCGACGTTTGAGAAAAAAATCCGTACGCGGTGGAATTACAAAAATAACATGTGTGTCATACAGGGTGTCTCATCGTTTAAGAAAAAACATGTACGGGGTGTTTCAAATACGTCAGCGCGTAAAAAAATGATATAATAATAATAATGAACGAAAAATCGGATTGAAGAAAAACCATGGCCACAGACATTAAAGAAAAAAACATGTCTGTCATATAGGGTGTCTCATCTTTTGAGAAAACACATGTACAGGGTGTCTCAAATACGTCAGCGTGGAAAATAACGGTATAATATTATTAATGAACGAAAAATCGGATTGAAGAAAAAAACATGGCTGCTGCCATACAGGGTGTCTCATCGTTCAGGGAAAAACATGTACAGGGTGTACGTCGGCGCGAAAAATAATGGTATAATAATAATAATAATGAATGAAAAATTGGATGGAAGAAAAAACATGACGTCACTATGTACAGGGTGTCTCAAAATACGTCATTCAAAAAAGTAGTTTAACGAGGCTCTATGGTTTTGACGTGTGATTCTTCAATATGTACAGGGTGTCTCATTTAGGAAAAAAACATGCCAGGTGGGGGTCTCACGTTTTAGCGTGCGATCCCAATGGGAAACGTTCAAATACGTCAGCGTGGAAAATAATGATATAATAATAATAATGAACGAAAAATCGGATTAAAGAAAAAAAAACATGACGTCAATGTGTACAGGGTGTCTCAAAATACGTCATTAAAAAGATATGACAGTTTAACGAGGCTTTATCGTTTTGTCGTGTGATTCCTCAATGTGTACAGGGTGTCTCATCGTTTGGGAAAAAAACATGTACGAGGTGACTCAAATACGTCAGCGTGGAAAATAATGATATAATAATAATAATTAACAAAAATCGGATTGAAGAAAAAAAAAAGTCAATGTGTACAGGGTGTCTCAAAATACGTCATTTAAAAGACATGACAGTTTAACGAGGCTTTATCGTTTTGTCGTGTGATTCTTCAATGTGTACAGGGTGTCTCATCGTTTGAGAAAAAAACATGTACGAGGTGTCTCAAATACGTCAGCGTGGAAAATAACGGTATAATATTATTAATGAACGAAAAATCGGATTGAAGAAAAAAACATGTACAGGGTGTCCCAAAATACGTTGACGTAAAAAATAATGGTATAATTATGATTATGAATTGAAAATCGGATTGAAGAAAAAAACATGACGTCAATGTGTACAGGGTGTCTCAAATACGTCAGCGTGGAGAATAACGGTATAATATGAATAATGAACGAAAAATCGGATTGAAGAAAAAAACATGACTGCCATACAGGGTGTCTCATCGTTTAGAAAAAACATGTACTGGGTGACTCAAATACGTCAGCGTGGAAAATAATGATATAATAATAATAATTAACGAAAAATCGGATTAAAGAAAAGAACATGACGTCAATGGGTACAGGGCGTCTCAAAATACGTCATTTGAAAGACATGACAGTTTAACGAGGCTCTATCGGTTTGGCGCGTGATTCCTCAATGTGTACAGGGTGTCTCATCGTTTGAGAAAAAAAAACATGTACGGGGTGACGTCAGCGTGGAAAATAACGGTATATTATTATTAATGCATGAAAAATCGGATTGAAGAAAAAAACATGACGTCAATGTGTACAGGGTGTCTCAAATAATAATAATGAACAAAAAATCGGATTAAAGAAAAAAACATGACTGCCATACAGGGTGTCTCATCGTTTAGAAAAAAAAACATGCACAGGGTGTTTCAAATACGTCAGCGTGGAAAATAATGATATAATAATGATAATGAATGAAAAATTGGATTGAAGAAAAAAAACATGACGTCATTGTGTACAGGGTGTTTAAAATGCGTCATTAAAAAAACGTGACATTTTAACGGGGCTCTATCGTTTTGACGTGCGATTCTTCAATGCATGTAGGAAATGTTTCATTGTTAAAAAAAAACATGACAGTTTAACGGGGCTCTATCGCTTTCACGTGTGATTCTTGAAAGTGTACAGGGTGTCTCAAAATACATCATAAGAAACATGACGGTTCAACGGGGCTCTATCGTTTTGACGTGCGATTCTTCAATATGTACGGGATGTCTCATTCAAGAAAAAACATTACAGTTTAACGAGGCTCTATCGTTTTGGCATGCGATTCTTTAATGTGTACAGGATGTCTCAAAATACGTCATTTAATAAAAAAAAACGTCGTTTCTGGCTCAAAATACAATGTTTCTCCTCATGGAGCTTAAGTTCAGTCATTTTAAGACCTCGTAGCGGAACTTTGTGGAATACCCAACTCAAGGTAGATGTGACGTGTGTAAGAGTTATATATGATGCAATATTATATATTCGGATCATCACGCACAGCACGCTAAATGAAAGGAGAAGAAATGTAGAATTTATCGACAGAGAAAAAACAAATATTGCGGTTAGAAGGGCACTAAGCCACATTTTCATTAACCAAGTTAGCATCATCAGGAGGAGTTAACCAGATAAAGGTAAACATAACAGAAAAATTCATATAGGGGGGTCGTTTGAGAAAGAAGGTGGTAACGAGAATCTAGGAAGATATAATGCGATAAAATTTTCAGTTTTGTCTTGAAAAACGCATTGAAAATTTTGCACAATTTCGATGCGTTAAAGTAGACAGTTTTATCATTTAAATCGCATAAAAAAATGCATTTTTCAAAGTCTCATTTCTTCTAAAAACACATATGATTTGCATTGTAATGCGTCACGGAAAATGATGCTTCGAAAAAATGTCAAAAATTTAGCGCGATAAAACGTACATTTATGTTTCGATTATCGTATAAAATATTTCGCGAAATCTCAATGCGTTGAAACAGTCAATTCAGGAACTCCAATCGTTTCGAAAAAACGTTATTTTTGCCACACATTTTCCAAACAAATAACGCATGACAGAAAGATCGAAAATCGTGTATGGTATGAACAAGAACCGATTTTTCGGTTCCAATAAATTTTCGTTTGTAAATACCGACTATCAGCCAATAAAATTCACCTCAAAATTACTATGCAAATTTAGTATTCGAAATATCGAAATCATTTCTTTCATGGCATTATTTAAGATGTTTCGCTAATCAAAATTTTATGCACATCAACTGCTTTCAAAAAACGCTACACATTTTCAAAAAATAGGAATATCGTCTAACAGAAAGGTAGACTTGGTGTTTCAAAATACGATGATATAATAAATGTGATAATATTATTGATATTATAAATTAGAAACAATTCTGTTGAAAAATTTGAAAATGAAAACCTACCTTGTATCGCAATGTTCATTCATTATTATAAACGCTCGTATAAGGTTGATGAAAAACAACTCATATACATAAAATATATTCGAAATAAATAAATATGTTTGTATGTCAATTAATATTGAATAGGAGTACCTAACGTGTGATCCAACATGTCAGAAGGACACTTGTCTTTGTTAACCAAGTTACTATCATCAGGAGAAGTCAACTAGATGTAGATAAAAATAGCAGAAACAGTCATGTAGGATGTCGTTAAAGAAAAAAATAAATGGTGACCTCTTGACTTTTGTAATTTATTTTGCAATCGAAATAGGAAAAAATGAAATTTTTCGAACCATTCCAATTTAAATCGATAGAAGAAGGCTTCATGATATAGAGCGAGGAATATAGGTCAAATTCATCATCAAACGGCTTGGAAAAATTAAATATTGAGTTGTAGATATTTTGATAGTATCTTGATAGGTTATCATTTAATTTTTGCTCAAAACTGGTATTTGAAAGTAGAAGAAAATAAAATAAAAAACAAACACAGTGAATTTAAAATATTTTAATAATTTTTATCTTCACTGTGGGTGTTGGTAGTTGTTGGAGGTTGGGTCAAGTTCAGGGAGGCAGCAGGAGGTGGCGGCTCAGCTGATTCTTGTTTCCCGTCAGAGGTGGGCTTGGGTTTGGGGGAAGAGGTAGACTCCGGTGGAACGTATTCTTCTTGCCCCGTACAAGTGCAGATTCCCCACCACTCGGGGCAAAAACTGCATCTTGCATTATCGATGTTCAATCAGCAAACAGTCTGACATTTATAAATTGATATTACAATTGAATTTTAGAAAAACTCACGGAAAATCTACTTCCTCATTCGAAGATGAATAATATTTTTCTTCTTCCCCCATCGAATAATACACCTTGTCATTTCTGAAAAGCAATGATTGATCAATATTTGAAAGTTAATGAAAAAATAATCACTTAGGAAGAATTATTTGTGTTTTCCATAATCTGCAATAAAAAAATACAATGTTAAAATACGCATGATATTAGTGAAAAAGTAGCATTATTGAATAAAAATCTTTCATCAAGATTTTAAAAATGAAAATTCGAAGGATAGAAGGTATATAATATCTAAGGTTACCACATGTTACTTTTTTTTTAGTGAAAGGGATGACTCATTTTCGTTAGACAACACAAAGATCGCCTTCCAAACTAATGGAAACACTTTGTTACTTTGTCAACTGAGCTTTTTTTCATTAGAATAGATGATTGTTGATGTATTCGAAATAGACAACCAATTCGTTAGAATGCTGTGTATATGTGTGTGTGTGCGTAAAAACAGCAAATTTTTTCATTTTGAACCATGAAAATGGTTGATTTATAAAAATCGTATTGTATGGAGACGTTGTCAGGGTGAAATTGACGATTTCCTCAAAATATCATATTTTTGTGATCTCAATACATTTGAGTAATCGTTCAAATCAAAACTTGAATCTTTTACAGATAATGCGTTTGTGAAAGCCGAATTGACCTTTTTATGATTCGATTCTAACAATTTCGAAAGCAAAAGATATCGAAACGTTTCAACTAAGTTGCGGCTAAGTGCTTCATGTTTTTTCTGTAACCACATGCTGGCGTCATTACCATCTCACCCACATATACTCACAACTACCATACATAAAAATGAAAAATGACTTGGGAATTCAGTATTGTTTCAAAATGTTGTGGTGGGCACTCATATTTTTTCCGTACCTCACTACTTGTGAAAATGTGACGAATAAAGAAGAAATGTTGCAGTATTTATTTCGATATGGTTATGTCGAAAACAATAATTCTCTCACAGATTTTGAATCGACTATGATTAGTTTTCAAGAGAAATATAATCTTCCCATAGATGGTACATTGAATTCAGATACTCTGAGTTTGATTCAAAGACCGAGGTGTGTAATCGCTGGAAACGCTTTCACGATTCAAGGTAAATGGAACAAAACATATATCATATGGTCTTTTCCTCGAGCATCTGCCAAAATGTTGTTTGATGCTGAAAAAGCCTTCAGTTTATGGGAGGATATTTCTAATTTAAAATTCAAGTATATTCGTTTGACGAATACCGAAAAACCGAAAAACTATATCAGTGGTAAAAAGAAGACATTCATTCCGCCGAGACTGCATGGGTAATGGAGTGTGTCAATCTGAATTTGATGGTCGTAATTTTCGCCTCCCATCATATAAAATTTCCCATTACAGACTTTTAATCAATTTGTGATAACGATAATTTCACATGTTGGTTTCATCCATTTTCATCGATTCGAAATAGAAAAAAGAATTTGAATATTTACCTATTTACAATTTGAAATGTGACATAACAATGAGGAACTACCTAAATGCGATAATCTCGTAACCTGAGAGTAGAGATTTTTTCAAATGATTTTCAGATTGTTAAGCTGGGTATGGAAGCGGTTTGGATGAAGAAAATAAAAAAACATTGAGTTATTGCATAAGTATTTATTGATTACATTATTGCGAAATAGTCATTATTGATAAATAGATGTAATTTTCTTCAGTTCTTTTAGCTGGTGCAAAAGTCCTTCTGCAGGGCATGGAACACCGAATAAATTCCAATTGAATTGTCCAGCTTCACTTATTTTTCTAGTGAATTCATTGTATTTATAATAGGTGTACTTTCTGAAAAAATACATGTGTCCATCAATGTATCGAAAAGCACCTGTGATATCTCCTGGAATTCCCGGAAATATATCGGAAATCCGTCCTCTGGTTGTTATTACACCAGGTGTTTCAAAAAATTCAACGTATGATTTATTGTCATACAGTATGTAACCTTTTCCGCTATTAGTTTGGAATATCACATTTATATCGGATGTTACTCGAATTGGATGATTTTCTTTGATTTCTAGGCTAGGAAATACTGCCACATAATATTCACGTCTATTTTTATCGAGTGCAATTATATCGTCTGCTGAATTTTGAAAAATTTGTTCAACAGAAACGTTTTCACTCATATAATCAGCAATTTTATCTGGTTTCGCAGGTATCGACATCTCATTCAAATCCAGCTTCCATAAATATTTGTTGTAACCTACATATAGCCTGTGATTTGGAAATTCTGGAGCTTTTGCCAAAAACATGAAATCAGGGATTTTCACACTGCAGAGGTTTTTTATTTCAGACTCAGGGGTGTTGGATGTTTTCTTCGTTATTTGGGGAGTATTTGTCGTTGAAGTTTTTTTACTTGAAGTAGAACGCTGAGTTGTTTTTACTGCAGTGGTATTACGTTGACCATATAAAGATGTAATGGCATATTCGTCATCTCTTCCTAATTGAATTGTTTTTTGTTGGTAACAAGGAAACATAATGGAAGTTTCTTGACTGCTATGCCCCAATCCAAGTACATGCCCAATTTCGTGAGTTAGGGTCATGAGAAAATTCGTACCTCCGTTTCCATCAACATTCCACGATTCGTCCTTGTCTAAATGAATTTCTGAACATGCATCATTTGAAGGTGGGTAAGCATGAGCTGAAATTCTCCCGGGACCATCAAATTCTGATTGACACATTCCATTACCCATGCAGTCTCGGCGGAATGAATGTCTTCTTTTTACCACTGATACAGTTTTTCGGTTTTTCGGTATTCGTCAAACGAACATACTTGACTTTTAAATTAGAAATATCCTCCAATAAACTGAAGGCTTTTTCAGCATCAAACAACATTTTGGCAGATGCTCGAGAAAAAGACCATTTGATATATGTTTTGTTCCATTTACCTTGAATCGTGAAAGCGTTTTCAGCGATTACACACCTCGGTCTTTGAATCAAACTCAGAGTATCTGAATTCAATGTACCATCTATGGGAAGATTATATTTCTCTTGAAAACTAATCATAGTCGATTCAAAATCTGTGAATCTCAAATGTATTGAGATCACAAAAATATGATATTTTGAGTAAATCGTCAATTTCAGCCTGACAACGTCTCCATACAATACAATTTTTATAAATCAACCATTTTCATGGTTCAAAATGAAAAAATTTGCTGTTTTTACGCACACACACATACACACAGCTTTCTAACGAATTGGTTGTATATTTCGAATACATCAACAATCATCTATTCTAATGAAAAAAAGCTCAGTTGACAAAGTAATAAAGTGTTTCCATTAGTTTGGAAGGCGATCTTTGTGTTGTCTAACGGAAATGAGTCATCCCTTTCACTAAAAAAAAAGTAACATGTGGTAACCTTAGATTTTATATACCTTCTATCCTTCGAATTTTCATTTTTAAAATCTTGATAGAAGATTTTTATTCAATAATGCTACTTTTTCACTAATATCATGCGTATTTTAACATTGTATTCTTTTTTATTGCAGATTATGGAAAACACAAATAATTCTTCGTAAGTGATTATTTTTTCATTAACTTTCAAATATTGATCAATCATTGCTTTTCAGAAATGACAAGGTGTATTATTCGATGGGGGAAGATGAAAAATATTATTCATCTTCGGATGAGGAGGTAGATTTTTCGTGAGTTTTTCTAAAATTCAATTGTAATATCAATTTATAAATGTCAGAATGTTTGCAGATTGAACATTGATAATGCAAGATGCAGTTTTTGCCCCGAGTGGTGGGGATTCTGCACTTGTACGGGGCAAGAAGAATGCGTTCCACCGAAGTCTACCTCTTTCCCCAAACCCAAGCCCACCTCTGACGGGAAACAAGAAACAGCTGAGCCGCCACCTCCTGCTGCCTCCCCGAACTTGACCCAACCTCCAACAACTACCAACACCCACAGTGAAGATTAAAATCAATGAAATATTTTAAATTCACTGTGTTTGTTTTTTATTTTATTTTCTTCTACTTTCAAATACCAGTTTTGAGCAAAAATTAAATAATAACCTATCAAGATACTATCAAAATATCTACAACTAAATATTTAATTTTTCCAAGCCGTTTGATGATGAATTTGACCTATATTCCTCGCTCTATATCATGAAGCCTTCTTCTATCGATTCAAATTAGAATGGTTCGAAAAATTTTATTTTTTCCTATTTCGATTGCAAAATAAATTACAAAAGTCAAGAGATCATTATTCATTTTTTTCTTTAACTGATAGTAACTTGGTTAACAAAGACAAGTGTCCTTCTGACATGTTGGATCACACGTTAGGCACTCCTATTCAATATTAATTGACATACAAACATATTTCTTAATTTCGAATATATTTTATGTATATGAGTTGTTTTTCATCAACCTTATACCAGCGTTTATAATAATGAATGAACATTGCGATACCAGGTAGGTTTTCATTTTCAAATTTTTCAACAGAATTGTTTCTAATTTATAATATCAATAATAATATCACATTTATTATATCATCGTATTTTGAAACACCAAGTCACTCTGTATACGCGTATTATGCCTTGTTTTAGTCATTATCAGGTATTGTCACAAAAGTATTTTCAACGTAATGAATTTGACGTAAATTTCTTGCTCTATATCATAAAAACCTTTTTCTCTTAATAGCACGTCCAAAGAAATTCAAGTTCTGTCAAGTTAGACGATATTCCTATTTTTTGAAAATATGTAGCATTTTTTGGAAGCAGTTGATGTGCATAAAATTTTGATTAGCGAAACATCCTAAATAACGATCTGATTTCCAATCAATTTCCAGACGAAACCTATAAAAAGACGTACTACTCGATATTTCAATTTTCCAAGTCGTCGAATGATGAAATACGATTTCACTACAAAAAATATGTTTATCAATCGATGGTTTGAATATAAAAGTAAATTATATTTCATTCAATCAGAAAAATCGGTTCTAGTTCATATCATAAACGATTTTTGATCTTTCTGTCATGCGTTATTTGTTTGAGACGTATTTTGAAGCACTAAGCCACTCTGTATACGTGTATTATGCATTGTTTTGGTCACTATCAGGTATTGCCACAAAAGTATTTTCAACGTAATAAACTTCACATAAATTCCTTGCTCTATATCATAAAAACCTTTTTCTCTTAATAGCACGTCCAAAGAAATTCAAGTTCTGTTTCTACTACAAACAGTTTACTACCTTTCTGTTAGACGATATTCCTATTTTTTGAAAATATGTAGCGTTTTTTGAAAGCAGTTGATGTCCATAAAATTTCGATTAGCGAAACATCCTAAATAATGCTATGAAAGAAATGATTTCGATATTTCGAATACTAAATTTGCATGGTAATTTTGAGGTGAATTTTATTGGCTGATAGTCGGTATTTTCAAACGAAAATTGATTGGAACCGAAAAATCGGTTCTAGTTCATACCATACACGATTTTCGATCTTTCTGTCATGCGTTATTTGTTTGGAAAATGTGTGGCAAAAATAACGTTTTTTCGAAACGATTGGAGTTCCTGAATTGACTGTTTCAACGCATTGAGATTTTGCGTAATATTTTATACGATAATCGAAACATGAATGTACGTTTTATCGCGCTAAATTTTTGACATTTTCCCGAAGCAATTTTCATGTCATTTCTGCATCATTTTCCGTGACGCATTACAATGCAAATCATATGTGTTTTTAGAAGAAATGAGACTTTAAAAATGCATTTTTTTTATGCGATTTAAATGACAAAACTGTCTACTTTAACGCATCGAAATTGTGCAAAATTTTCAATGCGTTTTTCAAGACAAAACTGAACATTTTATCGCATTATATCCTCCTAGATCCTCGTTACCACATTTCTTTCTCAAACGACCCCCCTATATGAATTTTTCTGTTATGTTTACCTTTATCTGGTTAACTCCTCCTGATAATGCTAACTTGGTTAATGAAAATGTGGCTTAGTGCCCTTCTGACCGCAATCTTTGTTTTTTTTCTGTCGATAAATTCTACATTTCTTCCCCTTTCATTTAGCGTGCTATGCGTGATGATCCGAATATATAATATTGCATCATATATAACTCTTACACACGTCACATCTACCTTGAGTTGGGTTTTCCACAAAGTTCCGCTACGAGGTCTTAAAATGACTAAACTTAAGCTCCATGAGGAGAAACATTGTATTTTGAGCCAGAAACGACGTTTTTTTTTTATTAAATGGCGTATTTTGAGACATCCTGTACACATTAAAGAATCGCATGCTAAAACGATAGAGCCCCGTACATATTGAAGAATCGCACGTCAAAACGATAGAGTCCCGTTGAACCGTCATGTTTCTTATGATGTATTTTGAGACACCCTGTACACTTTTAAGAATCACACGTGAAAGCGATAGAGCCCCGTTAAACTGTCATGATTTTTTCAAACAATGAAACATCCTGTACATGCATTGAAGTGTGATAAAGATTTACGTCACATATTTTCCATTTCAAATAGTTTACCAAATTCGTATTATATTCAATTGTCTTTTCCACAATTCTATGTATAGAAACGTTGCAGGTTCATTAAACTCACCACGACCTAATTATGTATTACTGCAACCTTTTCAGTAGATTGAACTGTTTGCAGTACAAATATATAACAATTAGATAATAAGTGATGAGCAACCAATTCTGTATAACCCCGATTCTGATGATTGATTAGTGTGCATATACTCTTCGATGTAAGATGTTAACTTTGATACGAATAAAAACGAAACTCTTGGTAATGACTGGCTTCAATTAAACTACCTGGAAAACCCAACATTTCATGGCGATCCTGCCAGGATAGTCCAAACAGTGTGAAGAGAAAAAACCAAATAGTTAAAAATGTGTGGATCAAAAGTTACAAACGAAGAAAGACTGCAGATACAAGCTACTGGCACGGGATCAAATAATGCAAATCAATCCAGTTCCACCGAATTTACACACACCGACGGAATGATAATTCCAATTTTAATATTCATCGCAATTGTTATTATTTATTTTATATGGAGGAAAATGCGAGATGGTATGAAAAAATCAATGAAACGACAAATCGCGTTAAGCGAACTTCGAAGGTCTCGAGAAGGTATTAATTCCAACTGAAAAGGAGAATATTAGAATACGCTAGTATCCAGGGCTCATGAGCAGCAGAGATATTCTGAAGGAGTTCACAGGAGCTGAAGAACAACTGGTGGAATTTGAAGAAAATCTTCGCAAAGATTCTTACGAAAAACGAAGTGAAGCAGCTACGCAGAGAAGGTATAAGAGGTTAGAAAATATTAATTCACTTATTAATGAATTAGTTCATAAGTTTAATGATAGCGGGCCAACTAAGGATGAAATTGCTCAAGTAGAATTATATTTACATAGATTAGAGAAAGTATCTACTAGAGTAAAAAATATTTTGGATGATAGGATCAGTTCAGTTAGGAAAATAGATATTAGCACTAATATAGATACAGGTTTGATTACAGAGATAATCATGAGTGGAGACAAATTTGATTTCAAAACAGCAGCTAACTTACTGCCAAAATTAAATGACACAACTGAAGGCGTGTATCAGTTAATAGAGGGAATTGAATTATATGAACCTACGTTAGACACGTTAGGCAAACAATCTTTAATAAATTATGTTCTTAAAGCTTGCATATCTCACAGAGATAAAATCCGAATGAAAAACAATTATACCACCGGCGCAAATTTATTAAAAGATTTAAAAACTAACTTTTTGCCAAAGCAATCAGCTCCAACACTTTCGGCTAAATTACAAAATATAAAACAAGGTAACTCAAGTATCGATGAATATGGAAGATCAATAGAAACACTAATGTCAGATCTTACTTTAGCTCAGGCAGTTGACAACACAGATTCTATTGAAATTTTCAGGAAAGAGAATGAAAAACTAGCAATTGACGTTTTCGCAAAAGGTATACAAAATACAGAACTTAGAACTATTATAAAAGCTCGGAATTACAACACACTGACAGACGCAATTAATGGAGCAAAAGACGAATTCACACAAGACAACCATCAACCACCGACTATGTTTCACATTCGAAATAAACAAAATCATCATTTCAAAAATTTTAACAATAGATATAGAGGACAAAACGGGAACAGGTATCAAAACAGTTCGAACAGACAAAACAATACAAGGTACATCCCAAACAACAATTTTCGAGGGAGATTCAATAGTGTTAACAGACAAAACAACCCTATGAATAGAAATCGTTTCTCTCAAAACTCACCAAATTATCGTCCCCAACAAAATCAAAATATTAGAAGAGACAACAGAAGACAAAATATGTTTTTAGTAAATAGTGTAGAAAACGAGGAATCAAATCAAAACAGCTCGCAAGAGCAAACATTTTTTCGAGGCTAATAGTCTGAAAAATTATGCTAACTTTGATATACACGATTTAAACTATGTCAGATTCAATTACAATAATCAGGAAATTTATTTACTTCTCGACTCAGGTGCATCGATTAGCGCACTTTTCCACAAACATGTAAACAGACACTTGTCTACAATAGATTATTCAGACACAATAAAAATCGATGGAATTTCAGGGTCAACAAATACGCTAGGGTCATTATACTTACCTTTACAAGCCGGCAAAAATGAGTTCACACATAAATTCTTTATAATAGAATCATTTGACAATAACATACAAGGGATTTTAGGTGCAGATTTTTTCAAAAAATACTCAGCAATCATAGATTATGAAAATTTTGAGTTTTCTTTCACAGTTTATGGGAATAAATTTACAATTCCTATAGAGTCCAACTTCAATAAAAATACTAGTATTCCCCCGCGCTGTGAAATAATCAAGTACTTCAAGATAAACAAAAATTTGGAATGCATAGTATTTCCACAAGAAATAGCCAGTGGTGTCTTTGTTGCCGGATCTATTTCAAAACCGGTAGACGGAAATGAAATTCCAGTAAAAATTCTGAACACGTGAGAAGAACCAGTAGAAATTAAGAATTTTTCACCGAAAATTGCTGACGCCAAATTGTTCGAAATTATTTCTTACAACGACATGAATGTTTCATCCGTTCAACGAGTGGAGGAAGTCTTAAAATCAATTTGTAAAGACGGACTAAATGGAGAGGAAAAACGAGCACTCGACCATATCTGTGCTAAATTCGCGGACGTTTTCCATTTACCCAATGATATACTTTCAGTAACTAACATTTATAAACATTCAATTCAACTCAACGAAAACACAACCCCCGTGTACACAAAACCATACAGACTACCTCAATCACAAAAACTGGAAATTGAGAAACAGATTGAAAAAATGTTAAACGATAAAATAATAGAACCTGCTAGATCTCCATGGTCGTCGTCACCACTAATAATAGTACCCAAAAAATCGGACGAAAATGGAGAACGCAAGTGGAGAGTTGTTATTGATTATAGATTACTAAATAAATGTCTTAAAGACGAAAAATTTCCTATTGCTAATATTAATGAGATTTTAGATTCACTTTTCGGTGCAATTTATTTTTCCCATCTTGACTTAGCACAAGGATATTACCAAATTGAACTCGACCCAGCTTCTAGAGAGTATACAGCTTTCACCACGAATACAGGGCAATATCAAATGACCAGATTGCCAATGGGTGCGAAAGTAAGTCCCAGTGTATTCTCAAGGGCTTTAACTATGGCTATGACAGGTTTAAATTTTGAATGTTGTTTTGTTTACTTAGACGATATTATTATTCTGGGAAATAGTTTAATGGATCACAACAAAAATTTAATGAAAGTTTTGCACAGGTTGCGAAAGGTAAATTTAAAACTCAACCCAAGTAAATGTCAATTTTCCAGAAAAGAAATCATTTATTTAGGTCATAAAATTTCAGCGTCAGGAGTATCTCCCGACCCGTCAAAAATTCTGGCATTACAACAATATCCAGTACCCAAAGACGCACAGGAAACGAAACGATTTGTAGCTTTTGCTAATTATTACAGGTCGTTTATTCCAAATTTTGCTCATATAACATCACCTCTGAACAAACTTTCTAGAAAAGGTGAAAAATTTATCTGGACTGATGAATGTCAAGAAGCATTTGAAAATTTGAAATCAAGATTAACATCACCTCCAGTTTTACAATACCCAGATTTTTCAGCTGAAAACACTTTCATACTGAAAACTGATGCCTCAAAAATAGCAATTTCAGGAGTACTCTGTAACGGAGACAATAAACCAATTGCATATGCCAGTAGAACATTAAATAAAGCAGAAAGAAATTATAGCATTATTGAACTAGAGCTTTTAGCTATAGTTTGGTCAGTGAAACATTACAGACCATATTTGTATGGAAGAAAATTTGTAATACAGACCGATCATAGGCCTCTTATATTTTTGTACGGCTCAAATCAACCGTCTAGTAGACTGACGAAATTTTGACTTGTTTTAGATGAATATGACTATGTAGTACAGTACGTTAAGGGCAACTCAAACGTTGCAGACGCTCTTTCTCGAGTAGAAATACCATCTGACAACTTGAAATAAATGTCCCGAAAAATTGATGCCTCTGTGAATGTTATAACACGTTCACGAACAAAGAGATTGCTGGATAACCCGAGTGTAAACGATGAAACTAGGACTGATCACCCCGGAATTGTCGAAGTTTTGAAAAAGCCTTATAACGTAACTGAATTGAAAATGTTGAGCTCACAACAATTCAATGCACTACGGAAGTCAGAAAAACAATTTAAGTTCATGAACGATTATTTAATTTATGACGCAAGCTTGCAGATTATATATTTAAATAAGACAGATTCTTGCTCAGTATTATATCTTCGAGAGATGTTGAAAGACTGTCAAAAGTTGTCCGGACAAGAAAATATTCCAGAAATATTAATCGATAAAAATAACAATTTATCTGCAGATATAATTGAATATATTTCAAAAATCTTCAAGAAGTCGAAAACAAAAATTACATTCATAAACAACTGCCAAATCATTAACGATTCAGCAACTAGACAATTAATTTTGAATGATTTTCACATTCTACATACAGGAGGTCACGCAGGTATCAATAGAATGTATAACAACATCAAAAGGTATTACAATTGGAAGGGACTGTACAATGACGTAGAAAAATTTGTAAAAATTTGCGATGACTGCCAAAGATACAAACACTCTAAACTATTTATAGAACCCCTGAATATAACAACAACAGCATCATACGCGTTTGAGAAAATATCCTTAGATTTAGTAGGACCTATCGAACAAGACACTGAGAACAATAAATATATTTTGACATTACAATGCGACTTGTCAAAATTTGTGGAGGCATTTGCACTACCAAATAAGGAAGCAGTAACCGTAGCGAAATCATTCGTTAATAATTTTGTTTTACGATACGGAATTCCGAAACAAATTCTTTCGGACCAGGATACCGAATTCATAAATTCAGTATTCGCCGAAATGTGTAAATTACTTGATATAAAACAACTCAATTCGTGTGCATATCACCCACAGACAATAGGATCCTTAGAAAATTCACACAAACATCTAGGCGCGTACCTAAGAATGCAGACATCTAAATTTAAGTCTGCATGGAGCACTTGGCTTCCTTTTTGGTGTTTTTCATACAATACAACGGTTCATACAGAAACAAAATATTCTCCTTACGAGCTAGTTTTTGGGCATTCATCGAAACTTCCCACTAACATTGGTGAAAATATTGATCCTCTGTATACTTTTGATAACTATCCTCTAGAACTGAAACACCGTCTTCAGCGAGCATGTGCCGATGCAAAAAATAATTTGTTAAAATGTAAAACAAATGGAAAAGAGAGATATGATGAGTACTGCAATCCTAGTAATGAGTTTAGAGTAGGAGATTTAATTTTAGTGAAAAATAATGTTACTAATAAAATGCTAGAACTTTTTAAGGGTCCTTATTCAGTGATAAGAGACGAACAACCGAATATAGTGATTAAAGTGGACAATAAAGAAGTGACAGTGCATAAAAACAGAGTGAAACCGTATTACAACTGAGTGATAGTATAATTAGATTAGATACTGTAATTAGATTTAGTTTTAGTGATTAGAAGAAAAAGAAAAATTTTTTTTAAAAAACTTTTCTTTTTATTCTGCCAAGGGAGGTGTGATAAAGATTTAAGTCACATATTTTCCATTTCAAATAGTTCACCAAATTCGTATTATATTCAATTGTCTTTTCAACAATTCTACGTATAGAAACGTTGCAGGTTCATTAAACTCACCTCGACCTAATTATGTATTACTGCAACCTTTTCAGTACATTGAACTGTTTGCAGTTCAAATATATAACAATTAGACTTGGTAATGACTGGCTTCAATTAAACTACCTGGAAAACCCAACATTTCAGAAGAATCGCACGTCAAAACGATAGAGCCCCGTTAAAATGTCATGTTTTTTTAATGACGCATTTTGACACACCCTGTACACAATGACGTCATGTTTTTTTTTCTTCAATCCTATTGTTCATTCATTATTATTATTATATCATTATTTTCCACGCTGACGTATTTGAAACACCCTGTGCATGTTTTTTTTTTTCTAAACGATGAGACACCCTGTATGGCAGTCATGTTTTTTTCTTTAATCTGATTTTTTGTTCATTATTATTATTTGAGACACCCTGTACACATTGACGTCATGTTTTTTTCTTCAATTCGATTTTTTGTTCATTAATAATAATATACCGTTATTTTCCACGCTGACGTATTTGAGACACCTCGTACATGTTTTTTTTCTCAAACGATGAGACACCCTGTACACATTGAAGAATCACACGCCAAAACGATAGAGCCTCGTTAAACTGTCATGTTTTTAATGACGCATTTTGAGACACCCTGTACACATTGACATGTTATTTTCTTTAATCCGATTTTTTTGTTAATTATTATTATTATATCATTATTTTCCACGCTGACGTATTCGAGCCACCCCGTACATGTTTTTTTCTCAAACGATGAGACACCTTGTACACATTGAGGACCCACACGACAAAACGATAAAGCCTCGTTAAACTGTCATGTCTTTCAAATGACGTATTTTGAGACACCTTGTACACATTGACGTCATGTTTTTTGTTTAATCCGATTTTTCGTTAACTATTATTATTATATCATTATTTTCCACGCTGACGTATTTGAGTCACCCCGTACATGTTTTTTTTTCTCAAACGATGAGACACCCTGTACACATTGAGGAATCACGCGACAAAACGATAGAGCCTCGTTTAACTGTCATGTCTTTTAAATGGCGTATTTTGAGACGCCCTGTACACATTGACGTCATGTTCTTTTCTTTAATCCGATTTTTCGTTAATTATTATCATTATATCATTATTTTCCACGCTGACGTATTTGAGTCACCCCGTACATGTTTTTTTCTAAACGATGAGACACCCTGTATGGCAGTCATGTTTTTTTCTTCAATCCGATTTTTCGTTCATTATTAATATTATACCGTTATTCTCCACGCTGACGTATTTGAGACACCCTGTACACATTGACGTCATGTTTTTTCTTCAATCCGATTTTCAATTCATTATTATAATTATACCATTATTTTTTACGTCAACGTATTTTGGGACACCCTGTACATGTTTTTTTCTTCAATCCGATTTTTCGTTCATAAATAATATTATACCGTTATTTTTCACGCTGACGTATTTGAGACACCTCGTACATGTTTTTTCCTCAAACGATGAGACACCCTGTACACATTGAAGAATCACACGCCAAAACGATAGAGCCTCGTTAAACTGCCATGTTTTCAATGACGCATTTTGAGACACCCTGTACACATTGACGTCATGTTATTTTCTTTAATTCGATTTTTTTGTTAATTATTATCATTATATCATTATTTTCCACGCTGACATATTTGAGCCACCCCGTACATGTTTTTTTCACAAACGATGAGACACCCTGTGTACATTGAAGAATCACACGACAAAACGATAAAGCCTCGTTAAACTGTCATGTCTTTTAAATGACGTATTTTGAGACACCCTGTACACATTGACGTCATGTTTTTTCTTTAATCCGATTTTTGTTAATTATTATTATTATATCATTATTTTCCACGCTGACGTATTTGAGTCACCTCGTACATGTTTTTTTCTCAAACGATGAGACACCCTGTACACATTGAGGAATCACACGACAAAACGATAAAGCCTCGTTAAACTGTCATATCTTTTAAATGACGTATTTTGAGACACCCTATACACATTGACGTCATGTTTTTTTTCTTTAATCCTATTTTTCGTTCATTATCATTATTATATCATTATTTTCCACGCTGACGTATTTGAACGTTTCCCATTGGGATCGCACGCTAAAACGTGAGACTCCCATCTGGCATGTTTTTTTCATAAATGAGACACCCTGTACATATTGAAGAATCACACGTCAAAACCATAGAGCCTCGTTAAACTTTTTTTTTGAATGACGTATTTTGAGACACCCTGTACATAGTGACGTCATGTTTTTTCTTCCATCCGATTTTTCATTCATTATTATTATTATACCATTATTTTTTGCGCCGACGTACACCCTGTACATGTTTTTCCCTGAACGATGAGACACCCTGTATGGCAGCAGCCATGTTTTTTTCTTCAATCCGATTTTTCGTTCATTAATAATATTATACCGTTATTTTCCACGCTGACGTATTTGAGACACCCTGTAAATGTGTTTTCTCAAACGATGAGATACCCTATATGACAGACATGTTTTTTTCTTTAATGTCTGTGTTTTTCTTCAATCCGATTTTTCGTTCATTATTATTATTATATCATTTTTTTAAGCGCTGACGTATTTGAAACACCCCGTACATGTTTTTTTCTTAAACGATGAGACACCCTGTATGACACACATGTTATTTTTGTAATTCCACCGCGTACGGATTTTTTTCTCAAACGTCGATGACATATTTCAATTATTAAATCTAATCATCATTATTATTATACCACTTTACCGATCGAATATTTTTGTTTTTGCCAAGCGCTCCTACTGATAAACTCGAAGTCAACAACATCGCGACGAGACCGCCGAGTGACCTTGAGCACTTCCGATTTGGATGTATCATTGTACATTTCAGCACTTCCGAGCTGGATGTGTCATTATAGATTTGAGCACTTCCGATTTGGTTCAATCATTATAGATCTACTATTCATCATCATTAATATATCAGTTTCGCGATTCCGATTTTTATCGGGTCGTATTCCTAACCTTTCATGTTCAATTTTGAAACTCGCAACGCAACATTGCCTCATAAACAACGATTTAGTGTACAACCGGCAACACCGAAACCGCACTAACAACCTATAACTTCGATACCATATCAATCTTTCTTTGCGTCGATTACGTCATACGTGTGTCTCACTCTTACACACACATACACACCTTTATAAGATATTCACGTTCAGAAGAGAATGATGTCATTTTTGGTAATTTTGTTTATCCAACATAACAACTCTAAAATTCCCAATGAAATGCGTTCAATACCAATGAAACTAGTAAAATTTCATTTTGAAAGTTGCTCAGCTGATGGTAATATTTCAGACGTTGCCGAATCGAAAAAAACTCGAAAACTGTCAGTCTTCCTTTTCTTCTCAGAACTAATCATTTCTTCTGATGAGACCTGCATATATTCAATATGCTCAAATCTTTGTCGAAACATTCTCAACAAAGTTGTATTTCAACTAAGTAAATTAATAGTAGGTAAGGTTGATAGCAATGAAACAAATCAACAGTATAAGAAAATTCAAAAGTTCGAAATAGTGCACATGTTGGCAACGCCGTAACTTGTCATCTTGTGACGTCTTCTTAACGTGAATATTCTATAGACGAAATATTAATTCTTTCCCAAATCAAGTATATTTTCCTATCTTCTACAAGGAAATTACAATAACAATTTCCCCAACATTGTAGGGAATTAAAAAACTGCGGTCAAGTATAATGATTGAGACAATTTCAGTCCCGACAAAACAAACGCTATAAATACCAACCATTCTCATTTACTTTCAATATCTTACGTTGGTGTCGAGGCTAAAGACAACGTCTACAACGCCGACGTACTGGGTTCAAATCTCATACCTATAAACTTATTTTAATTAGGATCACGTGACAAGGGGGCCGAGGGCAAGGGGGCCCACGTCTGAATCTCTCCGATACTTTTTCCATCCTGTGTCGATGACGTCACAAGTTTCTCTTTCCCACTCTCCGAAACACACCTACCTCGAGTCGGGTGTTCAACAAGGTTTCGCTCGGATGTCATGAACTTTGCAAAAAGTTTAGCTTCATGACAAAATACATGGGATTTTGGGCCAGAAGTTGCTTTGTTCATCTACTGATTTGAATTTCGCGATGTACGCGCGGTAGCTTCTGATTAGCCGACTGGTTAATGACGAAAAGTGGAGGAGTGGAGGTGGTCTGAAGTGGGCTTTGAAGGCTAAGGCTCAGTTCACACATAATGGATGTCTGGCAGAGACGAGGCGCTGACCTTTGCCCCTTCCGTGTGAAGTGGGCTTGAGGTCCAAAAAGGTCCAGAATGAAGCGCCGTAAGAAAATACATGATATTTTGCACTGGAATTCCTGTTGCTATATTACTGTTGCTATTTTCGTGAAAGTCAAATTATTTTTTCAATCATTATGCTATATTCACTTGAAAGATTCTTACAAAGCATTATGAGAATAATTCACATCGTTAAAGAATTTTAAGATGATGTATAAAATTCAACGAACGTAGTTCATAATCTGATCAACGCCAAACTCGATAGTTACAAGATTCTTTCACAACGTTGCTAATCTGAGATCAATTTTTACCGGAATTGAATTTATTTTGTATAATGTGGATATTGTCACAGTATCAGCACTATTGACCGAACTAATTGTGTTCGAACTAAAATCCTGGAAGAGCAAATTTCTGAACAATTGAATCACAATATGCCAATCTGGATTGTTTGTGAACTGACTGATACATTTCAAATCAATATACTCAATCGTTTCTGTGAGAAATACTCCCAATTCTCATTTTAAATGCTATACGAGTATGTCAAGAATGAAGGTTGTCAGAATCGATTTTTTCATTTCATCACCTTTCAAAATTAGTCTTCAGAAATTAATAACTGAGGACCGCGTTTGTATAGTGGTCATACAATTTTTTGATGCCATTTTTGTAGCACGATTTGTCTTTAGCCTCAAAATAGGCTTTATTTAATCGGTACATCAGGTACAAGTCTTTGCAATTCATGCAATTTTGCAATTAAGTTCATTGGTGTGGCACGGTGCATTGTTTTGATGAAACAGCACTTTTTTTTTTAATGAGACCATTTTCTCGGGATTTCGTCCTTTAAATACATCAATAACGCTTCGTAATAGTTGCTGTCTTTGGAGTATTGTTCTCATGTATGGAGCTGAGCCCCCAAATATACCCTGAAGTTACTGGATTCCATCCAGACAAGAGCCATACGCTTGATTGGAGACGAGAACATCACCTGCAACCTTGATAGTCTGGAACATCGAAGAAATGTTGAATATTCATTTCTCTTCTATAGATACTTTCACGGAAAGTGTTCAAGTGACTTGGCATATTTGATTCCACCAAGAGCGGTACATATCAGAAATATCCGACGGAATGTGTCTGCTTATCATAATGAGGTTCATCTCAGTACACCTCGAACTTCACTGTTCAAAAACTTTTTCATTTAGAGAACGGCGTTTATGTGGAATACACTTCTAGAGAATGTTTCTCCAAATGGATCTAATCTTCAGCGATTAAAATCCAATATGAGTCACTACTTTCGCACAGGCACCGCTTTAAGGATTTTTCTGTAGTGCTGGTGTTTTTGTCCTTGAACAAAAATTGGAAAATGTCAGTATTTATTTAGTGTGTGAGGTGAGCCATGTATATAGACAGAACACAAAAAAATGACAGTTATAATAGAGAGAAACATAAAAAAGAAAACAAAAATGGAAATAAAAGGAAGTATAATTTTTTCAAAATTGGGAAGTGAAATCGGTAGAGAAAAGCTCAGAAAAGAACTACACAAGGGTAGAAATTACAAAATAAGTTACACATAATGTAAAATAATTTACTCAATGAAAATAAATTAAAAAAATTATCAAAATCGCAATGACATTATAATTATTTACATTAATTATCGTGGTTCTCTATATCAAACTATAACTCATATACATATACAGTTTTTGTGCCAAGATGAGTCATTTTTGTCAATTCAAATAGTGAATAATAATGAACTTGAATATCAAGCATGCATGAAAGTGACATTGAACAATATTCATGATCATATATATTCCAATGGTAATGCTTATTCACATAACGGTAGAATCAAAGGAAGCACTTTCATTCGTACGCAGTTATTGCGGTTCATAATGTTACTACAACAAAAATCGAGTTTAATGGCATCATTTTGAAACGGCGAAATATTTTATGAATGTGTATTACAATGAATATTCCAAACTTATATATATTTTCTATATATGGATTTACTACAAGTAGGGTTGAAAGATTATATATCAATAGTGATTTATGGACATTTCCTATATTTCTATTGAAATTTATAATTTATGAATAATACTTTTGATAATATTCACAAATGAAAATTAAGTATTTTTCAAAGAAAATTTCAGATATGGTTTATGGAATTTGAAAGAGTATGAATCATTTTTCAAGGAAATATCTGTATTGTGAACCTATCGTTCATTGGAATTTTGAAAACAAACAATTGACTTTATTATTCTATGATGATCATTTCTCGGTATGCATAGAATAGGTGAGAGAATTGAAAACATTGTTCACGAAGTTTTATAACGAATAGATGTACTAGATCTGTTCAGTCGATAAAATTTGGATTTTGGAACAACATTTTTTGAGTTTATGTAATTTTTCAATCGATCAAAATGCGTGCAATTCTATAGTATTGAAAATGTTGCCATCATCAGGCCAATTTTAATTCGAAATGACATCTCTCTCGACTTATGGTCTTGCGATTTCATCAAATTTGGAAAAATATGGATTAGAACATCTGTGATGAAATACATGTGTGTTCTAAACCATTTGGACTCTCAGAAAGTAACTATTCTGTATTCACCTCTAGATATGCATGTTGAATATTGGAAGTTACATTTTCTGGATCAACATTCCTTAGAATTTTTCCTGAAATGTGAATATAAAATTTCCTTTCTCACAAATCACGAATAACTAATTGTATTTTCTGCAAAGTATGCAAGTAAAGACTAGAGGTGAGTTCCAATATTTTTTCAAAACTGACTAATCTACTAACGTTAGGTTGTTTTCTGGTCATTTCGGAAAAAGTGTATTACCATCGTCAAGCATATGGTGTGTAGTCTCAGTAAAGAATAATATGATGATATATATTTATCAATTGCCACTTTCTCAAAGGAATTTCCATCACATTTGGACTAGTTATATCTCTCGAAATCATGAAAGGATTTCTTCGATACCAATGTTGGAAGCAATGTCTTCTTGATCTGATAATAAGGAATTATTTCAGCGCATCTCTGTGAAATCAAATGAACTACCGTAATGTTGTTTTCACATGTAGACAATAGAATAATCTATGGTGTATGTCTGGGAAATAGAACCGAATCTTGTTATTGACAATAATCACATTACAATATGGAATTTGCTGCCAATCAGGTAGATGCTTAGCTTCAGTCACGATGTGATTCATTAAATATTGTTCGAATTCTTCCGTTTCTAGTCTCACAGTTGAGGTGAGTAATAGGTATAAAAATGCATTTGTCTTCAGCGTTATATTATGTTCTGAGGTATTATTCTCGTTACCAGAATTTATTTTCATTCTGATCGATTGCAGAACTAATTGTTTCTGTTATTCAGTGATCATTTGAGCTCTTAGGTTTCTCTTGAACCATCTGTCATACGTTATCGACCTGCAATTGCTGAACGGTTTCTTCTGTTCATATGAAACAAGGCTGTTGATTCTCAAAGCAATTGATGGATTCATTCTGTGAATAATTAGTATTAAGAATCATTTGCAAGTGTGAGTGCCCAATTGCTCATCATTTGAGAGAGTTTCTTTGTAGATATATATATATATATATATATATATATATATATATATATACATATATATATATATATATATATATATTTGCAAGTAATTAAGTACTTAAGTACAAGTACTCAATAGAAATAACTGCGTAAACGCAAGCGAGACATAAGTGAAACCACCGATGACATTCCAGGTTAGCTTCTTAAATTTCTGCCACCACAGTTGTCGGTTGATTGGTCAAATCATCAACACTGACATAAAAACTTGAAAAGTTGACTTGGGGGTCACACCAATAGGTGGTTTCACTTAATTTTCGCTTGCGTTTACGCAGCTATTTTCATCAAGTACTTTCTTGGTTTTTCTCATTTTGTCTTCAATTGAGGACCGCCTGCCCGGTACTGACGATGCCCAGTAGGCTGAAACAGCTGTCTACCGGTGGCTCTTGAATTGAAATCAATATGGGAATGATCAAAAAGTACTCATCTATTCATTTTTTGATTTCCACGGGATTATTTTCCAGCAGCTTGACTGCATTACCCTTTCTAGATTATATATCATTCCTAGAAACATGTGGATTCGTTTTCCGATGGCATTTCAGGTTAGCTTTCCAAATTTCTGCTACCGCAGTTATCGGTTGATTGGTCAAACCACCAACACTGACATAAAAACTTGGAAAGTTGACTTGGGTGTCACACCAAAAGGTGGTTCCACTTATGTTTTGCTTGCGTTTACGCAGTTATTTCTATCAAGTACTCTTCTTGGTTTTTCACATTGTTTCTTCAATCGAAGACTGCCTGCCCGGTACTGACGTACGTGCCCACTTGCGTTTACGCAGCTATTTTATCAAGTACTTTCTTGGTTTTTCTCATTCTGTCTTCAATCGAGGACCGCCTGCCCTGTACTGACGATGCCCAATAGGCTGAAACAGCTGTCTACCGGTGGCTCTTAAATTGAAATCAATATGGGAATGATCAAAAAGTACTCATCTATTCATTTTTTGATTTCCACGGGATTATTTTCCAGCAGCTTGACTGCATTAACCTTTCCAGATTATATATCATTCCTAGAAACATGTGGATTCGTTTTCCGATGGCATTTCAGGTAAGCTTCCCAAATTTCTGCTATCGCAGTTGTCGGTTGATTGGTCAAACCGCCAACACTGATATAAAGACATGGCAAGTTGACTTGGGTGTCACACCAATAGGTGGTTCCACTTATGTTTCGCATGCGTTTACGCAGCTATTTTTATCAAGTACTTTCTTGGTTTTTCTCATTCTGTCTTCAATCGAGGACCGCCTGCCCTGTACTGACGATGCCCAATAGGCTGAAACAGCTGTCTACCGGTGGCTCTTAAATTGAAATCAATATGGGAATGATCAAAAAGTACTCATCTATTCATTTTTTGATTTCCACGGGATTATTTTCCAGCAGCTTGACTGCATTAACCTTTCCAGATTATATATCATTCCTAGAAACATGTGGATTCGTTTTCCGATGGCATTTCAGGTAAGCTTCCCAAATTTCTGCTACCGCAGTTGTCGGTTGATTGGTCAAACCACCAACACTGATATAAAGACATGGCAAGTTGACTTGGGTGTCACACCAATAGGTGGTTCCACTTATGTTTCGCATGCGTTTACGCAGCTATTTTTATCAAGTACTTTCTTGATTTTTCTCATTTTGTCTTCAATCGAGGACCGCCTGCGTGGTACTGACGATACCCAATAGGCAGAAACAGCTGTCTACCGGTGGCTCCTAAATTGAAATCAATATGGGAATGATCAAAAAGTACTTATCTATTCATTTTTTGATTTTCATGGAATTATTTTCCAGCAGCTTGAATGCATTACCCTTTCTTGATTATATATCATTCCTAGAAACATGTGGATTCGTTTTCCGATGGCATTTCAGGTTAGCTTCCCAAATTTCTGCTACCGCAGTTGTCGGTTGATTGGTCAAACCACCAACACTGACATAAAAACTTGGCAAGTTGACTTGGGTGTCACACCAATAGGTGGTTCCACTTATGTTTCGCTTGCTTTTACGCAGCTATTTTTATCAAGTACTTTCTTGGTTTTTCTCATTTTGTCTTCAATCGAGGACCGCCTGCCCGATACTGACGATGCCCAATAGGCTGAAACAGCTTTCTACCGGTGGCTCTGAAATTGAAATCAATATGGAAATTATCAAAAAGTACTCATCTATCAATTTTATATGTATATATATATATATATATATATATATATATATATATATATATATATATATATATATATATATACATTTTGCCACATCTTGTGAATATTGACGTCATGTTTTTTTTATTCGCGTATTTTGAAACATTCTATAGAATCCACTTCATGTCTACCCTCATGTATTTTTCTTCAGTCTGTTTTTTCTTTCATCACGCAGATGACAGCCGACAAGATAATCACAATGACTATCAACAATTCGCAATTACTTCCAATATCTCACGTTGGAGTCGAAGCTAAGGACAAAGCCTACCACGCCGACGACCTGAGTTCAATTATCATATCGATAAATTTTTTAAATTCAATTCTTCTCAGCTGCCAATGACCACCTGATTGGTACGCGACATGGGAGTCAGGGGAAAGGCCCGAGGGGTGAAGCGGAGTTTCAAGGGGGCACACGATCTTTGAATCTCTCCGATTCCATCCTTCTCTGGATCGATTACGTCACACGTTTCTCTCTCCCACTCACTAAAGTCTTTCCGAAACACACCTTGAGTTGGGTATTCCACACGGTTCCGATCGGCAGTCATGAAAATTGCAAAATAGTCCTGAGGCCCAATTCACACAGAATGTACGTCTGGCAGAGACGAGGCGCAGACCTTTGTCCCTTCCGAGTGAATTGGTCCTGGGTTCATAAAATCGCTAGAATGAAGCACCATAAGTAAAGGCATGGGATTTTGAGCCAGAAAACTTGTAATACAAATGATATTTCGTATTTCGAACTAAAAAAAAAATAAATCATTTACACAACCACTTTGAGAACTTCTTGTGAATCATTAAAAAAAAAATACAGTTGCAGTACGTATGAACATCTTGGAAAACGGACTATTTTGTATTTCGAATTGAAAAATAAAATTTATTGTTTACACAAACACTGAAGCACACAATCTTGAACGAAATTTTGAAAATTGCTCAACTAAATTTAGTTCACTGAATTTCGACAATGAAATACATGATCACTCATAGATTTTAAAGAGAAACACTGTATTTATATCGGATTATTTGAGATGGTGCACACGCAGAAACGCAACAATAACAAGATGAAGTTTACTGCTGCTAGGTCAATCGAAAATTGTAGCTTGTCGTGTTTCCCAAATTGTTTTATTACTTAAGAGTGATAACGAAACAACATACGAGAATATTTGATGTGGAATTTCACAATGAATAAAGATTGTCGCTCACTTCTCCGGCACAGCACAGCACGGCCCTTTCCGTCAAAATACGGATAGGATTGGAACAATGAAAATGAATGTAGAACCGCTCACTGGCCCGGTACGGTACAGCCAAGAGCTTCCACCACCGGAACACCGGAAAGGATTCCAGCTCTCCGATTCAGTCCAGCAAATAACGGTACGTGCTGTGACGGACCGGCCAAGTAAGCGACGCTTGCCAGCATCAACTTGTCCAAACGTGCCTGGGAAGTTTCTGTCTCCCTGTTTTGCTCTTCCATCGGTTGACAGCACAGTGTCAGACGGTACCTATGAAAATAGTCGAGGATAATTTAACTTGCTTGTTAAGGCAAGCTCTAAAATATCCAGAAGTTCTGAAAATTTGCCTGGAGTCATTCGGAAATACTGGAAACATTTCTCCTCATCTTCTTTCAGGTCGTTGAAAAGATGATGAAACTCTACCAGATTTGCCCTCTTTTGACTAATGAAATGGATCCACATCCCTCTTTTTTGTGACTATTTTCTTCTACATTCAACAATGCGGCCACTATAATGACAACTTCTTCGCCAAAAATGCTAGTGATAGACATGTTTTTGTCACCACTCGATATCAACTAAAATTCCCTTAAATTCGAACAAACAGCACCTTCAATATGCTAGTTGTAGCTGGACAAGTGGGCGATGCTACTTCCTGTCGCATTCAGACGACGGACAGCGCCATACTGTGCTATGCCGGACAAGTGGGCGACAAGCTTAACTGTTCTCAAACAGACAACAGGATACCTGTTGGCATATATCTTGCCCCTTATCATATTTCCTCCTCGACTCAACGCCAATTAGCTAATTGCATATTGAAATTCCCATTTTTGGCTTTATCAATAATACGTGATTAAAATAATTATGCATAATCGTTTTCTATATTTCCATCGACCTGAAATAAAACAAAAATCCAAATAT
The DNA here is from genome assembly GCF_025532065.1 of Leptinotarsa decemlineata. Classification (NCBI taxonomy): domain Eukaryota; kingdom Metazoa; phylum Arthropoda; class Insecta; order Coleoptera; family Chrysomelidae; genus Leptinotarsa; species Leptinotarsa decemlineata. Next base: position 794,921 of record NW_027412596.1, on the reverse strand, counting down.
CCAACTATTCTCTATTTGAACCAAATCGTCCATTTCCTACTAAATTCCATTATTATTTCTTGAACAACTCTAATCAAAATACATGCTTATATCGTAGATACTATAATTCAACAGTTTTTATATCTATTTTTTGAAGATCGTGCAATATCAGCATCAGTTTATATTTGAAGAGAGTATTCTTTGGAACTTCGCCTATGAAAACTGTCAACTGATTGTAATTGATGAATGTCGAACTCATTAATTTCCATTGTGTTCTATTGCATCCATAATCAAAATTATTGGTCTTCACATACAGGCTGATTCACGGTGGATGGCACATTAGACGTTTCTGGTGAACCAGACAACGGATCACTTTGAAAATTTAATGGAGGGCATATTCGGACATTCTCTAGCCAACTAAAATATTTTCGACAATGCGGTGTTGCCGCTTCTATTAGAAAGCAGTAGCAACTTTGATTTTTCAAATGGAACACTCTGTATATAATATTATTTTTGGAATCTCCAACAATTGCCCGACAACTTTTCTTGATATTTCTCTATACCTATCTGTTACCGTTTTCGAAATAAAAATTAATTTCAATTTTTTTCTTCGAAAATCATGACTTCTAAAAATGCCGATATCTTTTAGTTAAGAAGTACTATGATATCGAAATTTGGTTTGGAGTTAGGTGATACTTGGACACTTCCCACACGTCAGCCTAATCTCCGTTACTTCAATACAGGGTTGTAAAAAAATACAGTTTTTTCGTTTGCTTGAAAAAGTTGCTGAAATTTGATTATTTTAAATGGAACACCCTGTATATTATTGAAAATTCGGAAAGCTGCTGAAATTTGCTTTCTTTCTATGTATATTATACCTATACCTAACTAGTCAAGTTTCGGACTTCCTTCAGAATGGTATTCAGAATGGTATTTCCATTCGGTATTTGGTAAGCAGGCCATGATTACTATTTGACAGTAGCGTTGTGACATTCTCCTAATAATATCGACATTTTCGTCACTTCAGAAGTTGCAAATACCTTCAAAACGATGGAACAAAACTATTCAAACGAAGTTCTTATGAATTTGTTTATTATTTTTGGACAGTGTGACAAAATTATCAGCAAAACATGTAGAAAGTTCAATGAAATGTATCCGAATCTACCGCCAATGAACCTCAAGAAATTTATACGAATTCAGAACAATTTCAATGCATTTGGATCAACTTTAAAAGCACCAAGAAACTTGCCTCGACCCGTAACTTTCGAAGACAACCAGATTAATGTCTTAGCATATTTTCACGCATTTCCCGAGTCATCGATAAGAAGTGCTGAAGAAGATTTGGGTATAAAATATTCATCGGTTCAAAGAATCTTGCGAAGACATAAAATGCATGATTATAAATTCACCAAAATTCAAGCAATGAAGCCTCAAGATCCTCAACAGAGAGTAGAATTTTGTGAAATGTTGTTGACACGCATTCAAGAAGATCCACTTTTTTTAAATAAAATTATTTGGACTGATGAATCGAAATTTTCGAGAGAAGGGATTTTCAATAGAAAAAAATCGTCATTATTGGTCCAGTGAAAATCCTCACGTCACAAAAGAAGCCGGATTTCAAGAAAAATTTAGTTTTAATGTCTTCTGCATGTTGATGGACAACAAATTGAGGTACGTGATATACGAGGAGTCATTAACATCCAGAAGCTACCTGAATATTTTGGAGAATACTGTAGACAGTTTCGTGGATAATCTGCCACTCGAAGATTATTGAAACTGTTGGTACCAACTAGACGGAGCTCCTGCACATTGCACAAGAGAAGTGAGCGCAGAACTGGATAGACTATTTGACGATCGGTGGATGAGGCGCTTGGGACCATGGAATTGGCCAGCGAGATCACCCGATCTTAATCCATTAGATTTTTATTTTTGGGGAATGTTTAAAGAAAAAGTTCACAAAATACCCGTGCGTTCGAGAGATGAATTGTTAGAAAGGATTGCCCAAACATTTGAAGATTTGGATCCCAATGAAATCAGATCTGCCACCACGAAAGCAGTCAACACCCGCATTTTAAAGTGCTCGGAAGTGAACGGCCAGCGATTCGAACATATTTTGAAATATTCCTCATGATTGTTTTACTTTTTTATAATTATTCATATCAATATTTCCAATTTCAAGTTTCTTGGTGCTTTTTTAAAGTTTATCCAAACATATTGAAATTGTTCTGAATTCGTATAAATTTCTTGAGGTTCATTGGCGGTAGATTCGAATACATTTCATTGAACTTTCTACATGTTCTGCTGATAATTTTGTCACACTGTCCAAAAATAATAAACAAATTCATAAGAACTTCGTTTGAATAGTTTTGTTCCATCGTTTTGAAGGTATTTGCAACTTCTGAAGTGACGAAAATGTCGATATTATTAGGAGAATGTCACAACGCTACTGTCAAATAGTAATCATGGCCTGCTTACCAAATACCGAATGGAAATACCATTCTGAAGGGACATTTTCACAAATAAATGTTCATAAGTCCGAAACTTGACTAGTTAGGTATAGGTATGATATACATAGAAAGGAAGCAAATTTCAGCAGCTTTCCGAATTTTCAATAATATACAGGGTGTTCCATTTAAAATAATCAAATTTCAGCAACTTTTTCAAGCAAACGAAAAAACTGTATTTTTTTACCACCCTGTATTGAAGTAACGGAGATTAGGCTGACGTGTGGGAAGTGTCCAAGTATCACCTAACTCCAAACCAAATTTCGATATTATAGTATTCCTTAACTAAAAGATATCGGCATTTTTAGAAGTCATGATTTTCGAAGAAAAAAATTGAAATTAATTTTTATTTCGAAAACGGTAACAGATAGGTATTGGGAAATTTCAAGAAAAGTTGTCGGGCAATTGTTGGAGATTCCAAAAATAATATTATATACAGAGTGTTCCATTTGAAAAATCAAAGTTGCTACTGCTTTCTAATAGAAGCGGCAACACCGCATTGTCGAAAATATTTTAGTTGGCTAGAGAATGTCCGAATATGCCCTCCATTAAATTTTCAAAGTGATCCGTTGTCTGGTTCACCAGAAACGTCTAATGTGCCAACCACCGTGAATCAGCCTGTATATTGCCATGCATTTCACACCCTTTGGTACGTCTACATACAAAAAGTTATTTATTATTGCAGTTAAAAGCACAAAATTAATTTTCAGCATTGGCGGTGGCATTATCTACGCTGTGAGGTTGAATACTTCGCAGTGGATATTTCGTTTTAGGTACTTTTCGATCGAGCACTCTCTGACTTGAAAATCTTCCTTTAATTCTTGAATACGTTTACAAAACTCTTCAAATTTCTAGCTATATAATTCAGATGACATTTCATCACTGATTATTTCATCTGCTCAATGACATTAACATACTCTCAAACAATAATACCACCCACCTCCCCAATGCCGAATGTTTTCTTTGACGTCCCTCACCCCCCATTTTCGACCTAACATTTGACAACGCTGCACGCCCTGTATGCATCATTCCAAATTCCGGCCACATTGTCCCACATGAACACTATCACACTCCTGACACTTAAGCTTATTAACCTTCCGCGACTAACATGCTTGAGTGGAATTCGGAGACTAACATTGGTCTCAGAGATGAACTCACAGAAAAAGGTTTTATGTTTCTTTTTATACCCTACCCTAACTATGAAATGCTTCTACTCATAATTATTAAAAACATAAAACCTTTTTCTGTGAGTCGATGTCTGAGACCAATGTTAGTCTCCGAATTACACTCAAGCATGTTAGTCGCGGAATGTTAATAATCTTATGTGTCCGGAGTGTGATAGTGTTCCTGATAGTGGGACATTAGTTGATTTCATTCATAAGACCGGTTTCGGATTTGACCCCATTATCAAGTATAAAGTATAAAACTCAAACAGAAAGTACTATAAAGTATACAGAAACATATGAAATGAAAAAACTTATGACATGACCTAACTTCAAGTAGTAAAATCTAAAAATGTTATTTTTTTGTAAAAAAGAAAAGCAATATGTATTCATGAAATGTTTGTATAACAACTTTAATGAAATGAACAAAAACACTTTTGTCTAATTACCACTAGTTGATTTTATTTATACGACCGGTTTCGTGTTTGACCCCATTATCAAGTATAAAACTGAAATGTGAAGTTTAAAAACTCGGTTATATTGGGAGTTTTCAGGTAAGATGATATTTGAAAGTAAGGTAGTTGGGCGAACCAGGATGCCAACTTTAAAATTCAACACTGAAAATTCTAGTATAACAACCTAAACTTTAGACACAATTGTCAGAATTGGCAGAAACTGAAATTTTGTCGTTACAGTTCAACAAATTTTTTGACGCATTCCTTGCATTGGGGTTAGATATTCCAAACACATATATTTTTTGCACCTGTGACAGCTAAATATAGTTTTTCTACTTTTTTGGTAGAACAGTAGAAACAACGTCCATGTGCAGGAAGTGTAGGAGTTTGGTTTTCATCAAAAGTGTAGATTTCTTGTATTCTCAATTCAGTCGTTCTGGAAAGATCATTAGAGTGGACATGCTTTTTTACATGAACTTCGACCAACTGATATCCAATATTTTCTATGAATGATTTTTTCGGAATCGGAGGTTAATCTTCGTTGTTATTATTATTAGAGTTAATAGATGGTATGGTAAAGGCACTATACAAAATTACCATAGGCAAACGTCGTGTATTTATTGAACAATCGTAAGCTGCACATAATTCGTCAACGGTGTCCACTCTACCTTTTGTACGATTGCAGTCGATTATAATTTGTAGCTTATTTGTTTCACTATCAATCGTATCATCTTTCCTGTGCCAGGTCGAGAGAAAAAAATACATTCTAATTTTTTTTTTTCGGAATGTACGACAGTAGGGTACACTTTTCTAGATACCCACATATAGTTGTTCCTTCAGGTCTCATCATTTATATTTCGTCAAGAATTTGAAGTTTTTTTTTTCTCTGTATACATATCCACGATTATTTGATAGTTTATAAGTTAAGGCGGTAGTACTAAAAGAATTATCCATAGTAACATTACGGTGTGAACCCCATATGGGTTGGCATAACCTTGGCACCAGTGAAATATTGGACATGACTAAACTGTATGAACCCTGTGGTTGTTTATCACAATAGATCTCGATTTTAGCAGTGTGAAAATTTTTTCATCTACTAGAGAATATACCACAGCGGCCTCTAAATAAATGACCACAACATTTCATCTGCAGTTGTATACTTTGACAGCGTGAAATATTTGAGAAATTTTCTTTTAATTCATCAAAATATTCTCTTACTACTGCTAGTTCATCTAATTCTATCTTCTCTGATCTTGTTGTAACATCGTCCATTCGAATATTTTGCAGTGAAAAAACCTCTCAAGGGACATTGTCAATTTAAAAATCTATATTCACCCGTAGCTTGGACTACTTATCGAGTGCGTCCCCAGGTGGCGGATAGGGGAACGGCCTGGGGACTGTAGGCCCTATCCGGGAAGCCAATGTGGCCTTACGGACGGGGTCGCCGGGCTCCTGGTCAGTGACAGAAATAAGTAGGGTGAGGGGAACTGAAACCTCCCAAAAGCCTTTGCAAAACATGCCACCGTGGACCATCCTACCCAAGCTAAGGTGTAGGGAATCGTGTCGACAGCTGAATGGCCGCAGGGTGATATGCGGTCACAAACGATACCCTTGGGAAACTGGGCAAAACCTCATTGAAATCAGACTACCTCTTGTAATGCGGGGCTTTGCCAGAGGTGATCAACTCTTCCTTTGCTACTCGTGGTAACACATATGAATGAAACAACAGAAATAACAAAAACAAACACCAATCCAGAAGCTGGACAGAAGTGCTCACCTCAATCTAAGGCGGTGGCTGGGGATGAACAGAAATGTCTCCACCAATCTACCGCTTGGAATGAGGCTAGACATATCAGATCACCTCCAACAGCAAGGGTACTTCCTGTGGCGGGATCAAGAGGTCCGCCCTAAATGAAGGCAAGAAACCGGCTGCTCCTGCAGGAAAGCCACCTCACTTGTGCACCTCCATGGAGGGAATTCCAAGAAGGTCGAAGACGCCGCTCAACGACAGTAATATAACTGCACCTTCCAAAACCTTCGCGGAGGCCACCGTGAGACACCTGAAGGTTGCCAAATAGAGTGTGTGTTCGGCGAGTCTTGGCCTAGACCTGCCGATATTAAGTAGATGTTTCCTAGTGGCATGTTCACTTTCCCGGAAAGTACAGAATGGAAAATGACTCAGGAGGACAACTCTTCGAGAGGATGGACAATGGGTCACATGTGGCCTAAGTGCTGTGAGTCTACACTCACCCCCCTCCTCAACAGATACCAGAGAGATAAAAATCTCTATTCACATGCTTTAAAAAGATCGCGTATATTTTGGAGATCAATTTTTAGTTTTCCAGCAATACAAAGAAGCCTAAACAGGGGTACAAACAGCTCTGTTGGTTTTGGGTTCTATAGCAGCAACTTTTTCTAAATCATCGTCGGATATTTCTTGTTTGGTATTCGAGTTTTTCCTACTGAACTTCTAAGTTATACTAAGCTACTGTCACTGTCTTCAGCTATTTCTATATCACTATCTACCTTTTCAAATAGCCGTTGAAATCTTTTGACTTCTTCCTCATAACACCTTGAAGACATTTTCATCTGAATCCTCAACCAACTATTAAAAAAAAGAAAGCATTTTCAAGAAATAATTTGTCAACTCACCATTTTACTAACTCAAAACAGTAACGGGACAACTTACATCGGTCTTTCAGACGGATCACGTAAAATCAAAAGTAACACCTGTCATACTCAGCAGACACTGATCAGTTAAGAAGGTAGGTACTGAGAAGGGCGAAACTGTAAAGCTGACGATCGGGCTGTATTCAGAGAAACTCCTAACTGTCGGTCTCAGAGACATACTGTTAGTCCCAAAAGGTTGACTTCATATTTCTTCATCTTGTCCACTTCAACTCTGGCATTGAAAAGGAAATGAAGTAACCTGGAATGTGGTCTCAATGCCACTTCCACATTGTTTTTTTTTCTGAAAAATCCCGCAATTGTCTCTGTTCTTCTACCGAAATATGTTGAAGTTACAAACTTCTTGATTTCTAATTGATTGTTTGATCTAGGGGTATATTAATCTGTACGTGAATTTGAGGCTTCGTTTTCTGATTGACTTCTGGATTGTTTGCGTTGGAACCATCATTCTTTCATATCTGTATAATCATTTTAATTTTCTTATCTAGCATGGTAGCAGACAAACGTAACGAGAATGCTGCTGATTTATGCCTGTCGGGATGAAAACTTGGTATTGTAATATTTGTATCGCTCGGTTTGTTGAATGCATTCAACTCAAATTTATCATGATTACGTGTGATGGTCAGCTCTAAGAAATTATTCTGTATATCAATCTCTTGTTCATAAATGATATAAATTTGTTCAGCTGTCGTGTAGTACCTTTGAAATAAGCGAGAATATAATCTACATATCTGAATTGAAAATAAATATTTTTTTTACCCAAGTCGGAATTTACTATAGTAGTCTCCAACCTGTTGTCTGCCTAAAGTGGACATAGGGGTCAGCCTATTGGTAAACCTGAATCCTGTTTATGAAATTTGTTATTGATTTGTGAGTAAGTTTAATTTAGGCATACCGTGGAAGCTGTCGAAAATTCAAAAGAGTGACTTGGTCTACTTTGGCTTGATCTAGTTTATTCAAAATGAGACTCACATTTGTTGTACGGTATGTTAGAGAACATACACTCTACATCGGATGAAACTAAAATTAAGTTATGTGACGTAATTTATTTTTTGTACTATGGAAGAGGAAATTTGGAAGTTGATTCATTTCATGTGTGTCTGCCAAACGGTGAAGGTGAATAATATACACTAGTAGCTTGAACTTTCTCAAATCCATTAGCTTGAAGCTGCAAAATGAACAAAATGGTTGTTAGGTACATGACTATCACCACATGTGGTGATAGTCATGTACCATTAAATTTCACTTATTATTATTATTTTTATTGTTGATTTAAAATTATTCCTTAATTAAAAATAGTGAAATTACGAGAATATAAAATATGTTCAGCTTTATGAAGATGACGACAACGATCACTATCTTAGATTAAAAGATACTTGTTGATACCACTTGAATCTCAAAAGTAATTACCCACTCGAATACTTTAGGTTATCTGAACTGAATGTAAACGCATAAAACTCAGGGCTAATATGTGAATTATCGGAAAAAGAGGTGTTCAAGATTACACATTCTATACATTCAAACTCATATGATGTGGGCCAAGTTTAAGAGGTTATGTATCAAGAAACCAAGTTATCCGTCAAGATCGAACTGTGTGCTCAATGTTACGAGTAATATGGCACGCTCATAGCTCAACGTCGTGTGACTGAATTCAAGATCAAAGTTGGGTGACGTTTAGAACCATCATCAGCATTGTTATCTATCCTGAAGGGATCCTTCGATTCTGAATAGTGAACACTCATTCTAGAATGATTCGGTCTGAATGGATAGTTTAAAGACTCATCAACAAAAACAATTACTTTTTGTATGGCTTCCTAATAAGGCAAGTGACTCAGTAGTTCTCATTTGGACTTTCTCTCAAGTGGTAGTTCAATACGAAAATATTTCATTCTTTGATATATATCGTAATACTCTCAAAACATCGCTTTCTGTATTCATCCCTAGATTAAGGTGATATGCCGGTAGTTGGAACTGCCTTCGTAGCGATCCTATTTATATAGGTTATATAGGTTGTTTGTCTTACTGATGTTTCTGGGCTATCTGTAGTTCATTGTTGAAGAGATCAGTTCAGTGTTTGAGCCTTTATGGGTCAACTGGTTCTATACCGGCATATTGTTATCAAGATAATAAAGTAAAATATACTCAAGTATCATCATTGGAAAAAATATTATTGGAGTTTTTTCTCAACACCAATCCGTTATTCCAACACCCCGACATGTGTTTCGATCACCAAGTGATCATCTTCATGAGGAAGATCAAACTAATCCTACTCACAAAGCTTTCCTTATTTATACCATAGATACCTGGTCTAGGTACCTGCGTCTTGAGTGTTTTAAATTTATTTCACAAAATTGCCTTACCTACTAGTCTTGAATCAATCCTATGTAATATTCCCTATGTAATAGTCCCTATGTAATAGTCAGGTAAATCTAATAATTGAAATATTATAAGCCATATAAAATCAATTTCACAATATTGCCTTATCTTCAGTCTCAAATTAATTTCACAATGTGTCCTTATGTAATAGTTAGGTGAATCTAATAATTAAAATATTATAAGCTATATAAAATTAATTCCACAACAGGCATCTAGATGCCTATGAGAGTGTAGAAATGAGTGGTCATAATCATATTGTGAATAACTATGGTGAACCAATACCTAATAGTATGCTATATAGCTTGTTGAAATAATATTTCATTTATTAGATTTACCTGACTATTACATATAAGGACACATTGTAATATTATTTTAAGACTAGAAGATGAGGCAATATCGTGAAATTGATATTTAATAGCTTATATTTCAGTTCAGACCCATATGTTACGCATCTGTTTAGTGAAGGATGTAGAAACCCTTTCGAAATGATCGACAATGAACATTTCAAAATCGACGTTGTTTCACAATTGAGATTATTTTTGCTATACTCATTATATACGTTAGAAAACCAGTATCACAGTTTCACTACACGAACATCTGGTCCTTCGAGCTGGTTATATTAGACGAAAATTCAAGTGGAAATTTAAAATTACAAATGAATCAAGTAACAAAGACATTTTTGCAGTGTATAATCGACCAAATGAGTTTTGAGGCGGAAGAAACGAGACAGTCGAGAACCGCAAGCTGGATGACTCGACTTTTACATCGTAGTACCTACCGGTGAGTTTGTTCCTTTTTCTGTCCTCTGGTATTCATTATACCATTCTACTAAATGATATATATGATACTATATGAAAATAGTGATAAATCAATTAGTCCTGTAGGAACTGTAAATATGCTAGGAATTGTTCTAGATGAAAAATTAATATGGAATCAACATATTGATAAATTATGTAATAAACTGAAGAAAAGCTGCTATTCTATCAGATTCATGTCAAATCATTGCAGCTCTAGTATATTATTAACATTGTACCATGCTAACTTCCATTCACACCTTCGATATGGCATTCTCAACTGGGGTATGACTGCTTCTGTCAAAAGGACATTTCTCCTCCAGAAATATGCAGTTATAATACTGCATGTAGAGATGCAGCTAAAAATTCTTACAGTTGCCGGCACCTACTACATACTAGATGCTAGTGCATACGGTTTCAAAAATAAATGTAATTTTCAGTCCTCTCTTCCAAATCATAACCACAATACTCGTTCGAAAGATCTAATCGTACCAAACGCTCATAGAACTTCTTTGTATATGCTTTGTATGTGCTTCTTTGTAGACTACAGTGGGTGTAAATTATACAATATGCTTCCAATAGCTCTTAAGAATTCTCCAAATATTAATGTGATCATAAGTTAGCTGAAAAAAATGCTACTTATATATATTAAAAGGACTTGTTACACCATTCAAGAATTTACCAATCAACTAACCTGAGATCTTGAGCTTCAGCACATTTGGTTGAAGTGTTTACTTTCATTACTTGAGAAATTGTGTGTAGATTATATATTGTATTGGCTTTTTTATAGTCTATAAGTAGTTACATTTATATGTTACTTTTATCACTTATGTATGTTTGTGTTATTGTGTTGTTTATATTATTTTGTTTCGTTTATTGTGCATTGATTTCTGTCAACTGTACTTTTCAACCAAAGAAATGATAATAATGATAATAATAATAATAATAATAATAATTACTATCATATTCAATACGTTGAAAAATAATGTTCACATATTTCGAGAATTATTATACGAAAAAGCATTTGCAAATACTACTCCAACACTTTTTGACCCGCTGGAGCCGTGAGTATGTAGGTATGCAGACTCCAAAAAAAGAACTCGATGGTAAAGGGCCCAGGGCGAACTTCAGTTAGGACAATTAGTATTTGTATGACACAACAACCTTCCTCCTGCGATGTGGCGACTGGAAAGAATTGTAGAATTGGTCACGGGTAGAGACGACGTCGCCAGAGTTGCTGTAATACGTACCGCAACTGGGGAAGTTACTAGAGCAGAGAACTGTTTATGTCCATTACCCGTTGTAAGTCAGGAACTCCAGGACTTCCACGTTCGGAGAGATGTTCAGAACCATCTGTTACGCATCTGTTCAGCGAGGGATGCAGAAACCCTTGCGAGATGATCGATCATCAACACTTAAAATTCGACCCTTCAGCAGGCTTGCTATACGACATTTTGTATCATTCTATACGTTAGAAAACCAGTATCACAGTTTCACTACACGAACAATTTCATTTATTAGATTTTCTTGATTTACCTGAATATTGTATAAGGACACATTGTTAAGTTAATTTAAGAATAGTAGATAAGATAATATGGTTAAATTAATTGAAGACACTTAAGAACGCAGGTATCTATGGTATAAATAAGGATAGCTTTGTAAGTAGGATCAGTTTGATCTTCCTCTTGAAGATGACAACTTGGTTATCGAAACATATGTAGAGTTATTGACATAACGGTTTTTTATTGGGAAAACCTCCAGTAGTATTCATTAAGGTTCCAAACAGTGCATCACAAGTATCATTGTTCACGAGTTTAAAGTAACGATATTATTTGAAACAAAACCGTAGAAATGTCATTTATGAGAATAAGTGAAAGAAACTTTTCTTGTTATACTACCACTCACAAACTTCTTTTTGCGTAACATATTGATCGCATGGATTCACTACAATGAGTAAATTATATACCCCCGTTTGTCAAACTCAAACAAGGTATTGAATTTCTATACCTTCTAGGGATACGTTTCACTTTCACTGAATTATTCATACCTAATCAATTTCCGTTGACAAAATGAGGTGAAGTACCTTTGTTCTAATCATCGACGGGAACTCCACACGATTCCTGTTAAATAATGAAAAACAGAACAGACATCAAATGTGAATTCATACCCCTGAAGGCTACTGAGAAATTTTTTGAAGATGACAACTTGGTTATCGAAACATCTGTAGAGGTATTGACATAACGGTTTTTTATTGGGAAAACCTCCAGTAGTATTCATTAAGGTTCCAAACAGTGCATCACAAGTATCATTGTACACAAGTTTAAAGTAACGATATTATTTGAAACGAAACCGTAGAAATGTCATTTATGAGAATAAGTGAAAAAAACTTTTCTTGTTATACTACCACTCACAAACTTCTTTTTGCGTAACATATTGATCGCATGGATTCACTACAATGAGTAAATTATATACCCCGGTTTGTCAAACTCAAACAAGGTATTGAATTTCTATACCTTCTAGGGATACGTTTCACTTTCACTGAATTATTCATACCTAATTAATTTCCGTTGACAAAATGAGGTGAAGTAGCTTTGATATAATCATCGACGGAAACTCCACACGATTCCTGTTAAATAATGAAAAACAGAACAGATAATGTTTTGTTGTGACATCAAATGTAAATTCATACCCCTGAAGGCTACTGAGAAAGTTTTATTTGGACTTACCATAGTCGTGCACTAATTAGAAACATGAATGCTGAAAGGATTTATTTGACTTTTTTTTTAAGTGAAACTTCTTAAAGCGCGCTTAACTCGGGGAGTGAGGTGGTGAATGTGTGACGGGATCGTTTTGAAAAGTGTGATAAGGCCTGGCGAATGGAAGTTGAGAGGAAGGTGTAAGTTAGTGAAGATAGAAAGAGATAGTTATGTTTCGTATAGGTATTACTGTAAGGGTAAGAGAGAGAGAGAGAGAGAGGTGCGAGCACACATTTACGGTCGAGTAGGCTCAGAAGAATTAAGAGAAAACTATCATAAGTTGCCACTTATTTCAAGAAGAGGTTCCAATGTTGATTTCTCGTCCGGAGATGGACAATTCTTGGAGAAGTTTCTACAAGATTGATAAAAACTACAAATGAATTATAACCAAAATGAGCCTATCACAAGATATGGAACAACAATCGATGCAGTTTTCTCTAGATATCCCTCTAATTTTCATTCGAAAATATATGTATCTTATTTCTCATACCATGAGTCTGTTGTCTCGGTCTCACAACCAACCACAGTAATTACTGATGTATCCGATAATGAGAATAATAAATAAAAATGAAAACTGGATTAAAAAATGTTAATTTATCAATAAAAACCCATTATAATTGTGAATATTTGTAGAAAATTAATACCGGGTGCCAATTTAAAAACTTCCAACCTTCAATATCTTCCTTTCAATAAGATATATGAGGAATCAAAATCAATTTTATTATCAAGGCGGACACTTCCAAGAACTATTTGTAGCCCTCATGGTTCAACCCCTTTGGAGGGGTAGATGCTACCCTTAGAAGAGGGAAGGGGGGTCAAGTGGCACATCATTTTGATTGGCGTTCAATTCTGCTTCCAATGCTACCTATTATTTTTTTATGAGCATTTCCGAAAATAGCGTTCAAAACCAACAGATTTATTAGTATGCCTATACTGGGATGCATGGTTTGACCAGAGCTGGTAAGAGTATTAGTAAGTAAGAAGAATATATCCATTAGCTCCAATTATATTACATCATGAACTAGTTTTATAGTAAAATCTAGATGATAGTGAAGTTGTTACGTTCATTTTGAACCTCAGGTATGTTAGTAATAACACGCTACCTTACTATAATTATTTCATTCATTTACTAGTTCAACATAAACTATTACAAAGATTATCTAGAGAACATATTTTATTAGAACACCTTGTATATTGAGTCTGAGTCTGGTATTTTGGTACTGCCTAAAGGAACACCTACAAACAGGTCAATTTGCATCATAATATTCGTTAAATCTGTAAAAGATATGTTGGTACCTCCTTATCATTCCTTAATTATTGTAGATAGTTTACACCATGTCAAAAATGCGATAATTTATTCTAGCCTTGCAGAGAGTTTGGCAACTTCAGAATATCATCTCCAACAGCTCTATAATATATTCCTCTAGTCATATCGCGATGTAGATACTTGTAACAATACTCCATATATTGACTCCTCATCATTAAGTAAACGCTAAAGACGGCTCTGAGTGAGTATTTCTTGGACATCTGATGAAATAATGATCATCGGATCGATTGTAGCTGAAAGAGATTACGAATCATTAAAAGAATGTTCTCAAAAAGACGTGTTCTGAATTATTTTTAAAAGTATAAGTATGCATGCTTACCTTCTTCATTCGTCAATCGCAGTAGCTTACTTCTTTCGTCTCGACCACGATTCGATTAATTATGACTTGGAAGATCTAACAAATTTGTTTTATTGATTTGTGTACATCTTGTCTGAATGGTAGGTTAGAAACATTTCATCGGTATTTAGCTCGTCGATGTTGCCAACTATTCCAGCCGAAATTCTCTAGAATCGGGTTCGGTTAAGGAATACCTTGTACTAGAGTTGTGTTGGGACAATAAATATTTATTGTAAAGTTTGTATATTTCGAATGGGTTGTATATAATATTTGTCATATAGTGTTGCAATCGGAAGGAGCATTCAACCTTCATCAGATCTGCAACTTCAGTTGTTTTCACGAAACAGACTTGGGATAGAGTATTCCGTCGAAGGTCAATGACTCGTAGTAGGTGGCTTTTCTATTTCAACTGACAGGAAGGTCATTCGATCGAGAATGTCATTTGTCCTTTTGGTGTGCTGATCAAGTAAAGGAAGGTGTTAGTATCCGTTGACTCGTGAAATTTCATGATATTTCAATCATCCTTCATTGGGCTATACTTTACGAGACAAATTTTCAAGCTGAGGTTATACTGGTGTTACGATTTGGCGTATTTTTGTTATATAACCACGGCTATACTTGTTAGAGGATTTTTAAAGAATCTCACCTAACCTTGAAAGTGAAAGCATTTCCATCGGAATCATTTACCAGGTATGTGTATATATTTGTTATGTTCGAGTGCATCTTCATTCGTCTAAGCTTTGTTTTATCGGTATTTTTGGTATTCACCAAATCTTTTTCTTATTGTCAGATGCGACAAGGCCGAATTTCATTTAATGTATGTCCACCATCTAAGTAACCAGCTTTTCAAGTGGAAGTCGCAGTTCGTAAAAACCCCTTTCGGCCAGGGTAAGTTAATGTATATTTTTTCTTTTATGATTATTTCGATTGAGGGTTCATGGAAACGCTGAAATCAGAACAGCTGTTGAAATAAGTTTTTATTTGTTAGAAATAAATTTTGAAACGTTGCCAGATCTCAAATTTATTTGTACATTTGGAAACCAATTCCCAAAAATGGGTTCGCGTTAGATTTTCAATTATCATTTCCTTTTATTCACTTATACAGGGAGTGACTATATATTTCGTAGCGAATAAAACAATGTTTTTGTCTTTCAATGTTTCATTGGGGGTTTGTAATTTCAATTGCTCTTACCGGTTTAGTCAAAAGTGGGATTTGATTTTTCAGTTTTGTAGAGTTTTCTAATTTGAATTTCCCTTTCTGACAGGGTTTTTTTTTTATCTTCTCCTATTGGTCTTTGGAGTCCAATAATTCCTGGAATTCTGAACACATTGAGAGGCTATGTGCAAGGCGGATACCTAAAAGGGACTATCGCTCATCAGTGGAATATACAGGGCGATCCAAAACTGCCAATTTACAAGGCGCTACAGAGAATCGGACCGAATTGGCGTGTGCCATACACTTCGAGGAGCACGCAAGTTTGAATGCTATTTTTTTTCCTTCTTCATAATTGCTTGTTGCTAAGATATCGCGTTGCTTGTAGCTGGTTTATAGCTCATCATTGTTAGAGGTGTAAATGCATATAATTTGGTAATATCGCTATTTGTATATAACTGCATATTTTTGAGTAATTTAGCTATATGGTATAACGCATGCGCCTGAGCTCAAGCGACGTTTATTAGCAGAACTCCCGTTATTGGAAATGATATTTATGCATTCTCCTCCCTTTTCTGCTTGATATTGATTTATTTGTAGTTGCCAAGTGCTTACTATTACCTACTTAGTTTGCTTATGGTACGAGTAACGTTAGATAACGGTTGCTTACCTGCGTCAGACGCTATATAGTTGCTTGCTACTCCCATTTACATGTCAGAATCTAAATTTGTTGTATTGAGTGAGCTTATTGTTTTATTTTTGCGTAATATTTAATGCCTGCTTAGTACTTTAATACTTACGCTTCCAGTCCAGTGGTTAATTTTTGTTATAGGTTAAAGTTTGAAGATCCTGAACTACATGAAAAACTATGATTATTGATGTTAATAAATTGGTTTAGTACTACGGTTTGTTGTTTCAATCGGAGTTGGTAAATTGGAAGATTGAGTTTGCGAAATCGGGTATTTGTCTGGAAATTAAATTTACCTGGCGCCCATAAATAACTTGAAATTCAGTGACATCTTATCGAACCACCCCTTCTTCACTGAAGCTAGCGGCAAATGCCCACTTGTCATCCGACACCTGTGGTCGAGAAACCTAACCACTGATACGGCTCAGTGTCGAGGTTCCAAAGTTGTAACAAATAGAAAAAAATAACTCCAGAGTACCAAATGAAGCAGCTCAAACTGAATTTATGTCGCAGATCCCACGAGCTCCTCACGATCAGTATCAGAATAGATGCAAATGTCACGCGATACTATGGAAGAAGCATAAATTTCATCCCTATAAAATGCAGATTCTTCAAAAGCTCCGCGAGGATGATTATAATAGAAGAATAGTGTTTTCTGAAATCATATCTCATCGAGTCAATATAATCCCTTATCTTCTGTTAAACATCTGTTCCAGCGATAATTGTTAGTTTGTTCAAAATGACAATATTGATAGACAAAATTGTCGCCATTGGAGTGGCGGAAACCCACATATTTTTCGGGAAAGGCATACACAACATCCACAGAAAGTTAATGTTTGTGCTGGTATTTTTGAAAATGCCATTATTTCTGGAAGAAAATTTGACTGGCAATCTGTACCTTGAAATGCTTGGAGAGACAATCGATCCTCTTATAACTTATGAGCTAGAAACTCTAATAGATGCAGAAAGTAATGGATTTTTGCAGACTTTCAGGAGAGAATTCGAAAACAGATTTTATTACTGTTTAGAGCAAAATGGACGACATTTCGAACATTTTATAAGATAGGCGTGAGTAGGTTTTATGTTTGAAATGATTTTCTCGCAAATTGATTTTCATTTTGTGAAAGGACAATAACCAACAAATAAAAAATCCCATGGGTAATACATTTATTCCTGTTGTCACGGTTTAAAATACCGCGACAGAATGATTCCTACGAATGTTTACAGAATAACGACAGAACACCCACGATTGAATTAGTCTTTGTCTATTGGTCAGTAGAAAATCTATGTTTATTCGATTTATTAATTCGTACCAAGTTTTTGGGATTTCAACGTAAATTTTCAGTTGTGTCACGTTACGTATGGTATTTATCAGTGTGAAAAACTGTTACCCTAAATGGGATTTGAATAGCACCAAAGTTGAAGATCTAAAATAAATCTGGGGAAGAAATAATGCTTTTTATGGAAAATTCGGTGTCGAACAACTGCCATTTCATTTCAGTTAAACAAAAACAAAGCTCAAGGCCCTAGCAAAAACTATATATTTACTGGTATTCATTGATTTTGAGAGAACCCTCCTTCCATTAAAAGAGGTAATGTAGTTTTTTTATATTTCCAATTCTTGAGTAATAAATACACGAATTGTTTTTCATTCAAATTTGTAGGGTTCTGGGTTCTGGTGTAAAATTCTAGCATTGGGTCATAGATTTTCCAAACCATCTGAATCTTGAATTTTTATTATACAATCACAGAACCGTGGGAGCCAGAAGAACAGCAAATCCGGAATAATGGATAGGGAAAAGGGGTACCAATATCCAGCAAATAACCCAAACCAAAACAAATAAGATTAGATACATAAGTTTTTGTTATTTTCATTTGAACTTTGATTTCGTAGATTTTAAAATACGAGTTTATTACCCATCAAATATTGAGAAATCATATGATTATTTTGTTGTGAACCACGGGCATGTACATGTTACTGGGAGGAAGTTGTTGTTGAGAACAATAATTACGTACCTTTTTTTTTTCTTTTTTTTTTGCTCTTCAAGCGTGATACGTGTAGTGGGATATTTTTGTTCTTAGCGACGTAGCGACGCCAAACATCGAAATTGATCTGTTTTTATAGATACTCACATATGTTTGGTTACTTTTTTTTTGAATTTCTTTTTTCCCAATATTTTTTTTTCCCGTCAGTATAACTTGGATATCGAAACACCTCAGATGCCAACAAAATAAAAATGGAGTACAAATAGAAGTTAATCGGTTAAAAAAAAAGAATAAAATATCCTACTCACCCATTTAGTTTCGTAGAAGATTCAAGTTATATTTCAAGTAAAATTACAGAGTTGAATCAGTTAATACAAGGGTTTTCAGACTCTGACAAGAGTTCACCTTTCTATAAAATTTCTACGAAATTAGCTCAGACTTTTCATAGGGCAGAACGGATGGTTTCGCAGTCTGATGATGAGCTTGCGAAACGTTCTCAGTTTTTGGTAGATATTTTAGCTTTGCAAAGTGACGTTAAATCGAAAGTTAGGAAGTTTAAACGTGCTTCTTCACAATTATCAGCACCGCCGGAATTGAGTGTGTTAATGTCATCTACAAGTCTGATGAGTACTTCGGATAGCGATTAGTCTGAGGATGATACCGCTCATCTATCAGTACCTGACTTAAATTCTACTCAATGTTCTCACATTCAGGTTCCTCTTTCGAAATGGAATATAATCAAGTTTGACGGTGGAAGCAAAATGTCTTCAAACGCATTTTTAGAAAACATTGATGATCTTTGTCTTTCGCGAAATTTTTCAAAAGAACAGTTGTACTTGTCAGCAAGTGAATTATTTTCTGGGAAAGCTTTAATCTGGTATCGATCAATTAGGCAAAAAGTTAATAATTGGGATAGTTTAGTGTCAGAATTGAGATTACAATTTCAACCTCCATATTTTAACGATAAATTATGGCAGGAAATTCTAAATCGTACTCAGCGAAGTAGTGAAAATATGGGAATGTACTTAGCAGTTATGGATAATTTGTTTGTTCGACTGTCAGTATCCAATAATGAGAATGTTAAACTCAAGATACTGTTGAAAAATATTGCTCCATTTTACTAGAGTCAATTAGGGTTAACGGAGGTAACTTTGATAGAAGAACTTAGGAAATTAGGTCGGAATCTCGAGTCACAAAAATTGTCAATCGAGTCTTATATTCCTCCCCCTCATGACCGAAAATTTCTTTTGGAACCTGATCTCGCCTACAGTCCAGATACATGTTCTAGAAATTCTAGAGACTTGGATCCAGGCCCATCGCAAAGTAATCAAAGAGGTATAGTTAATGAAATTTCCAATAATACTCCTTCTCAAAATATAAGCTCACAAAATAAACGTTGCTGGAATTGCGGTAATGTAGGCCACATATCTTCAAGGTGTAACCAGTTTCAAAGAAAATACTGTTACTCATGTGGACAACTTAATGTAACCGTGAGAAGTTGTCCAAAGTGTAGGAAAAGTTCGGGAAACGGGGATATGAGGGTAGTGTGTGATCGGCTTTCGTCTCAACAATCTTTTCAGATCATAAATGAGAGTGAATTAGTTAGGATAATTCTAGATTATGTTCTTTCACATGCAGATGGTAATGGAATGCCGTATATTTCGGTCTCTATTTTTGATATAGAACTTCTTGGACTTCTAGACAGTGGAGCTAGCCGAACGATCATTGATAGTAAAGGATGGAGAATTCTTAAGAATACAGGTCTTTGGAATTTAATTGATTTGGATTTGCCATATGTTACTGTCGCTAATGGAAGTGAATGTCAATGTTTAGGAATTTTAAGGGCACCAGTTAAACTACGAGGACTCGAAAAAGTCATAGATATCGTAGTCGTTCCTGACCTGAATGACACTCTGATTGTAGGTGTTGACTTCTGGAAGAGAATGGGAATTGTTCCTGATTTAAGATCGGAAGAGTGGAAATTCACCACGGATAAGGATAGCAATGTTGAGATTCAGGCAGTGGATATGTTGAAATCGCGTGAGTTTTTATCTCCTGAGGAATCAACACTGTTAGAAAAAATTGTGGGAGATTATTTCAATAAGATAGGTGATACTATAGGTTGTACGAATATCGTGGAGCATCGGATAGAACTATTAGAAAATGTTCAACCCATAAAACAGAGGTTTTACCCAGTGTCTCCAGCGTTGATGAAACATATTGACGAAGAATTGAAGATGATGTTGGAGAAAGGTATTACCGAACCTTCGAATAGTCCATGGAGTAGCCCAATAGTGATGGTGAGGAAGAAGGATAACTCCTGGAGGTTTTGTGTCGACTATCGCAAGTTGAATGAGGTTACCAAACGTGATGCTTATCCTTTACTGTTTGTCTCCGGTACATTGGATAAACTAAGAGATGCTAGGTTCTTGTCCAGTTTGGATGTAAAATCCGCCTACTGGCAAATAATAAGTGCTGAAGGAGTCGCGTCCATTAACTGCGTTTACTGTTCCAAGACGTCTTCCTTTTGGACTTCATACAGCTCCGGCAATATGGCAGCGTCTCATTGATAGGATTTTAGGTGCAGATTTGGAGCCATTTTGTTTTGTTTATCTTGACGATATAGTCATCACCACACAAACTTTCGATCAACATCTAGAAATACTTAAGGAAGTATTCAACAGGCTTACTACTGCTGGATTGACACTGAGTAGGGATAAGTGTCAGTTTTGTCGTTCTGAATTGAAATTTTTAGGTTATGTAGTAGATGTGAATGGCCTACATGTTGACCCAGAAAAGGTAGAGGCAATATTAAAAATACCAACACCACGTAAAGTTGCTGACGTATGAAGTCTTATTGGCACCGCATCTTGGTATAGAAGGTTTATACCAAATTTTTCTTCACCCACTCAACCTCTAACCGAATTACTAAAGAAAAATGTGAAGTTTTGTTGGACATCTCGCCAGGAGGAAGCTTTTCGAGAAGTTAAAGAACACCTCATTTCAGCACCTATCTTGACTTGTTCAGACTTTGTACTCCCCTTCACTATACAAACAGATGCTAGTGGTTATGGTATAGGCGCAATTTTAACCTAAGTTCATCCAGACTCTGGAGAAAGAGTCATTTGCTACTTATCTCATTCTCTCACAATCTCCACTACAGAACGAGAAGGCCTTGCAGTACTCTGGAGCATAGAAAAGTTGCGTCCATACATAGAAGGAACTCATTTTACTGTAGTTACGGATCCCTGGTCCTTATGTTGGTTAAACAATTTAAAAGATCCTACTGGTAGGTTAGCCAGATGGAGTTTGAAACTGCAACAGTACTTTTTTGATTCAATGCATCGCAAGAGTGAGGAACATATCCTTCCAGACATGTTATGACGGTCTGTTCCTATGGTAGATGCGGCCGGAAATATTATAGACTTTGAACTAGATAGTGAGTCTGACAGGTCGTGGATGTTGGAAAACGTAGAAAATAACCCTTTGCGTTATCTCACATGGAGAATAACAAATTCTAAATCATACAAATTTATTGAATCTAGAAAAATTCCTGGATTAGACTTAGCTGATGATTGGAAACTAGTTATGCCCGAGAAAAATAGTAAAGAAGTTTTGTATAAATGTCATGATGATCCTTGTGCTGGCCACCAAGAAATATTCAGAACCTTTAAGCGAGTTTCTACGTACTTTCATTGGCCAAAGATGAAGGCTGATATTTCAGATTATGTCAAGAAATGCACAGTTTGTGGTTTAAATAAATCAGAACAAAGGAAACCTGATGGAATGTTAGCTCCTCATAGGATAGTTGATAAACCTTTTGAAGTGGCATCGTGTGATTTGAAAGAAGTTTATTTTTGTCATACTAGATTTGTTCAGTAAGTTCTCACTTGTGATTCCATCAAGAAATGCCACTTCGAAGTTACTCTGCTCCAACATAGAAGAACACCTTTTCTTAATGTTTGGTCGACCTGAAGTAAGGTCGACCTGAAGTAAGGATTTTTCCAATATGTTAGCTCTTATCGAATTAGGCATATTAGGACCCCTATATACCATGCTCAAGCGAATCCCACCGAAAGGGTTAATAGAACCTTAGAGACAATGATAAGGTGTTACCTATCCGAAAACCACCGCGAGTGGGATAAACAATTTCCAAAAATCGCGTGTGCTATGAGATGCCAAGTCCGTGAAAGTAGTGGATATAGCCCATACTTTGTTGTCTTTGAAAGGGAATTCCCTGTTAACATTTTTTATCAAGAACCTGATGGTGACACACAGTTTGAAGTGGATGAAAACGCATTGGCCCGTGACAGGAAGAAATCTTTGCAAGCACTTCACAGCGAAGTCAAGAAACGACTGGAGAAAGCTGCTCAGAAAAACCAACGGTACTACGACCTTCGCAGAAGGGATGTAGAGTACGAGGTTGGAGAAAAGGTCTACAGGAAAAATTTTGTTTCGTCAGATGCAGCTAATTTCTTTGCAGCTAAACTTGCTCCAAAGTATATTGGTCCTTTAGTTGATTTTCCAAAAATTTCACCTTAGATGTATGAACTCAAAGATGAAGATGGAAGATTTCGAGGATGTTGGCATGCCAAAAACTTGAAACCTTTTCGAGATTAATTCAATATATGGCTTTTAATATGAATAGCCTGAATCCTCGTAAATTTTTGGTTCCGTTTCTTAGGTAATTTAGTTAGTGAATAAGCCCAATCGTGAGAATTGAGCCGCAATATAGTTTTATTTTTTTTTTATTTTTGCAGTGAATTTTTTTAAATTATATGAAATTTTCATGGAGGTTGAGATGGAATTTGTCACGGTTTACAATACCGCGACAACATTGAAATTATTTTAATTACCTCGAGAATCCACCCGTAAATATATTGACTCCCGATACTCCGATCGATAAGCGTGATTCCTACAAATGTTTACGAAATAACGACAGAACACCCACGATTGAATTAGTCTTTGTCTATTGGTCACTAGAGAATCTACGTTTATTTGATTTATTAATTCGTACCAAGTTTTTGGGATTTCAACGTAAATTTTCATATTAAACAGTTGTGTCACGTTACGTATGGTATTTATCAGTGGGAAAAACTGTTACCCTGAATGGGATTTGAATAGCACCAAAGTTAAAGATCTAAAATGAATCTGGGTATGAAATAATGCTTTTTTATGGAAAATTCGGTGTCGAACAACTGCCATTTCATTTCAGTTGAACAAAAACAAAGCTCAAGGCCCTAGCAAAAACTATATATTTACTGGTATTCATTGATTTTGAGAAAACCCTCCTTTCATAGAAAGAGGTAATGTAGTTTTTTTTTATATTTTCAATTCTTGAGTAATAAATACACGAATTGTTTTTCATTCAAATTTGTAGGGTTCTGGGTTCTGGTGTAAAATTCTATCATTGGGTCATAGGTTTTCCAAGCCATCTGAATCTAGAATTTTCATTATATAATCATTGAACCGTGGGAGCCAGAAGGACAGCAAATCCAGAATAAAGGATAGGGAAAAGGGCTACCAATATCCGGCATATAACCCAAACCAAAACAGATGAGATTAGGTACATAAGTTTCTGTTATTTCCATTTGAACTTTGATTTCGTAGATTTTAAAATACGAGTTTATTACCCATCGAATATTGAGAAATCATATGATTATTTTGTTGTGTACATGTTACTGGGGGAAAGTTGTTGTTGAGAACAATAATTACGTACTTTTTTTTTCTTTTTTTTGCTCTTCAAGCGTGATACGTGTTATGGGATATTTTTGTTCCCATTATTAAATTATTCGATATACTCAGAAGCTAAGTTTCAATATATACACATATAATCAATACATCCCTCAATTATTTCAATGGTGATCATTTCACGAAAATTACCTGTTGGTTCCTCGAGATCTGGAAGTCCTCTAGCTTGGGCTGCTTGAGAGCCAGTGACTCCCCCTTTTTTATAATAAAATCTACCCCCAAACTCTACTACTGAAGCCTTGCATCCCCTTTGTACGCGTGTACTTAAGCATCGACAGGTAACGTGATTTGTTTTGGTTTTTCTTACTTTTTTTTGTTTTCATTCGTTTGAGTTACTTTTAGTTTGAAAAGATTGAACACGCGTTACACTGTCATTCAAGGGTTGGAACGATGCCATCTACTCTTTTAACCATCATGATTAAAGGAAGTCAATACAATAATGCATCTCAGAACAGGCAAAATAAGTTCAGAACACTATTTTTCGGAAACTGCTCATCAAAAAATAAAACGTCAGGGTATCATTGGAAGCAGAATTGAATGCTAATGAAAATGCCACTCCACCCCCCCTTCAAGGTTGAACCATGATGCTACAAATATTCCTTGAAAGTGTCCCCCTTGACTAGAAAACTTGACTAGTTTTTTTGATTCCTCATATTTTTGACTGGAAGGAAGATATTAAGGATGGGATGTTTTCAAATTGACACCCTGTATTTGTAGGTATATACATGTGTAAATTATACATATATAGATGGAGCTAACTTTCACTTCAATCGTGTGGCCGCTCAATTCACTCATTTTTTATATTGATATATGGAAAACTTTCCAAATCTGCAAATGACAAGAATCATAACAGAAGAAATAAGATCAAATCATCTAAAGGAATAATTTGTTCAGGCCAGTCTTAACTCCCTACACTGTAGGTTGATGGATTGACACCCATCAGAAAACGATAAGTTTTTTTGGGTATCCTATTTTTCAAGTGCAACAATCCCAATCACTTCAATGAAAAAACTATTTATTGAATTCTAATGTATGAGACAACAAAATATTTTAGTGATTTCATGTATATTTTCACCAACCACAAATAAACAGACTACACAAATTTTATTAAAATAATCAAGTGTTTTATTGTTGTTCAGTTATTGTTAAAGACGATTGTGGGTACTAAATATAGAAACATCGCGGAGTGGCCTACTTTGAGAAGTGTGTTTTTTTCTAATTTCTTCCCGACATATCTCATCATTTTAGTTTTCATCCTGAGTTCCAATATTCAGGATTGGCAACAGACTTGATGGTAGGACTTCTTCCAGAAAATATGAAGGAAACAGTTGTGCTCATATATACAAATATACAAACTGAACATTTGAAGCATACATAGAAAAAAACACAAATATGAATATCAATTTGTCAAGAATAGAACAACATGGAGATGATCATCACCAAATTCATATTCATATACATGACTGATAGATGTTAAGAAACGAATCATATTTGGCTACCTCACTAGAAGAAAGATATGGAAAGAAGTTTAAAAAAAACTCTCAATTCAAGGGCGAATTCTACAACTCAAACGATATTTTTCCAAATGGATAGCATAATAACATTTACTTTTTGACATTAAAATCACTTCTCCCACACTAGACCAGAAGTACTGTCTATCGACGAGCGTTTCTCTAACCAAATTAGCATTTTCAAAAATTGAATCCCTTAACTCAGTCCGAGCTTTATACATATGGGCAAACCATCATTGTATATGATGGTCATTGAATACATTCTTTGTATTCTATATTATGTGATTTCAACACGCACTTTCGTTCTTGTGTTGGAAAAGTATTTTCGATTGATTAATTTTGAGCCAGAGTTTTCAATTCTGTTGACAGGCAATATTGAGAAGACATACATGTTTACCGGAAAACAACTATTTCTCAGGTTGATACCACGTTCATTAGTTCGTTAGTATTGCAGATGTTTCACGATCATCCAGCAGTAAGACCACTCTGAATTCAATCAAGTAGATCACTTGAATTGGAATTGGCCGCGGTGGTAGTGCGCCCGACTCACAATCGGAAGGCCGTGGGCCGGATATTTTGTTCGAGAGAATTTATCTGGTTGAAGCTGAGATGATTCTGCAACCGTCTTAGGAATCACACGTTGAAAGGTACGACCTCGTTAGTCGTTAGCTCGCACAAGTTTCTCAACTTCTGGGAGATGTCGTTCGTATGGGGGCGACAGCTGATTAACGGAAAAACAGAGTTTTTTAAACAGACTCACAGACCGGTTTCGAAGTATTACCTTTCATCAGTGCAAAAAAGATTCCACCCAAACAACTATGTGCCTGTGACTCGATTAATTTTAACGCGACCCGCTGTATGTATGAAACCTTCATTTGAGACCGCTAACTAGTAAAAGCTATACTCGTGCATTCGACCCGAGTTGAAATTAATGTAGTCCCAGGCATGTTGTTTAAGTAGGAACTCTTCTCGAAACAGGTATGTAGATGATCTTCTTGATTGATTTCAGCGTCGCCCTACTGCTGGATGAACGAGAAATACCTGCAAGACATACCTCTTCAAGGTACCTTGCATAAATATTTGTCGAATATAATTCAATATCCAACGTGGTATTTACTGGGGTAGTTCAACAACAGCTATCCATAACAATTTTTCTGTTCAGGAATTGAGTATTACAAATACAATAACATTTCACGAAAATAAGTTATAGCTACAAGACTAACAGGTTGATGCTATCTCGTTAGATTTAATACTGTTCAGTTATTTCACAGTAGCCAAATCAGTGTAAACTATCTCATAGACTTTCGATTTTACCACATGATATTTTTTTGAAATTTCAAATTGAGTAAATACCTCTTCAAAATTGGTGATTACTTTTTGGGCTCATATACTTCAGTAGATTACCCAACAATATCAAGTAGAATCATCAATATCAAAACATACATGAAACAATTCACCTTCGCCGCATCTGTCTGCAAATATGTCTGTCTGTCTGAATGTGACGTGTAACAACTATCCATAATGAGTTTTTTGTTCAGAAAATGATCATACGTTGGTATGGTTTTATATTTTATGAATAGTATGGTAATTACTTCTATCCATTTTCATTAGATTGCTTTGTAACAAAATTTCGAGAAAGTGGGAACTTGCAGTCTCTATCTATAATATATACTTTAAGACAAGGTAGATGCATGTATGTATCCTAAATCAAGTACGTTCTACGCTACTGCAAGTCATGATGAAATTGAGTTAATTTAATTTGACGATTGTTGGGACTCTGAATAAAAAATATCATTACCTACGCGTATAGTGTTATTTCCATGTGACATTGAAATTGTTGCATTTCCGCACTGGTGATTTTTTGTTTACAATGATGAGTAGAGACGCGTCTAGTCGGTATGTTGTTTCGCTGTCTTCCAGCAGTATTATTAGTTGTTCTACATGTAAGTACTTCATTATCCAATATATTAGAATTTTCTCATAAGGAAGTGTTTGGTGTTCAATTTTCATCGTAACGTACAAAAACGACATGAATATCGAATACAAACTACTCATTTGTGAGCGTTAATGATGAAATCTTGTTGGAAGTGAAAATATAAATATCCAATAGAATTTTTATGATTTTCCGACACAGGAGCAAAATTACTACTGTACTATAAGAAGATAGGCTTTCACGAGAGGAACGTTGCGTTTGCTAGTGCATCTGATGTCTGCCGCTGTAGCAGATAGAACTTTCAATACTACAAGTTCAATTCAACCACGTCCTACCGACCCAGATTTTGTTTTCTCTTAACAAATAATACTAATGAGGAAAGTAAATATGACAGGCTATAAGAGACCCACTCTTTTATTATATATGCATAAATGACATTTTATTTCATTCAGATCATCTACTGAAAGTGGTCGTGGTTGTTACTAAAATCATTCATACAATTGAGTGTCAAATGAATATTGAGGACAGACATAATTTTGATTACACTCACAGTTTCTATGAGCTAACTCCTTTCAGGTATCAAAACCTGTAGTTATATCAGTTTGAATTTCGATAATTCAATTTTGATAATCCAAAGAATAACCTCATCAGCGTATCAGCTTGAGGCTGATTATGTATCCCCAGGTAAGTCGAAACAAATAATGTTTGACGTCAATGAGGCTCCAATAAGGCTTTATCAGCCTTTCACTTCTAGGATTCATGTATGTATTTTGAGTGTGCCGTCTGTGGTTTGAATCGAAACAATTATTTTTTTTGTGCAGATAATATAAAATTTGATAATACAGAATATATTTTTAATTTCGATTAGATTTATTGTGGACTGAGTTAGATTTATCTCTATTGAAAGTTTCATTATGAAGGCATGTTATTTGCAATGAATACTTGTTATCGAAAGAAACTAATACATTTTGATGGAAAGGGGAGGCCCGTTAAGTATCTGTCTTTGTCTGGAAATTGGATAAACCGTTTTGAAATATATTTGGTAAAAGTCAGATATCTGGTAAAAGTCAGATATGAGCACCTCATTTTCCATCCACCAGTTCTCAGGAGTAAAATTCTCAGAAAAGAGTCAACTTTCTTGCATATGATAAAACATATCATTCTCTTTTTAATGCAAGAGAGTGGAAGATATACACTGATTTGATTGTATGCGACATGCTCCAATTTATTCTAGTTTACACATGGCATTCCACAGAATTTTACTTCGTCTTCATTAAACATTATCCTTTGATTGTCTTCTGATTCATAAATTCATACCGAGTGATTAATGTGATTGATTAAACATTATCCTTTGATTTTTTTTGATTCATGACTTTATACAGAGTGATTAATGATTTGAACCAAGTTGCGCTAACAAATAGATCAAGAATATTGTGAAATGTTCCGACTTTCTACTAGGCGAAACTTCTAGTCCTTATACCACACACCATTCGAGTAAAAACGGGAATCATCATGCACAAGCTGATGTGAAAAAAAAAGGAGCATATATGTTTGTTACCCGTGCGAATCAGGTAGAAAACATATTTTTTAGCTTCTCATGACTTGTGTGCCTTTCTTAGAGGGGTATTGCAAATCCCTTCTTCACCACGGATGGTTGAGCAGTGATTTCAAGACATACAAGACAAAAAAGAAACTATGTAATATCAAAATATATAAATGAAAATATCAAGAACCTGAAATTCATTCAATTCACTTCATTGATAAATCATCATCATAAATCATTGTGAGAATATTACATCACTTTTTATTCTTATAATTATACCACTCTCTCACTCTATTTTCAGAACATACTTTCATTATTTGTTTCTTCAATATTCAACAATATAAATTGAAAGGGTACATGTTTTATTCTTTCCCAATAATCAACTATATAATTTTTTCAAGAACTTTCACGATTCCTACTTTCGTAGGTACTTCATAACTTCGTGATATCTGAAGGGAATCCGTTCAAACAACAAAAATATATAAATTATCCAAAATACAACAATTCTGCATAACAAAAAAGTATTTACGAATGATATTTACTTCGAAAATACCTTTGATTTTTGAACTACAAACTTTCAAATAATGAAAACAACCATGGAAAATGCGACTGAGAATAATGGACCAAGAAACATGTTTTCGCAATAGCTATTTGTGTATGTAGTGCAGAAAGTGCATCTTTGTTACACGATGCATTAAATTTGTAGCTCGTGCGGAGACGATAGTTTTTTCAAATTCCATCAGAGATTATTTGGGTGATTATTTGACCGTAAAATAATCAATTATTCGGCCAAGAATAATAACTCGGGAAACTTCAACTATAACGTTATTTTTACAATTTCAATATCGCAATTGAAGCAATTTACAATAGTTATTATTGGAAGAACATCATTTTCACTGATTCTTCAAATTTTGTTTAGAGTTTTGCTTGTTTGTGCTTGTCTGTTATTCACTCGACACTTTTTTTCGAATTGTGGTCAAACTCCCAGTACTGGTACTTGATTTGCCTTCCAGAACTTGACTCAATATTTCAGTCTTCTTAGAAATTGATTATTCAATATATCTTTTGGTACAGTTGAAAATTTTCATCATTCGAAGCGTTTTATTGTTGGTATATTTGCCCCCGATTATACAAGCGATGTTGCAGAAGATCTTTGTAGAAGATGTGTGAAGAACAACATGGCGACCGGTAGCAAGTCGTGCGACGGAGCTCTGATGCCAAAAGTATGTAAAAAGTGCAAAATAGTGGCACAAAGTGGATCAAAGAGCATAAAATGTGATACTGTTATACATAATGGATGTTTGAAATATTAAAAATCATACTCATAATTGACAACAATCAAATCTTGTGTTGTGATGGAGATATCCCAGATTATCATGCTGAAGATGCCCAATTTTTCGACGCAATTGATGACTCGTCCAGTCTGAATAGTAAGAATGATTCTCGTTTTCTTATATATATTATCAAATTAAAAGATACCATCATAAATAAACTTCAAGATAAGATAAATTTACTGAATAGTCAAATTGTACTAATGGACGAAAACAATAAATTAAAACCTGACTTACTTTCGACAAGCAACATTGTGGAATCTGTTCCAAAAAAAGATGTATCCGATATAAAAACATCGTCTAATAAAATAGTGAAAAATATCCCTGGTAAAAACATGCCTTCATATAAAGAAAGTCTTCAGGAAAGGAATTCCAACATAATAAAAAATGGAAGACATATCGAAACTTATCATTGATGAACAAAATAAAATCAAAATGATTCAAATTATACATCTGAATGATGACCCGCCTTCTGGCACCTCTTCCATGTCACTTCAAAATTTAGAATCGGAGTGGAAAAAGGTTGAAAGAAAACCCAATCGCCGTCGTCAGCAAGTGATTATCGGCAAGAATGAGGAGAGCGCAGTGAAAGGTGTACCAAAATATACGACTCTGTATGTATACAGGGTGGATAAAGCAACGACACCTGCATCTCTGGAGTCAACACTACGTGAGAACTTTCCCGAAGCTATTTGTGAACAAATGAATGCCAAACATCCTGACCTTTATTCATCGTTCAAAGTGAAACTTTACGAAAATAATTTTAGATGTGCAATGGATCCCGATGTCTGGCCTAGTGCAGCATGTGTAAGCCGTTTTTTATACCTAAATGAGGTAAAACGACCCGAATGATGATATTCAATCCGATGATACTTCTAATAAACATTCAGAGTCTTAATGTGAATAAAATAAATAATTTATTTGTTGACATATCTGACTTGAGGTAAATTTTATTTGCTTGACAGAGACATGGTGTGTCGAAGACTCTATCGATACATATCATCTTAATGGTTATTATGTAGGAAGTACGTATTGTCGAAAAGAATTCAAAGGTGGGGGTACTGCAATCTTGATACGTAAAGACTTGAGTTTCAAAAAAATAGACTTGACTGTATTGTTCTGTATTGAGAAGGATTTTGAAATATGTGGAATAACGTGCTCTTTAAAGATAGGTACAACAGTAATATTATGCTGTTATAGGTCACCATTGGGTAAGAGCCCGACATTTGTTGAAAATCTAATTCATGTCATAGACATGCTTTACACACCAAAGGTGAATTTAATTTCGATTCACTGGCCCCATGTAATGACTATAATAAACTGTGTAGCAGTCTTTCAGCATATAATCTGTTTGACGTTGTCAAATGGCCAACTAGAGTGACACAATATACGGTGACAATCATTGATCACTTATTTGTCAACTTTTCTGACAATGGGACAACTTGTGTTATCGATAATATTATTTCTGACCACCGCACTATAATGTTCGACACAGGTATTGATCACAAATCACAAACCCATATTTATGATTACAGGAGATTCTTCAAAAATAACGCAGTTGAAAACTTTATTACAGATATAAAACATGAAACATGACTAAAACTTTATTGTATCTTCGATATGGCTCAGGCATATCAGTATTTTTATAATAATTTCATGCTTTACTTTGAGAAGCATTCTCCAAAACGCAAAGTTCTCAACCAAGTCAAAGGGAAATGTTGGGTTACTAATGATTTGAAAGAATCTAGTATGAAGTTGAAAGACTTGTCCAAATTGAAAAAACAAATTCCTTCACTATCAGATTTGTATAGTCAAGAAAAACGTAAACACAATAGTCTGGTTGATTCAGCAAAAAACGATACTTTCAACAGAAAATTGATAAATCGGACAATCCAGCAAAGACTGCATGAAATATTGTATCCAAACTCTCAAATAAAACAAAGAATGTACGAAACATAAACCTCAAAATAGATAATGACTTGATCAAAGATGATGAATCTATTGCTGAAATATTCAGCGAATACTTTGAAAACGTCACCGAAACTATATCAAAAATTGTTATGCCCCCTCAAGTAAATTGTGACGATCCGATGAAGAAATTAGGTGATCATCATAATTCTATGTTTTTATATCCCTATACTAATAATGAAATGTTCCTTCTACTCAGTTGCAAATTGAAAAACAAATTCCCATCTGGACATGATGAAGTGCCACTCTTTGTTATTAGACCTGCATTGACAATTTTGGTTGAACCTCTTACATTTCTGGTTAACCTTTTATTTCATACAGGAATCTTTCCAGAAATATTGAAAATCGGTAAAGTAAATCCCATCTTTTAAAAGAAAAAATTCATTTTTACCAGAGAACTACAGACCCATAACGGTCCCTTGTGGATTCTTCAAAATATTTGAATATGCATACCTAGATAGATTGCTTAGTTTTCTCAAACAAGAGAAAATCCTATCAGAAAATCAGCATGATTTTGTGAATAATAAGTCAACCATGACTGCAGATCATTCATTTTATAATAGAATCATAAAAGGTATTGACACCGGCGAGTGTCCTGTTGGGACACTCAGCAGGGCATTTGATCGTGTCAATCATGATATCTTGAAAGAAAAACTATCTCGTTATGGGATAAGAGGTTTACGACTGAAGTGGCTTTCAAACTTCTTTCAAAATCGAAAGCAGTACATTAAAGTAAATAATGCATCGTCTCAAATAAGAAACATAAATGAAGGGGTTCCACAGGGGTCCGTGTTGGGACCTGTATTATTCTTATTAAATATCAATGATATTGACAAACTGGACGTTCCCGCTTTTTTACCTTATATGCAGACGACACGTCCGTTGTCTTATCATTTAATGACAATACAACATTAGTCAAACAATGTGAATTAACAGGAACCAATATGGAAGAGTGGTTTGCTGCTAACCTCCTTTTTATGAACATGGAGAAAACGCAGGTGATAAGGTATCATAATAGACAGACAGAATGTGAAGAACTATTTTTTCATAATCTTAGGACGGGTGAAGAATGTGTAAAATTCCTGGTTTTACATGTTGATAAAGGTCTCACCTGGAAAATTCAATGTGAACTTCTGATTTCCCACTTGAATACTATATCCTTCCAGCTGAGGAACCTAAGACATATCCTCAGTCTTGATATGCTACGACAACTCTATTATGCACAAGTAGAAAATAGACTTCGTTATGGAATTTGTTTTTGGGCGTATAAGGAGTATGACTGGTCTGAAAAGAAGAGAATCCTGCTGCTATAGTTTTAAAAATATGGGAATTTTAACAATGTCGTCTATATTTATATTTGAAATTTGTCTATACGTATTTGAAAATTAAGCTAAATTTATACTGAGATCTGATATTCACCATCTTAATACCAGACAAAAAATAATTTAGATGTTCCCCATTGCAGAACAATTATATGTTCGAAGTCACCAAATGTAATAGGGCCTTAAGTCTTCAATTCTCTACCCGATGATATTCGAAATTGTGTACCTGCACCTTTGTTCAAATCTCGCTTGAAATCGTACTTGATCGAAAAGTGTTGTGAAAATTGTAAAAATTTGTGATATTTAATTTTTCATGTAATTTAATTATCTTTGGAATAAGACTGTGGTTTGTACTGTTAGTATGCCTAACTTCTGTTAATCTACTTTCTACTTTTAAGACGATTTCTATACAATTTCTAATTGTCTAAAGGGAAATACGAATTATTATTATATTATTATTGGGTGTATTGCATTGAATTTTCAAGATTCAAATATTTTTCAGTTGGAGTTTTATCAGAAGTATTCATACCATCAGGTTGAAATAAACATTTTTCTTTATAATTAGTTTGTTTGGAAATGATAAACTAAGGATGGCTAGATGCATATTTGCGATACATTTCAACATAATTGAAACTTCCTGATTTTTTATGCTATCACAAATAAATGATAAAGGTTTATTTGTTTTGCCATCGGGAATTTTTTTAGCTACGGGAGAATACATGTATATTGCAATGTCAAATACTGCAACTATTCATAACAAAACACAAGTAGTAAACAGCTAAGAATTGCCATTATTAAATTTGCATATTGTCTTCTTCATTAGATATTTCCATTATCTAGAGCTTCATTTGAGATCTATCGAACTGCAGTCGAATGAAAATTTTAATTTTTTCGGATGAAAGGAATAATATACTGACTTTTTTTTGAAGAATGAAATAAACTTGGTTTGATGTCGAATATCCACATTAGTTATTCCACACCAGTTTATCATCCGTACATAACAAGTTTTATATACTTTTTTATATTTGTCTGCCAATGAATTCGCTGTAGCTCTGTTTGTTGTTTCAATTATAGCAGGTGTTGTACAAGTGATATCTTCCTCAATATTCAAACCCAACATTTTCAATAGCTTAACAACAAAATAATGAAATTTTCAAATGAAACCTCGTAATAATCACGTAAATGGTAGCTGTCAAAAGCCGTACTTGATACAAAAATAGGTCAGTCTTGCTGTGCTGTGATTACGAGGTGACCATGAACATTAATTCTCAACTTATATAGAATACATGTGTCGAAATAATGAAAATGTATTGATTTCGAGGCTTGAATATGAGGGTTTGGTGCAATATTTTCCTCTAGAATGTGAGTCTTGATAATTTCAGAACTGTTTATATTTGATTTTCAGGCATGACAGTACATGGATTATTTCAAGTTAAACAAATTCTACTGTATACAATGTAATTTTCTCTTTGTGGTTATGCAAAAAACTAATTTTTGACATAGCGGACTGTTTAAAAAATACCAGATTTTTGTAGAGTGCCATGTTTATTCAAAGAACTCAGGAAAATCAATTAACATCAAATCGATTTGAAGATCGTGGATATTAAATAATCATCGAGACAGGTCATCCAATATTTATATACTACAATGAATTATCAATAACCCTTTTTTTGTAGATTCATTGAAGTGAAACAATATATAATGAATTATTTTGTTGGATCTCGAAGAGATTAGTCAGCTTTTTCGATGACAGCCCGTATGGGTGTCATCACCACTTCTCGGGGAAACATCATCATATTTCAACCAGCTCACACTAAACATCAATTATTATCACACATATGAAATCTTTTCTTCAATCACTGCGTCCAATGGCGGAAGCCGTAACGGTTGTTGAGATTATCGTGTTCAGACAGGAAAACAGACGCGGCAGAAAACTTTGATTTATAATATTTCGTAATGAGTCACAAAAAAAGTATGTTTATTTGAGACAGGGGAAATGAAACAATCAACGAGATCCATCTGAAAGACATATCATTTTCTCTCCGAGAGATTTTCTAATAGGGGAAAAGAAAAAACTTACATTTTGTTCATCCATGAAACTACTTGAGAAATTACATGAATCTTATATTGTCACCACCCTTGATGTTTATATTGAAATACTTCCCATCCCACCCTCAGTTCATTCAAACAAACCGTCACATATATCTTCAAACTTACAATTCAAAGTTCTACTTTCTCAAAGTTAGTTCTTTATTTGACGAATATGTCGAACTGTAGGTTCTAGGAAAATACTTTACGGAATGCGTGGTTGAAATAAAATTCAATAAGAACTTTTCGGTTGTGAATAGATGTCTGTCTTTCCTATTTTGATTCATGTAAGAAAACTTCTGATGAATATTTCATATCTGTCATTTTTTTATTCAAAATTACCGACTAGACTAGACGGGGTATATTTTGGAACTTGTAGGAATAATCACCCTTTGAATGTCAGCATTGTTCAAAAATTGATTTTTCTACTGATGTCAACATCATTATAAGTAAATTATATTTCTATTTTGTTACATGAACATATCTGATATGAAGTCGAAGAGTAAAATGAAATAAAGCAACCGTTTGATTTCATTCAATATATTGTCAATCCATATGTATGAATATTGGAATCCGTTGAAAAAACCGGGCTGTAATGTACTCTAGTAACACTTCATCGTGAGATTGTTACTGAACAATTTACAAAACTGTACCACGTGTTTCGCTACAATAACTTCCTCAAGCGTTTTCGTACAGTGTACTGTACTCTGTGCTGTACTGTGTATTAGTTTTCATATTGTGTATTTTCATATTGTGCTTAACGAAAACGTGGTACGATTTTGTGGAGTGTCCAGTAAAAATCTCACAATGAAGTGTTACTTGAATGAGTTATGCACTCACATCAAGTTAAGGAAAACCGACTGTGAATGGTTGGCAACCACAGTGTATCAAAAAGTGTAACCGTTCAATTTCATTACATAATCATTTATTCCATACATACATTATCAATCCTCAGTTATATTATTTTGAATCAACATGAAAATTAAAAATTTAATGACGTCCCCTCCAGAAACCAGACGTTATCAATTCAGTCTTCAAAAAAATGTTTCGGAAGTTCAACCTCTATTATTCTATTTTCCAACTGAACAATCGATTTCACATGCATTCAATGAGTAACATTCTCCCAACAGATCTGCCATAACAAGAATAATATTTTTCAAATACTATAATATTTTTCATGCCGAAATATCCCAGAAAACTTTGGTTTAATTTCATTTTATATTGCTGAATTTATATAAAACCAAATTTCCACGAGAGGTTTCAAATCTCTCATCATCGGCTGAAAATTTCTCAGACATTATCATCATGTCAAAGTGACAGCTTCTTATAAAGAACACCAAAGATTTTTCATAAAAAAAATATCTGAAATATAGATATTATATCAAACCTTCAAAAAGGTACATAATCCAATTGTGTTACTATAGCAAGAAGATCCAAGAAATCAAGAACATGAATTAAAAAAACGGAAACCTGTCAAAAACTATCAAACCAAAAATTAGGGCTCTGGCCCAAAGACAATATCGAAGTACTATTTTTTCTGAGGATTTTCGTTGCGATTACTCTGAGAATGAAACTTCGTCACAGTATAACCCACTTATATACCCAGAGGCCTCTCAGAAAACCAGACATTTCCTTAAAATTTCAGTGTGTGCACTCAAGACGAAAAAGAGTGTGGAATATCTTCTGAAAATATTACATAGAATCATTCAGGTGAAAAACTACATTTTATCCCATTTGCAAAGAACTATTTGATAGAACCGAATCATCCCTGTTGTGTGAAGGGAAATAGAAAACTTCAAATCATATCAAATTATCGAAATTATGGATTAGTCAACTGAAGAAAATAAATCAGCTCAAAAATATTGTGTATGGTTATGCGATACTTGCAAGGGTATTCTGAACACAATTATGAATTCAGATAAAGATGTTAAAATCAGATACGAATTCTAATTTGAAGTTCATAACAGAAAACATCAGCGATATACGAAAAACTATTGTTGATTTGCGCAATGAGTTTTTCAGAAAACAATCAGAAAAAGTGCTATGAACACCATCCCAGCATCATAATCAAGCTAAAATTTAATCAGACTACAGAGGTAACCAATATGATAATGAAATCTAAAATCAGTCTAAGGTCTGTGAAAGCTCTTATTGAAAACTGGAAAACCACGAAGAGTGGATATATCATAATTGACAGTGAAACCCGAAAGAACACTGAAGATTTATTTGAAGTTGCAAGAGTTAATTGGTAAGAACATTGGAACATTGGTTAATGTTCAGATGACTAAACAGAGAAATCAACGTGTGGCTATTATATTAGCAGAAAGATATGAAACTGATGAAGAATTACTTGGAGAGCTTCGATATCTCAACCATAATACTCATATCGATGGAAGAGATTATCTTAGTATCAAGTATACATGTCAGTTGAAATTTTTGAACAAATGGATAGTACCTATATGCTGAAACTACTGAAAAAACTTATGGAAACTTGGCCAATAAATATCTAATTATTGGTTGGGAATAGTGTAAAATAGTGAGAGATTTGAATATATTGATATGTTTTCGATGCTGTTCCTTCGGGTACAAGACAAAGGATTGTAAAAATCCTGAACAGATATGTGCCTACTGTGCGGGTATACGTAATAAATTCAAATGTGGAGAGACAGTTCCAAACTGTATCATCTGTTTTCATTTCCAAGAAGGAAATGATGTGAAAAATATCAACCAACCCAGTGGTGACAAGATTTGTCCAATATGATAATAAAATTGAAATCTCCCGGAAATATACCAATTACGAAGACAATTCATGAAAGATGGAGAAAATGGAAATGACGAAACTATTTTCCACATAAACTGGGATTCGAATATTCATAATCCGTATGGTATGGACGTTTTGCATTTCAATATTCGTTGTATGAACACAAATGTTGATGAATTTCTAATATTTTTAGGAAAACATCGTGAACTGAGGGTTGAATATGATAAATTTTGGTAGAATTGTTTCGAATATTTTTCAAAAATATTTGAAGTTATTTATTTCAACTGACTTGATAATGGAATACGGATTGTGTTCGGTATATACAATTATACCATCATTTCTACAAATTTTTGAATCGTTATAGAAAATATAATCTGGAGTCATGAAAGAGTACAAATCATAAATTTTCTGGTCCATTCTGTCTCCGTATTTTTTCCTCGGCTTCAAAAATGAACCAAACTCGGTGAGATTTTGATCCAATAACTCGAACATAGTTCGATGTGGTTGTCTTTTGGGATACAAATTTAAATACATTTTCTGTCCTAACACTGGCACTGTTTCTATCGTATTTGTAATATATTATTATCATATCCCTTCTTTCTTCATTCGTTAAAGCCATTTTTCGCCAGAAATCCAATGACTTGTGCAATAACAAAATGTCATTGAGTGTAACAAATTGAAAGTCAAATTAGAAACATCAAAGTCAAAGCCTATTATGATAAGAGTTAATTTTTGTCAATATCTTCAATTTTTCGTAAATGTTATCTCCAATCATTGTAAATGTTAAATTTGGTACTATTCAAAACAGAATTAATCCAATGTAGCGCCCTTAAGAAATGATAAAGTTGATGATAATGGCCGGAAGACGAAACTCCGGATAGCAAATCTGAAAACACCATTTTATAGCAGGAAGAAAGTGGCAGTGTGGAAGTGCAATTCATTTTCGAATCCTTCGAAAAATAAAGCCAGAAAAAAATTAAAACCATTTTTCAACATTTCTGTTTTTTCCGGATATCTCCGGATGCACTCGGAATTTCAGAACAATCACAATCACGAAAATAATTATTGAAAATGTTAGCTGTCTTCTCATGATCTTTCGTGAGAGTATGGCAATTATCATATATTTCATTTACATTTATTTTATTTCTAACTCTCTTAGTTTCTTCATTGACTACTTTCCATACCTTCTCTATATCTCCCTCGATCTCTTTCAGTTTGTTCTTATGATAGTTCTTCTGCCTGTTTTTTATCAAGCTATTCGAGTAATTACGATAAAATCTGATGTTTCCTTAAATCTTTTTTCAATATAGTTTTTCAATGGATCAATACATAAGATATTTTGAAATCCAGCCTGTACAAACATACTTTTTGAATGAACTCGGCTTCCTTTCGACAATAAATTGTCCAACAAGAGTTCAACACAGTCGTGAATCATGTGAAGATCACATTTTCCTGAAGACGAATTCAGAAATAACAGAAAATATCGTACCCTTTGTCATTTAAACCGACATAACCTTACTACAAATCATTTTTGCTTCCTCACCAAAATCTGTAAAACCAAATGAATATATCATAAATGTAAATCACAAGAAACTCAAGGAACGCCTGAAAGGAATATCATGGACTTCATTGTACGCTGAAAGGAATCCAAACATTGCAGATACAGATAGATAACTTCACAACAATCAAAAAAAAACAAAGAAAAAATAATAAAATTGGGCCTTGGATAACGAACGCATCAGTAAAATCAATTCACACAAAAAAACGAATTATTCAAAGCAACAAAAAAAAATCCAGATGACACTGAAATTAGGACACAATACAACAGATATAGAAATAAACTAACGTCTCTAATACCTCAGCGGCAGATTATGCAACGAAGGGATAGAAACAGCTCTACACAACTTATGCTAATGTGAGGCACTTAATCACAGGAGGCAGGCAATATATGAACATACGAAATTACGTCCAGAAGAATATGACGAACATCCAACACGGAACCTGTACAAACTAGTACAAGGACGAGACTGATGGAATGGGTATCATGACAGGATGGGAGAATAAACGCAATAAGCCCAAGAGGTTGCAGTGTTTTCTGGAGACTTGGACTAAATGGACAAGTCAGACAGCTCCCAAGGTACCAATACATGATTATTACAAGCTGCAAATAGGTATTAACTCTGCAGATAACAAAAAACTTTGGGGCGTAGTAAAACAATCAACTGGCTCAGAAAAAAAAAACACGAAATTGAATCATTAAAAATAATGCAGACGAAATGATAATAGATCAACATAACATTTCAAATGAATTCAATTCTGAATTTGCTAAGATAGGTAAGACGCTCGCTGACGAAATTACTCGTGATCGTACATCAATTCCCAATTTCATGATCCTATCTCCAACGAATGAAAGAGAATTAACATACGTCATAAAAGAATTGGAAAATAAAAAATCTGTCGGATTAGATAATATCAAATCAGAAACACTCAAAGCAACAATTTCCCAAATACTCGAACCACTCACGTAAATATTCAATTCTTGTATCGAAATTGGTTCATGGCCATCAAAAACTCTGTTGCCATACCTATACACAAAAAATGCGACAAATCTAATTTCGACCTATATCATTGAAAACTCACCTGTCCAAATTTTTTGAAAAGTTATAAAAAAACAGATTGATATCCTATCTTGAAAAATACCGTATCATCTCGAATCATCAATTTGACTTTTGAGGTTATTTCATGAATTGCGTCTTCTGTGAATGTATTCTTTTTGAAGTAAAATTGATGATTCGGTAATACGGTATTACGGTATTACGGTATTACGGTATTACGGATAATACGGTATTTTTCAAGATAGGATATATCAATCTGTTTTTTTATAACTTTCCAAAAAATTAGACAGGTGAGTTTTCAATGATATAGGTCGACCTTAGGTTTATCGCATTTTTTGTGTATAGGTATGGCAACAGAGTTTTTGATGGCCATGAACCAATTTCGATACAAGAACTGAATATTAACGTGAGTGGTTCGAGTATTTGGGAAATTATTGCTTTGGGTGTTTCTGATTTGATATTATCTAATCCGACAGATTTTTCATTTTCCAATTCTTTCATGACGTATGTTGATTCTCTTTCATTCGTTGGAGATAGGATCATGAAATTGGGAATTGATGTACGATCACGAGTAATTTCTTCAGCGAGCGTCTTACCTATCTTAGCAAATTCAGAATTAAATTCATTTGAAATGTTATGTTGATCTATTATCATTTCGTCTGCATTATTTTTTAATGATTCAATTTCGTGTTTTTTTTTTCTGAGCCAGTTGATTGTTTTACTACGCCCCAAAGTTTTTTGTTATCTGCAGAGTTAATACCTATTTGCAGCTTGTAATAATCATGTATTGGTACCTTGGGAGCTGTCTGACTTGTTCATTTAGTCCAAGTCTCCAGAAAACACTGCAGCCTCTTGGGCTTATTGCGTTTATTCTCCCATCCTGTCATGATACCCATTCCATCAGTCTCGTCCTTGTACTAGTTTGTACAGGTTCCGTGTTGGATGTTCGTCATATTCTTCTGGACGTAATTTCGTATGTTCATATATTGCCTGCCTCCTGTGATTAAGTGCCTCACATTAGCATAAGTTGTGTAGAGCTGTTTCTATCCCTTCGTTGCATAATCTGCCGCTGAGGTATTAGAGACGTTAGTTCATTTCTATATCTGTTGTATTGTGTCCTAATTTCAGTGTCATCTGGATTCTTTTTTGTTGCTTTGAATAATTCGTTTTTTTGTGTGAATTGATTTTACTAATGCGTTCGTTATCCAAGGCCCAATTTTATTATTTTTTCTTTGTTTTTTTTTTGATTGTTGTGAAGTTATCTATCTGTATCTGCAATGTTTGGATTCCTTTCAGCGTACAATGAAGTCCATGATATTCCTTTCAGGCGTTCCTTGAGTTTCTTGTGATTTACATTTATGATATATTCATTTGGTTTTACAGATTTTGGTGAGGAAGCAAAAATGATTTGTAGTAAGGTTATGTCGGTTTAAATGACAAAGGGTACGATATTTTCTGTTATTTCTGAATTCGTCTTCAGGAAAATGTGATCTTCACATGATTCACGACTGTGTTGAACTCTTGTTGGACAATTTATTGTCGAAAGGAAGCTGAGTTCATTCAGAAAGTATGTTTGTACAGGCTGGATTTCCAAATATCTTATGTATTGATCCATTGAAAATCTATATTGAAAAAAGATTTAAGGAAACATCAGATTTTATCGTAATTACTCGAATAGCTTGATAAAAAACAGGCAGAAGAACTATCATAAGAACAAACTGAAAGAGATCGAGGGAGATATAGAGAAGGTATGGAAAGTAGTCAATGAAGAAACTAAGAGAGTTAGAAATGAAATAAATGTAAATGAAATATATGATAATTGCCATGCTCTCACGAAAGATCATGAGGAGACAGCTAACATTTTCAATAATTATTTTTGTGATTGTGATTGTTCTGAAATTCCGAGTGCATCCGGAGATATCCGGAAAAAACAGAAATGTTGAAAAATGGTTTTAATTTTTTTCTGGCTTTATTTTTCGAAGGATTCAAAAATGAATTGCACTTCCACACTGCCAATTTTTTCCTGCTATAAAATGGTGTTTTCAGATTTGCTATCCGGAGTTTCGTCTTCCAGCCACCATCATCAACTTTATTATTTCTTAAGGGCGCTACATTGGATTAATACTGTTTTGAATAGTACCAAATTTAATATTTACAATGATTGGAGATAACATTTACGAAAAATTGGAGATATTGACAAAAATTAACTCTTATCATAATTGGCTTTGACTTTGATGTTTCTAATTTGACTTCCAATTTGTTACACTCAATGACATTTTGCTATTGTACAAGTCATTGGATTTCTGGCGAAAAATGGCTTTTACGAATGAAGAAAGAAGGGATATGATAATAATATATTACAAATACGATAGAAACAGTGCCAGTGTTAGGACAGGAAATGTATTTAAATTTGTATCCCAAAAGACAACCACATCGAACTATGTTCAAGTTATTGGATCAAAATCTCACCGAGTTTGGTTCATTTTTGAAGCCGAGGAAAAAATACGGAGACAGAATGGACCAGAAAACTGAAAAAAATTTGTATGAGGTGAGTTAGACAAGAAAAATTAATAATTTGCAAATAAATATGGACCCAGGGAAATCTACACGTCAAAATTCCTCCGAAATGCATATTTATCATGTAAGTGTTTGGAGACATCTCAAGAAAAGTGGTTCAAAATGTTACAAAATACACATATCTGAAAAATTGCATTCAGGTGATCCTGAATTAGCTATTAAAAAGACCTGATTTTTCTGTTTTCCTGGAAAATGTAATTTGGACAGATGAACTCTCACGAACTGTCGGGTATTCAACCGAAATAATGAACACATTTAGAGAATAAACAATCCCAGGCAGTTCCGAGAAATTTGACCTCAACTGCGATTTATTACCAACGTGTAGGCAGTAATTCACAAAGATAGAATTTTGAGTTCTCATTCATTTGACGGAATTCTGAATGGAGAAACCTATCACCAGTTTTTAATGTTGATTTTTTATGATTTCTATTTTCGTATGATCTACCTTTGGCTAACTATAACACCTTCTGGTTTCAACAGACGAGTATCCAAATACCTGACTTAAAGGTTTGTTGATGAATGGATAGGGAATAATGGGCCAGTGAGGTATCCAGCAAGATGTTTAGACTTAAGTGTTATGGATACATTCTTATGGGGTACACTGAAAAATAGAGTTTATGGTCAGATGAATTATAAAAATATTGGGGACCTTCAACACAGCATTGTTAAAAAGTTCGGAAGATTGAGGAGGAGGGAAATTATTCGTGCAGTGAATAATATTTGAAAAAGGGCAAAGTTGTATTATCATGAACAAGGCCAGCATTTTGTGCATTTGCCGTGATTCACTTTTGTCTTTATATTTCAGTTAATTATTGTTATTCTTCCAAAGTTTAATTTTCATTGAAATGGACACCAATGTCCAATTAATCTCATACACGCCTCATTTATCAAATTTTTATTTCATAAAAATTTGATAAAAATGGAAATTCATAATTC
Organism: Leptinotarsa decemlineata; assembly: GCF_025532065.1. Taxonomy (NCBI): domain Eukaryota; kingdom Metazoa; phylum Arthropoda; class Insecta; order Coleoptera; family Chrysomelidae; genus Leptinotarsa; species Leptinotarsa decemlineata. The sequence goes on along the minus strand of NW_027412596.1, from coordinate 750,379 downwards.
AAAATATTCACAGAATCATACTCAAATATGCAGTTGCACTCCCAAATGAAAAGAACCCCAGAAATGAAATATTTAGGAATTTATCTAGATTGTTTTCTGAAGTGGGAAAAACATGCACTTGAATTAACAAAAACATTTAGAAAATGTCTTCAGAGGTTCATACATCTGAAAATACATTTGAAGTGAGAATATAATTAATGTTTTATCATGCATTATGTTACATAGCCTAGGCTGATGCATATGACTATTCATTAAAATCTGTCAGGTCTATTTATAGGTATGCAACAAAAATAATTTGAAGATTTCCATCAAAAGTTTTATTCAGAAAATATTGTTGTAAATAATGCCCTGAAGAAAATAACGCCGGCCGCCACTGGTAGTCATGAACCAATTGTGACGTCGCTAAGAGCGCCTGAATGTTCGATGTTCGCTGTCGTTACATATAGCGGTAATAATGCTACGGGATTTGATGAAATTCCTAGGAATGTTCCAGTACCTTCAATTGTCGAATATTAGCGTCATTCACTCGCCCATCAAGACAGTCAAGTGGAAGTTATACTACGGTATGCGAAGCGATGTGGAAAGGAGATAGACATTCGAACAGTTGAAGTTTTAGTTGAAGTGTTTGTTGTATTTGAAGTGAAATAAAGTTAAGTTTGATCACTGTTCAGTGTATTCAATGGGCTTGTTCCATGATTTTTGGTTTACAGTTCATTATGTAATAATTTTAAATCGAAAAACAATGAAGTTTGTTTCAGTTCTCTGAATACCGTTGGTTTCCCGTAATTAATTATTGAAAATCGGATTTTCTAGGCCCAGGACGTCACGGACCTGGTTCCGCTTCTTGTTCGATTGACCAATAGGAACAATACAAATAATCAACATTGCTAAATCGTAAAATCCACGGAGCATATAAACAATTTCTGAATTATTCTTGATTCAAAGTAAAACCACAGTCACTTTCCACAACTAAATCTAAGAAACAAGTGCAAGACTTGCTTTGAAATGGTTGGAAATAACTTCTACATCTAAAATCCGTACACAAAATATTTACCTAAACTATGATTTCATACATTACATACATACAGTTATGAGAATAAAAAAAGTATCAAACTAGATTAAAGCTTTTATTATAGTTATAGTTATAGTTATAGTTATAGTTATCATATAAATTTATACATAAGAGAGAAGATTAATTTCAAATTTCATTCAATTTATTCTATAATATTCAATCTGTTCAACTGCAATTAATTATCAGAAAAAAACTATTTCTCATTGGCCAACACAAATGTCGGCTCCGGTAAAATAACTTGATTGTTTGCCAATATTTGATAAAAAATAACGCCAAGACCTACCTTTCATGAAAGAAAACGTTCTTTAACCTTCCAGTAGTCGCGCGTAACTGACAGATACATGCCGGCAATTCTTTAGCGCATTGGTTGTGAATCTGCTGAGTAGTGAGGTTGTGCCGTCGTCTATCTTCCTTTCTCACAAACTGGAAAATGTTAGTATTGGTAAGAACTCGTCGCAGTGAACGGTTCAGCTGAAAAGTGCTATTTGTATCTGAGAGATACCCCGCGATCATCGATGTAAGTTTCAATAATCCGATTATATACTTGTTTTATCAACGTGAAAGTTTGATAATGAAGCAGATGTATTAGAGTTGCAAAGGCTCCTTCTTGAAGACGATGATGATCCAATTGGGGAGGTCTTAGATGAAGCAAATGATACTGACTCTTCTGAACACATAGAAGAAAGAGATGGATGTTCGGATAGTGAACAAAACGATTCGGACGGAAATATAGCGTCAGATGACGAAAATGAAAATTGTTATATAGCTCTCAGAAAAAAAAATGGAAAAATTACCGACAATTACGTTTGGAAAAAGACACCCTACAACAGAAGAAGAAGGTTAGAGAAGCAAAATATTCTTGTGCGCCTACCAGGAGTTATTGGTAATGCTCGTCAAGCAAGGGGATGGCTTGAAATATGGCAATGTCTATTCGATGACACCATTCTGAACTTGATAGTGACCTATACCAATCAGCATATAATGAGTATACAAGTAAATTTCAGTAGAGATAGAGACGCCCGTACTACTGATCTCACTGAAATCGAAGCATTTATAGGGCTGCTTCATTTGGATGGACTGTATAAAGGCGGTCGATTAAATTTAGAGGAGCTGTGGGTTACAGGAGGAAACGGTCTCGAAATTTTTAGATTGAAAATGAGATTGATGAGTTTCAGGTTTCTATTTCGTTCCATAAGATTCGATAATCGCGAGACCGGGAATGAGAGAAAAAATAATGATCGATTAGCTCCTATAAGAGAAATATTCGAAATGTTAGTAGATGAACAACGTATGTTCTGGCACACTTGGGAGTGGGGGTAACCTATCAGCGTCATCGGAATCGACGCAGGATGGAACGAGTATCGTAGCGATTTGAGCGTGGAACTCCGCCCCTCGGCCCCCTTGGTACTCCACCTGACCTATCGGCCCCCTTGGTACTCCACCTAACCTATCAGCTCCCTCAGCCCCCTTGTCACGTTCCAGTCACGTGATTTTAATTAAAAAAAGTTTATAGTTATGAGATTCGAACCTGGATCGTCCGCGCCGTAGACATTGTCCTTAGCCTCTACACCATCGTAAGATATTGAAGTTAACTGCGAATGTTGGGTATTTATAGCGTTAGTTTTGTCGGGACCGAAATTGACTCATTCATTATACTTGACAGCATTTTTTTTAATTTCCGTAGATTGTAATCGTCATTATCATATTGAAGATAGGAAAATATACTTAGATTTGGGAAATAATTAATATTTCATGTAAAGATGTGCATGTGTGTGTGTGTGTGTAATAGCGTGAGGCGCGTGTGACGTAATCGATGCACAAATTTACGTGGCTTTGCGTATATTGAGAGATTCATTTGAATAATTTATCGTACAGAATTGTTTCATGTCCTGTTATCAGTAACCGCACAAAAATAAGCGCTCGATTCATCGATACAAAAGTATATGGAAACAACAAAAGTTATAGAGCACACAGAGTCATCTATGAGTCACTAGTTGAACTATCTATTGGTTGAAGAAGGACACTGTAAACACTAGACTCATAAGACTGCATCTGTCAAATGTCAATACATGCCAGCATGGCAGGTTCGGCGTTGCCAGTTGTACAATAAATTATTGTTTATGGGGCAATGTAGCGTTGCCGGTTTTGGAATTAATCGTGAACTACTCGACGAAAATTGGAAGCGCGAAAGTGATATATTAATAATAATGAATCAGATTTAAGAAAAAACATAACAGTTCCACGAGGCTGTGAGTTTTCAACGTGCGATCCCTCAATGTGTACAAGGTATCTCAAAATACATCATTGAAAAACAAATATGACGTCGAAGTGTACAGGGTGCGTCAAAATATATCATTCAAAGAAAAAACATGTCGATTTGAAATATGATATTAATGTGTGTACAGGGCGTTTCAAAATACATCATTAAAGAAAAAAACATGTCGATTCAACAGAAGTCTAGCGTTCTAACATGTCGGAAGTCTCGTATCTTTGTTAACCAAGTTAGCATCATCAGGAGAAAGAGGAGATCCAAAAGTGTCGAGAGGTTAAGCTTTGTGGACTCAACGTGAGGGCAATGGGGAAGCGAAGTATTCGACAATGACATTTCAAAATACGTGGTTTTCCGTGCGTTTTCGATCGTTTTTCGTGCGTTTACGATGGTTTTTGTGCGTTTACGATGGTTTTTCGTGCGTTTTCGATCGTTTTTCGTTATCGTTTCATCGTTATTGTCGTAACGGTTTTTCGTGTTTCGATATGACAGTCATTTATCATTTAACGCGTTTCGCTAACCAAGTTAGCATCATTAGGAAATGACTAAAGTTCATGCTTTGTCATATGAAGATTCATTTTGCGAATTTTCAGACTCTTGAACGGAACCTTGTGGAACACCCAACCTAACTTCTGTTACAGAGTAGTGTCGGTCAGCCAATCAGAATGAAGAAATCAAATATCGCTCGATTGATTGTGCTAGATGAAATTGAACTGGAGAATGAGGGTCGAATAATAATAATAATAGTGATAAAACATTAAAAGCTTGAAGGTGACGTAGTCAGCGTGATAGGTGGTGGCGTGTGTGATAATGAATGAGTTATTACAAAGAATAATAGCGCAACTGTCAGAAGGGCACTGAGTTGTATATTTACTAATAATGATCAGATCGTCGCATACAGCACGTCAAATGAAAGGATAAAAAATGGAGAATTCATCGACAGAGAAAAAACAAATATGGCGCAATGAATATAATATACAACGCCTAATGTGAAATAACATAGGAAGAATTGCAAATTCAACAAACTTGTAATTGAAAAATGTTGGGTTATGAACAACTATAAGTTTATTCCAATAGCAGAAGCTTGATTCAAAACGCAGAATTTATTGACAAAGAAAATGAAAAAAATCATTGGATACTGAAACATATGATATATTTGGATTCCTTAGGGTGAGAAGGATTCAAATCCATCAAAAAACGACCACTTCCGGTTTTCACTTCCGGTCCTTCGATTTCGATGATTTCAACATCAATGGAATCGTTTAGATGTCATGGAACATAATTAATCATTTGTCGAAGCCAAAAGGGCCTTATAACCTATTTTCATTATACTAGCAGCAACAGACCGATGTGGGTACTCATTTCAAATGATGTCATTTGTAGATTATGAAAAGTATAATATCGAGCATCTAATGTGAAATAGCATAGAAAGAATTGCACATTTGAAGAAAATCATTGAACATATTTGAAATTAAAAGTTGTTGGGTTATGAACAACTACGAGTGTAATGTAATTGCAAAAGTTTGATTCAAAACAAATAGTTTGTTGACAAAAAAATGAAATAATCATCGTATACTGAAACATATGGTATTTTTGGATTCCTTAGGGTGAGAAGGTTTCGAATCCGTCAAAAACAGATCACTTCCGGTTTTGTCTTCCGGTCGTCCGATTCCGATGATTATGACATCAATGGATTCGTTTAGATGTCAAAAAACATAGTTAATCATTTTACGAAGCCAAAAGGACCTCATAACCTATTTTCGCTATACTAGTCGCAACAGGTCGGTGTGGGTACTCATTTCAAATGATTTAATGTGTAGACTATGAAAAATATAATATCGAGCGCCTAATGTGAAACAGCATAGGAAGAATTGCAAAGAGAATCATTGAAAAAACTTCGGATCGTTACGTACATCATGTCAAATGAAAGAAGAAAAATTGCAGAATTCATCGACAACGAAAAAACAAAGATGTGGGCACTAACCCACATCTTTATTAATGATAACTGAATCTCAACGTGCAGCACATCAAAAGAAAGGGAAACGAATGCAGATTTCATCGACAGAGAAAAAGCAAATCTGACGCAACATGTCAGAAGGGCACAAAGCCACATTTTCGTTAATAATTGTCGAATCGTCACGTACAGTACGTCAAATGAAAGGAAAAAAAATGCAAAATTCATCGACAGAGGAAAAACAAATATGGCGCAGTATGTCAGAGTGACACTAAGCAACATCTTTGTTAATGATAGTTGGATCTCAACATGCAGCACATCAAATGAAAGGGAAACGTATGCAGAATTCATCAACAGAGAAAAAAAACGGAGACGATGCCAAGAGGGCACAAAGTTGTATCTTCACTAATAATAGTCGCATCATCACATGTAGCACTTCAAATAAAATGGGGGAAAAAAGCAGAATTCATGTGTTTGTTGCGCTATTCAAATCCAAGGTGACATGGATCAATGTCAACGCTGAATATGCATCTAACAAAGACTCTTTGATTCTCTTTTGTTTCATTTCAGAATATGTCATCACTAATTTTTATATTCAAACCCAAGGTGACATTGATCACTGTCAATGTCGAATCTACATCCGGAGATACGCAGTTCTCAAAGCGACGAAACAAATGCTCTTCGTTTCATTTTGAAATATGTCATCACTTATTTTACTATAAATACGTCATGCATGGGGAAATGAGTTAGTTGCATCCGTTGAAAGTGATACCAGTGACAAGTGCACCGATTCTATTTGAAAGTAAATGTTTTAGGTTTGACTTTTTCCTCGGATGAATTTATTCAAATGTAATTTAATTGTAAATTGGTGAGAATTGTTGAATCATTTGATTTCCAAAATTTTTCTTGATATATATATGTTGGATGATTTCAGTCAAATGTTTTACATGTCGTGGTTTGTTTGAGATAGTATTCGCATATATTGTGAATCAAAACATAAAGCTTCCATTTTTTATTTTTCACAGATGGATTTACAAAAGTTGAATGCAAGTTCGATCATGAAGAGAAAGTCAAGTATCAAAGTAGCAGATTTGCCTATGGAGATGCCGCAGAGGATATTCACTGCCAAAATCGTGGAAGGAAAATTTGGTGAGGCGGTCTTGTTAGATTTGGGAGATAAAGTATCATTTCTACCACACCGAGTGACGAAGGCGTATCGTCCTCACTTAGAAGAATTTTCATCAGGAAAATACGCTATTGTGTTCAAAGGGTAAATGGACATTGGGAAACCGAATCTTGTCGTTTCATTTGAGATTGTACAAAATTAAGGTTAGTACTGTTTCCAATTTTTCCTTTGTTTTATAGGCAAAGAGTTTTTGGGTGTATACAATATTTTTCATTCGGGTCAAAAATTCTCACTCACAGATATGATCCGCATAAAGTAGTGTTTTCATACAATATTTTTCCTTCACTTAGTACATGCAGAATATGTGTTTTAAATTCTTCATTTTGAATGACACTTGATTTTTTATTTTCATTATAAGTGTAGCAATTACTTCATGAAAGACATTACCCTCTCTGTTGCCAAAAAATTTTTTTAGTGTATGTTTTTATTGAAAAATCGAATTTATTCCTGTGTATTTTTTTATTGAAAAATCGAATTTATTTCAGAATAATACATCAACGTGTGCAGTATCAGTCAGAGTCATCTCAACAACAACATTCAAAACCGTCATAGCAACCTTTCCAGAACGAGTTTCAAATCTCAGCATTTTCCATTTTTTTCAGTCTATAGTTGCACATTATGAGGCTAGAATTTGTCGATATTCAGTGATTTGTTGGACAAACTGCGTCTTTTCAATATATACACAACCGTTATGAATTTGGAAGACTTTGAAGATTCATCGTGGTGTGTTCCAAAATTCAAGAAAAACACGCCGTTCTGTATGGGTCATTTCAAAGGAAATTTGTTCAGCTGCAGTCTCAATAACGTTGATATTTTATATAAATGGCTTTATAATATACTACCAAAATAAATAAAATACATATCAGACACATCTTTTTTTGAAAATGAAAACCTATCTTATACAGGGAAAGTTGTCAAAAATATGCAATAACAAAAAATTATATACCAGATTTTATAGAGATGAAGAAACATCATATTGAAAGGTACTAAGTTGACAAAAACAGGACATTTCAGAAATAAAGGAAATAAGTTTGTCTGTCATTTTAAATTCTGATTCGTTGGGTCGATATAACAAAAAGTGGCATTTTATATCTTGAATTTTATTCAGGACATTATTATAGATGATTGACATTCGTCATCAAATTTCAAGTGTGATATTTGGAAATTCATTTCGTATTGTAGTTTTTTCGAAATTCCCATTCAAAATAGCATCCTTTGATATAGATACCGGACGAGTCTATTATGTGTAGATAACCTGAATTTCAATTGTTCGGAGTTCTGAGTTCTTGTACATATAAACATAACAAAGTAACGATACAGACAAATATGAAAAATCGTCATAAAATAATTCAAATCCTATCAAGTGAATACATGAATTGAAAGATATTTTAACCTCAACTTCGATATTCTGAAACAAAAATACACAGTATTCACAATTCCATCTTTCGTTATTCCAAGTTCATAGTCATCAAAATTGATACGATTATAATATATATAGGAATATAAAACTATCTTCAAATACAGTTGCATGAATGCACATCAAGCATTTTGTCGTAGTACGGTGACCGGGGCAAAGTTACAACTTCAGCATAATATGAATGTTTAAAAATATTAGGGAAGGTCAAGATCATCAACAGGTATTAAGAAATTCATTCGGTGTCCAAAGCTTTCGGAATACAATGCAAATAATTTTCTTTATGACTATTCGTTCGATATTAAATATTATTACCTCAAAATATATCGAAATCATAACACATTTGCAATTCATTTTTTCAGTTACATTTGAAAAGTGAGTTTCAGTTTGCAGAAATAATAGCCCACACATGTTGGAAAATTTGCCATAGTGTGGTGAAAATAGTATTGAAAATTCTACGAAATATAAGCGCATACATACAGAGTGAATCAAAATTTGAAATACGTCGTTTGGAACCCCCATAACCCTTCTCTATCGAATTTTGGCAGAAATAATGCTGAGTCGTATTGTAGAGTTAACGTTCGAATTTGGGGAAAGTGAAGTATTCAACAGTTTTGTGTGCGACGGTTTTGCGTGCGTTTTCGAACAGTTTACGTGCATTTATTCGTTATTGTTTCGTCGTTATTGTCGTTTTTTTTCCTATTTCAATATGACAGTCATTTAACACTTAACGCGTTTCGCTTACCAAGTAAGCATCATCAGGAGATGACTAAAGTCCACGCTTTGTCGTATGAAGGTTCGTTTTGCGAATTTTCAGACTCCTGAACCGAACCTTGAGGAACAATCAGCCTAACTTCTGGTACAGAGTGGTGTCGTAAGCCAATCAGACTGGAGAAATCAAATATCAGTAGAATGATGGTTTTAGATGAAATTGAAGTGAAGAATGTGGGTCGAATAATAATAATAATAATAATAGTGATGAAACATTAAAACTCAACTTGTGTTACAGAGTGGTGTCGGTCAGCCAATCAGAATGGAGGAATCAAATATCGGTCTAATAATTGTGTTAGATGATATTGAACTGAGGAATGTGGATCGAAAAATAATAATAATAATGATAAAATATTAAAACTTTGAAAGTGACGTAGTCAGCGTAGCAGGTGATGGCGTGGTAGAAAATGTGTGAGGATTTGTGGAAATGAATGAGTTATTAGAAAAAAAAATGGAGCAACTGTCAGAAGGGCACTAAGTTGTATATTCGCTGATAATAATCAAATCTTCGCTTACAGCACGTCAAATGAAAGGACAAAAAATCCAGAATTCATTGACGAGAGAATACAAAGATGACGCAACATGTCAGAAAGATATCAGGTCACAATTTCACTCATGATATTTGGATCTTAACGTGCAGCACATCAAATGAAAGAGAAACGAATGCAGAATGTTATCGACAAAGAAAAAACAAAGATGACGCAACATGTCAGGAAGGAACGAAGCCACATCTCCGTTAATGACAATTGAATGTCAACGTGCAGTACATTGACTGAAAAAGAAAAAAAAATGCAGAATTCATCGACAGAGAAAAAAAAACAAAGACAACGTAACATATCAGAAGGGCAATTAGCCGTATTTTCGTTGATAATGATTTGTTCTCAACGTACCGCACATCAAATGAAATGGAAACGAATGCAGAATTCATCGACAGAGAAAAAACAAAGATGGCGCAACATGTCAGAAGTGCACTGACCTGCTTCTTTGTCAATAGAAGTCGCATCGTCACGTGCAGCATATCAAAGAAAAAACAAAAGAGGCAACTAAAAGGGCACTGAACCATATCTCCGTTAATAATAGTTGGATCGTCGCATTTGACATGATTCATTCACACAAAACTGGAATGTTTAGAAGATACCAAAGGAGATCTTACGGTGACTATAAGTTCTGGTATGCTTCGTTAGGTATCGAATGATGCGTGCAATTTCGTTAATTCCAGCGACATGATTATTCCAAGATATATTGGTGTCCATTTGAACCTCGAAAAACTTATTGAAGCAGAAGGTGGAACCCCAAAAAAATAAGAGATATAGTACAACAAGTCAGTGAAGAGCGGCTTTTTTCTGCAGAAAAATGTTTGATTTTTTTCAAATTTTCCAAATATCTGTAACAGAAAGACAAAACTCTGCTGCGGAACGCTTCTATCTACTGAAGTTAAGTATGTGTCGGTAGTGTGTAACGAAGGTTTCCATTAAATTCACTGGTTGCGCCCTCTGGAGAATGTTTGTTGCGATACACCATAGATGACAATATTTATTGTTTATCATTTCGAATCCGTTGAATACAAGGGGTTTGGAAATAGAAAAAAACAACGTTTTAACGCTTTGTAGACGTGTTTGATGCTCTATGACCATTACATGTTATCCATATTTTCATTATTATCCCGATTGTATGACCACCAAACATTCAATTTTATTGGGATTGAAGGGAGCTGATAGGTTAGGTGGAGTACCAAGGGGGCCGATAGGTTAGGTGGAATACCAAGGGGGCCGATGGGCGGAGTTACACGCTTAAATCACTACGATACTCGTTCCACCCAGCGGCCCCCTTGGTACTCCACCTAACCTATCGGCCCCCGTGGTACTCCACCTAACCTATCATTTCCTTTCAATCCCAATAAAATTGAATGTTTGGTGGTCATACAATCGGGATAATAATGAAAATATGGATAACGGTTGTTGGTCATAGAGCATCAAACACGTCTACAAAGCGGTAAAACGTTGTTTTTTTCTATTTCCAAACCCCTTGTATTCAACGGATTCGAAATGATAAACAATAAATAATGTCATCTATGGTGTATCGCAACAAACATTCTCCAGAGGGCGCAACCAGTGAATTTAATGGAAGCCTTCGTTACACACTACCGACACATACTTAACTTTAGTAGATAGAAGCGTTCCGCAGCAGAGTTTTGTCTTTCTGTTACAGATATTTGGAAAATTTGAAGAAATTCAAACATTTTTCTGCAGAAAAAAGCCGCTCTTCACTGACTTGTTGTACTATATCTCCTATTTTTTTGGGGTTCCACCTTCTGCTTCAATAAGTTTTTTGAGGTTCAAATGGACACCAACATATCTTGGAATAATCATGTCGCTGGAATTAACGAAATTGCACGCATCATTCGATGCATCTCTGGCATGTGGCAACATGGCAGCGAACCGTGCAAATGTATGTGAAAGTGCTCCGAAAAACAAATCCTGTAATAAGTGTAAAAAAAAAACCTAGTTAAAGGTGTAAAGTGCACCCTATGTGAGAACAACTTCCATACAAGCTGTGCGAGAAATACCAATGTCGAATTTCTCAACGAAGACATAGTAATATGTTGTCCTTCCGAAAAAGTTAGCGGTGATAACGACCAAGCGTTTTTTGATACGATGGAAATCCTAGCAGGCGAAAGTAAGGTAGTCGACCCTAATATTTTTAATTATATTGTGAAACAAAAAGATGAAATTATACAAGAACTTCGCGACAAAATAGATTTGATGCGCGAACAAATTGTTCTATTAAAAGATAAGACGAATACCTCACCAGTTAAAGGTATTGGAGACACCAACAAAAAGCAAGACACGGGAAAAAAACTATTCAAATAAAATGGTTGTGTCCAGGCCTGTGAATCTGAATCCTCTCAACAGCGTTGCCGGGTGTTCAAATACTTCTAACAATCCAACTATTACCGAAAAACATGTTTCACAACCTTTGTTGCACCTGGCCACGCAACAAAAATCTGAAGAGATTATCAATTTGGCGAATAACATGGAGGCCAACAACAGTGACTGGAAATTAGTTAAAAAGGCAAAACTAAAAAGGAAACTGATTGTTGAAGATAATAGTTCCATTAAAGTCAATGGTAAGGAACTGAAAGGCATTCCAAAAATGGCTTGTCTACATGTATACCGGGTTGATTCCTCGATGACTGCGGAGGAGCTGACACAATCTTTAATTCCACATTTCTCTGGAGTTGAAACTGAGACTCTAATTTCCAAACATCCAGATATCTACGCTTCTTCCAAAGTCTCAATTTATGAATCCCATTTTGATCTTGCAATGGATTCAACTAAATGGCCCAAAGGAGCATACGTCCAACGTTTTTTAAACTTTCGGAGGTCCGTGAACCCCCTTCAAACTTAGGTGAAGTACCAAAGCAAGCCGACCTATTGCTGCTGAATGCAGAATGTTTGAATTATGACAAACTCGACTATATCAGTGCTGAATATCTAACCGACAAATATAAACTCAAATTTATCTGTTTGACAGAGACCTGGTGGTCTGAAATCTCTGTAAACTCTTTTAATTTTACCGATTTTACTCTCTCTAACTCGTATCACAGAATCAATTGTATAGGGGGTGGAGTTGGTATATGGTCTCAGGCCGACTTAGATGTAACTCCGTTGAATTCACAAGAGTACTGCATTGAAAAAAACATTGAAATTTGTGGTATCCTATGGAAAAATAATAATACTAATATTCTCATCCTGACCTGTTACCGCTCTCCATCAGGAAACTTCGAAACATTTCTTGAAAAAATCTCATTAATTCTTGACAGAATATTTGCTCCTAAAACAGTCATAATATTAAATGGTGATTTCAACTTCCATTCCATGAGTAATACCAACTTAAATCGCTTTACACAATTGTTGATATCATATGGTCTAAGTCCCAGAATAACCAAACCTACTAGAGTCAGCCAGACTTGTCAAACAACGCTCGATCAAATTTATACGAACCTACCTGAGAATAATGAATGGACTGTACTCGAAAACTATATATCTTCACACCAAACTGTCTTCTTTTCCACGCAACAACATCGAACTGATGGAAGATCTTCATATATTCATAGGAGAATAATAAATGACACTGATATTAGAAATTTGTCAAATGCTTTAGAAAAAGAGAGCTGGCCAGAAATGTATCAACTAGATACTCTAGACGATAAGTTCAACAGTTTTCATGATACTCTGTTATTTTATTTTAATTGTGAATGCCCAATAAAACCTATCAGAAAACATCAAAAGCAAAAACCTGGAACTGAATGGGTTAACACTGAAATTAAAATGTCAAGTAAAAACCTTAAAGAACTTTATCAGCAGATGAAGACTAATCCTACCTTGAAAGAACTCTACCAAACACAAAAAAGTCAACATAAAACTCTGGTAAGGAAAAATAAAAGTCTTTATTATCAAAGCAAAATTTACTCTTCAGGTAACGTAAACAAGAACACGTGGTCTGTTGTTAACGAGTTATCAGAAAAAACCACAAAGAAAAGTAATATAACTATAGATACTAATGATGGTCATGTAGAAGATCCACTCGATATCGCAAATATGTTCAATGACTTTTTCGTGAATACTCCACATGATATTGTTGACAAAATAAATAAAACTACAAATAATCCTTTGAGGACTAATTTGATACCGAATATTGAGAATAGTATGTTCACTACATATGTCAGTGAAGATGATATACTGAAGGTTATCAGGGACAAAATCAAAAATAAACATTCGTGTGGACCAGATGGCATCTCTGGACATATACTCAAAAGGATTGCACCCTACATCATAGCGCCCCTAACTCACATTATGAACATATCTCTTCAGCAAGGACAGTTTCCTTCGCGACTGAAACATTCTATAGTTTCTCCAATCCTGAAAAAAGGAAACTCTCATAATTTGGAGAATTATCGTCCTATTGCAGTCTCCTCAGCACTCTCAAAAGTATTCGAATACATAATGTTGGAATTTCTACATGAATTTCTGAATATAAATAATGTTCTAACTCCGAACCAACACGGATTTCGATCGAATCATTCCACTACAACGGCAATTTTATTCGAATCTTCTACAGGCTGTTGAAACAGGCGAAAATCCCACTGGAATTTTTTGTGACCTCAGCCGTGCTTTTGACTGCGTACAACACGAAAATCTCCTGGACAAACTGTACAAAACGGGTATAAGAGGTATTCAGCATGAATGGTTCGTATCATATCTTTCAAATCGCACCCAGGCTGTCAAAATACAATATTCGAATGAGAATTATGACGAAACTTTTTTTCCGATCAGTTAAATAATGACATAGGAGTTCCCCAAGGATCAGTTTTGGGGCCTATTCTTTTTATTCTTTATATCAATGAGTTGCCATCTGCTTTGCAAAAGTCACTCACTTGTTTGTGTGCTGATGATTCTTCTCTCCTATTTAAATCAAAAGATTTGCCTGAACTGCAACTAAATATAAATTCTGATCTTGATAGCTTGCAAAATTGGTTTAGTGAAAATTCACTATTTTTGAATGCCTCCAAAACGAAAGCAGTAGCTTTTCATACTGCCCAAAATATTAACACGGTAGACATCAATATGGAAATATCCGGTGCTGAGATAGAGAGAGTTGATAGCATGAAATTCTTAGGGATTTTTCTAGACAGCAATCTCAATTTCCGTCAGCACTACGATAATCTCATCAAAATACTCAATAAGCAGTGTTATCTGTTGAGAAACCTGAAAAGAATTCTAGACAAATCTGGTCTACTCCTATATTACCACGGTCAGATACAATCAAGAATCAACTATGGGATTATTGTTTGGGGAAATTCTCCATCTGCGCACAATGTTTTTATAACTCAAAAGAGAATTATTAGAACCATTGCAAACGCATCACGAACTTCATCATGTAGAACATTATTTAAAAAATTGAAAATTTTTCCCCTAGCTGGTCTTTACATTCTGAAACTTTTGTTGTGTATTCATAAAAATAAAGAGGATTTTAAACAAAACCAATCTTTTCATGAATATTATACACGCATCAGAAATCATTTTCAAATACCAAAAACACGTTTATCTTTACGTGTAAACTCGTTTGAGATTTTAGGACTGAGATTATATAATGCACTTCCGGAGTTTTTCAAAATTATAACCGAAGAGCAAGTATTCAAATATGAAATAAAACAACTACTTTCTGAAATTAGCCCCTATACAATCGATGAATTTTTTTCTTATTTGCATTGATTGCGGATTGTTTTAGTATCTGTTGTTATTTATGAATGTGTATATTATATACTTATATTTTATATCTGTATTTCATATGTACTGACTTGTCCAATTGCTTTTTTTAAGCTCTTTCAATGGATCAATAAATATTTGATTTTGATTTGATTTGATACCTAACAAAGCATACCAGAACTTATAGTCACCGTAAGATCTCCTTTGGTATCTTCTAAACATTCCAGTTTTGGGTGAATGAATCATATCAAATGCGACGATCCAACTATTATTAACGGAAATATGGTTCAGTGCCCTTTTGATTGCCTCTTTTGTTTTTTCTTTGATATGCTGCACGTGACGATGCGACTTTTATTAACGAAGAAGCAGGTTGGTGCGCTTCTGACATGTTGCGCCATCTTTGTTCATCTTTTCTCTGTCGATGAATTCTGCATTCGTTTTCATTTCATTTGATGTGCTGTACGTTGAGAACAAATCATTATTAACGAAAATACGGCTCATTGCCCTTCTGATATGTTACGTTGTTTTTTCTCTGTCGATGAATTCTGCATTTTTTTTTCTTTTTCAGTCAATGTACTGCACGTTGAGATTCAATTGTCATTAACGGAGATGTGGCTTCGTTCCTTCCTGATATGTTGCGTCATCTTTGTTTTTTCTTTGTCTGCATTCGTTTCTCTTTCATTTGATGTGCTGCACGTTAAGATCCAAATATCATGAGTGAAATTGTGACTTAATGTCTTCCTGACATGTTGCGCCATCTTGGTATTCTCTCGTCAATGAATTCTGGATTTTTTGTCCTTTCATTTGACGTGCTGTAAGCGAAGATTCGATTATTATCAGAGAATATACAACTTAGTGCCCTTCTGACAGTTGCTCCATTTTTTGTTCTAATAACTCATTCATTTCCACAAATCCTCACACATTTTCTACCACGCCATCACCTCCTACGCTGACTACGTCACTTTCAGAGTTTTAATATTTTATCATTATTATTATTATTTTTCGACCCACATTCCCCAGTTCAATATCATCTAACACAATTATTAGACCGATATTTGATTCCTCCATTCTGATTGGCTGACCGACACCACTCTGTAACACAAGTTGAGTTTTAATGTTTTATCACTATTATTATTATTATTATTATTATTATTCGATCCACATTCTTCAGTTCAATTTCATCTAAAACCATCATTCTACTGATATTTGATTTCTCCAGTCTGATTGGCTTACGACACCACTCTGTACCAGAAGTTAGGCTGATTGTTCCTCAAGGTTCGGTTCAGGAGTCTGAAAATTCGCAAAACGAAACTTCATACGACAAAGCGTGGACTTTAGTCATCTCCTGATGATGCTTACTTGGTAAGCGAAACGCGTTAAGTGTTAAATGACTGTCATATTGAAATAGGGAAAAAAACGACAATAACGACGAAACAATAACGAATAAATGCACGTAAACTGTTCGAAAACGCACGCAAAACCGTCGCACGCAAAACTGTTGAATACTTCACTCTCCCCAATTTCGAACGTTAACTCTACAATACGACTCAGCATTATTTCTGCCGAAATTCGATAGAAAAGGTTTATGGAGGGTTCCAAACGACGTATTTCAAATATTGATTCACTCTGTATGTATGCGCTTATATTTCGTAGAATTTTCAATACCATTTTCACCACACTATGGCAAAATTTCCAACATGTGTGGGCTATTATTTCTGCAAACAGAAACTCACTTTTCAAATGTAACTGAAAAAATGAATCGCAAACATGTTATGATTTCGATATATTTTGAGGTAATAATATTTAATATCGAACGAATAGTCATAAAGAAAATTATTTGCATTGTATTCCGAAAGCTTTGGACACCGAATGAATTTCTTAATACCTGTTGATGATCTTGACCTTCCCTAATATTTATAAACATTCATATTATGCTGAAGTTGTAACTTTGCCCAGGTCACCGTACTACGACAAAATGCTTGATGTGCATTCATGCAACTGTATTTGAATATAGTTTTATATTCCTATATATATTATAATCGTATCAATTTTGATGACTATGAACTTGGAATAACGAAAGATGGAATTGTGAATACTGTGTATTTTTGTTTCAGAATATCGAAGTTGAGGTTAAAATATCTTTCAATTCATGTATTCACTTGAATGGATTTGAATTATTTTATGACAATTTTTCATATTTGTCTGTATCGTTACTTTGTTATGTTTATATGTACAAGAACTCAGAACTCCGAACAATTGAAACTCAGGTTATCTACACATAATAGACTCGTCCGGTATCTATATCAAAGGATGCTATTTTGAATGGGAATTTCGAAAAAACTACAATGAGAAATTAATTTCCAAATATCACACTTGAAATTTAATGGCAAATGTCAATCATCTATGATAATGTTCTGAATAAAATTCAAGATATAAAATGCCACTTTTTGTTATATCGACCCAACGAATCAGAATTTAAAATGACAGACAAACTTATTTCCTTTATTTCTAAAATGTCCTGTTTTTGTCAACTTAGTATCTTTCAATATGATGTTTCTTCATCTCTATAAAATCTGGTATATAATTTTTTGTTATTGCATATTTTTGACAACTTTCCCTGTATAAGATAGGTTTTCATTTTCAAAAAGCCATTTATATAAAATATCAACGTTATTGAGACTGCAGCTGAACAAGTTTCCTTTGAAATGACCCATACAGAACGGCGTGTTTTTCTTGAATTTTGGAACACACCACGATGAATCTTCAAAGTCTTCCAAATTCATTACGGTTGTGTATATATTGAATAGACGCAGTTTGTCCAACAAATCACCGAATATCGACAAATTCTAGCTTCATAATGTGCAACTATAGACTGAAGAAAATGGAAACTGCTGAGATTTAAAACTCGTTCTGGAAAGGTTGCTATGACGGTTTTGAATGTTGTTGTAGAGATGACTCTGACTGATACTGCACACGTTGATGTATTATTCTGAAATAAATTCGATTTTTCAATAAAAACATACACTAAAAAAAATGTTTTGGCAACAGAGAGGGTAATGTCTTTAATGAAGTAATTGCTAGATTTATAATGAAAATAAAAAATCAAGTGTCATTCAAAATAAATAATTTAAAACACATATTCTGCATGTACTGAGTGAAGGAAAAATATTGTATGAAAACACTACTTCATGCGGATCATATCTGTGAGTGAGAATTTTTGACCCGAATGAAAAATATTGTATACACCCAAAAACTCTTTGCCTATAAAACAAAGAAAAAATTGAAAACAGTACTAACCTTAATTTTGTACAATCTCAAATGAAACGATAAGATTCGGTTTCCCAATGTCCATTAACCCTTTGAACACAATAGCGTATTTTCCTGATGAAAATTCTTCTAAGTGTGGACGATACGCCTCCGTCACTCGGTGGGGTAGAAATGATACTTTATCTCCCAAATCTAACAAGACCGCCTCACCAAATTTTCCTTTCACGATTTTGGCAGTGAATATCCTCTGCGGCATCTCCACAGGCAAATCTGCTACTTTGATACTTGACTTTCTAATCACGATCGAACTTGCATTCAAGTTTTGTAAATCCATCTGTGGAAAATAAAAAATGAAAGCTTTATGTTTTGATTCACAATATATGCGAATACTATCTCAAACAAACCACGACATGTAAAACATTTGACTGAAATCATCCAACATATATATATATATATATATCGAGAAAAATTTTGGAAATCAACTGATTCAACAATTCTCACCAATTTACAATTAAATTACATTTGAATAAATTCATACGAGGAAAAAGTCAAATCTAAAACACTTACTTTCAAATAGAATCGGTGCACTTGTCACTGGTATCACTTTCAACGGATGCAACTAACTCATTTCGCTATGCATGACGTATTTATAGTAAAATAGGTGATGACATATTTTAAAATGAAACGAAGAGCCTTTGTTTCGTCGCTTTGAGAACTGCGTATCTCCGGATGTAGATTCGACATTGACAGTGATCAATGTCACCTTGGGTTTGAATATAAAAATTAGTGATGACATATTCTGAAATGAAACAAAAGAAAATCAAAGAGTCTTTGTTAGATGCATATTCAGCGTTGACATTGATCCATGTCACCTTGGATTTGAATAGCGCAACAAATACATGAATTCTGCTTCTGTCCCCCATTTTATTTGAAGTGCTACATGCGATGATGCGACTATTATTAGTGAAGATACAACTTTGTGCCCTCTTGGCATCGTCTCCGTTTTTTTTCTCTGTTGATGAATTCTGCAATCGTTCCCTTTCATTTGATGTGCTGCACGTTGAGATCCAACTATCATTAACAAAGATGTTGCTTAGTGTCACTCTGACATACTGCGCCATATTTGTTTTTCCTCTGTCGATGAATTTTGCATTTCTTTTCCTTTCATTTGACGTACTGTACGTGACGATTCGACAATTATTAACGAAAATGTGGCTTTGTACCCTTCTGACATGTTGCGTCAGATTTGCTTTTTCTCTGTCGATGAATTCTGCATTCGTTTCCCTTCCATTTGATGTGCTGCACGTTGAGATTCAGTTATCATTAATAAAGATGTGGGTTAGTGCCTTTCTGACATGTTGCACCATATTTGTTTTTTCGTTGTCGATGAATTCTGCAATTTTTCTTCTTTCATTTGACATGATGTACTTAACGATCCGAAGTTTTTTCAATGATTCTCTTTGCAATTCTTCCTATGCTGTTTCACATTAGGCGCTCGATATTATATTTTTCATAGTCTACACATTAAATCATTTGAAATGAGTACCCACACCGACCTGTTGCGACTAGTATAGCGAAAATAGGTTATGAGGTCCTTTTGGCTTCGTTAAATGATTAAATATGTTTTTCGACATCTAAACGAATCCATTGATGTCAAAATCATCGGAATCGGACGACCGGAAGTAAAAACCGGAAGTGATCTGTTTTTGACGGATTCGAAACCTTCTCACCCTAAGGAATTCAAAAATACCATATGTTTCAGTATACGATGATTATTTCATTTTTTTGTCAACAAATTATGTGTTTTGAATCAAACTTTTGCAATTACATTACACTCGTAGTTGTTCATAACCCAACAACTTTTAATTTCAAATATGTTCAATGATTTTCTTCAAATGTGCAATTCTTTCTATGCTATTCCACATTAGATGCTCGATATTATACTTTTCATAATCTACAAATGACATCATTTGAAATGAGTACCCACATCGGCCTGTTGCTGCTAGTATAATGAAAATAGGTTATAAGGCCCTTTTGGCTTCGACAAATGATTAATTATGTTCCATGACATCTAAACGGATCCATTGATGTTGAAATCATCGTAATCGGAGGACCGGAAGTGAAAACCGGAAGTGGTCGTTTTTTGATGGATTCGAATCCTTCTCACCCTAAGGAATCCAAATATATCATATGTTTCAGTATCCAATGATTTTTTTCATTTTCTTTGTCAATAAATTCTGCGTTTTGAATCAAGCTTCTGCAATTGGAATAAACTTATAGTTGTTCATAACCCAACATTTTTTAATTACAAGTTTGTTGAATTTGCAATTCTTCCTATGTTATTTCACATTAGGCGTTGGAAATTATATTCATTGCGCCATATTTGTTTTTTCTCTGTCGATGAATTCTCTATTTCTTATCCTTTCATTTGACGTGCTGTATGCGACGATCTGATCATTATTAGTGAATATACAACTCAGTGCCCTTCTGACAGTTGCGCTATTATTCTTTGTAATAACTCATTCATTATCACACACGCCACCACCTATCACGCTGACTACATCACTTTCAAGCTTTTAATGTTTTATCACTATTATTATTATTATTCGACCCTCATTATCCAGTTCAATTTCATCTAGCACAATCAATCGAGCGATATTTGATTTCTCCATTCTGATTGGGTGACCGACACTACTCTGTAACAGAAGTTAGGTTGGGTGTTCCACAAGGTTCCGTTCAAGAGTCTGAAAATTCGCAAAATGAATCTTCATATGACAAAGCATGGTCTTCAGTCATTTCCTAATGATGCTAACTTGGTTAGCGAAACGCGTTAAATGATAAATGACTGTCATATTGAAACACGAAAAACCGTTACGACAATAACGATGAAACGATAACGAATGAACGCACGGAAAACGGTTGAAAACGCACGAAAAACGATCGAAAACGCACGAAAAACCATCGTAAACGCACAAAAACCATCGTAAACGCACGAAAAACGATCGAAAACGCACGGAAAACCCCGTATTTTGAAATGTCATTGTCGAATACTTCGCTCCCCCATTGCCCTCACGTAGAGTCCACAAAGCTTAACCTCTCGACACTTTTGGATCTCCTCTTTCTCCTGATGATGCTTACTTGGTTAACAAAGATACGAGACTTCCGACATGTTAGAACGCTAGACTTCTGTTGAATCGACATGTTTTTTTCTTAAATGATGTATTTTGAAACGCCCTGTATACACATTAATATCATATTTCAAATCGACATGTTTTTTCCTTAAATGATATATTTTGAAGCACCCTGTACACTTCGACGTCATATTTGTTTTTCAATGATGTATTTTGAGATACCTTGTACACATTGAGGGATCGCACGTTGAAACGATACAGCCTCATTAATCTGTAATGTTTTTTCTTAAATCTGATTCATCATTATTAATATATCACTTTCGCGCTTCCAATTTTCGTCGAGTAGTTCACGATTAATTCCAAAACCGGCAACGCTACATTGCCCCATAAACAATAATTTATTGTACAACTGGCAACGCCGAACCTGCCATGCTGGCATGTATTGACATTTGACAGATGCAGTCTTATGAGTCTAGTGTTTACAGTGTCCTTCTTCAACCAATAGATAGTTCAGCTAGTGACTCATAGATGACTCTGTGTGCTCTATAAGTTTTGTTGTTTCCATATACTTTTGTATCGATGAATCGAGCGCTTATTACTGTTAACCGAGTGCGGTTACTGATAACAGGACATGAAACAATTCTGTACGATAAATTATTCAAATGAATCTCTCAATATACGCAAAGCCACGTAAATTTGTGCATCGATTACGTCACACGCGCCTCACGCTCTTACACACACACACACATGCACATCTTTACATGAAATATTAATTATTTCCCAAATCTAAGTATATTTACCTATCTTCAATATGATAATGACGATTACAATCTGAGGAAATAAAAAAAAATGCTGTCAAGTATAATGAATGAGTCAATTTCGGTCCCGATAAAACTAACGCTATAAATACCCAACATTCGCAGTTAACTTCAATATCTTACGATGGTGTAGAGGCTAAGGACAATGTTTACGGCGCGGACGATCCAGGTTCGAATCTCATAACTATAAACTTTTTTTAATTAAAATCACGTGACTGGAACGTGACAAGGGGGCTGAGGGAGCTGATAAGTTAGGTGGAGTACCAAGGTGACCGATAGGTTAGGTGGAGTACCAAGGGGGCCGAGGGGCGGAGTTCCACGCTAAAATCGCTACGATACTCGTTCCATCCTGCGTCGATTTCGATGACGCTGATAGGTTACCCCCACTCCCAAGTGTGCCAGAACATACGTTGTTCATCTACTAATGTTCGTAATCAACAGTACAAAGTGTTATTCAATAGGAGCCAATGTGACAATTGATGAAAAGCTTGAAGCTTTTCGCGGCAGATGCAACTTCATTCAATAAATACCATCAAAACCGGCCAAGTATAGTGTTAAGATTTTTGCCCTCGTTAATGCCAAAACATATTATACTAGTAATATGGAAATTTATGCCGGACTACAACCAGATGGACCATATTCCATGAGCAATGAAAGCATTGATGTGGTGAAAAGTATGATATCACCCATACACAACACTGGATGAAACGTGACTATGGATAATTGGTTCTGCGATGTTCAATATGGTTTGTAGATACATCTTGTATCTACAAACCATAAGTTGTCCATAGTAGGAACACTGAAAAAAAACAAATGGCAAATTCCAAACCAGTTGAAAGTCCTGAAATACCGTCCTGCACCATCCAGTATGTTTGGTTTTAGAAAAGAAGGAACAATAGTATCCTACGTTCCTAAGAAAAACAAACATGTTGTACTCATCTCAAGTTTACATTTCGATGATAAAATTGATGAATCTACCGGAGATGAAATGAAACCTGAATTTAAGTTGGCAACGTTGGCAACAAACCTCGTCTAATCTGTTAAGCTGCCAAATGTTCATTTTCTAGTATAAACAGTGATTTCAAAATAATCAAAAGTACCACAATAGATTCACTATATACCTATACATAATACATGTGAGTACAATCCAGTTTTTCTAATGGTACTGAGACTGTAGACAGCTTACTTACCTAATGAACTAGTCCGATTCTGGAATTTGTACTAAGGTATAGTTTAGCGTGTAGGTTGTATTGCTTTGCGGAGCTGCCAAGCTGTGAATATATTCTGGGGTATAGACATTTCATCAATAAATCCTTTTCATCTTCAATAATCCAGGTAATGGATAAAGAAATCAAAGATATTCTTAAAGCCATATACGAACAGAATAATGATATAAAAAACGAAATCAAAAGTATCAGATCTGACCTAGATTCCATGAAAGTAAGTCATAAAAAAACTCAAGTGAAAATTGAGAGTCTAGAACTGGAAAATAAAAAGCTACAATTTGAGAGAGAAACGATTGAAAGGAAACTGAAAGAAAACAATTTGGTTGTTTATGGGATAAGAGAAGAACCAGAAGAGAACATTGTAAATGTCATTAAAGAATCTCTTTTGAAAAAACTGAACTTAACACTGGAGGACTATGAATTCAACAACATCTATAGAATTGGGAAGATAAATACTGTTAATCATAGACCAATCCTATTGAAAATCACAAGAAACCTAACGAAACAAATCATCCTTAAGCAGTGCAAAAATCTGATAGGGAGTCATATATCTGTATCACACGACCTGACTGTCCAAGAGAGAGAAGAGAAAAAATTGCTCCTAAGATACTATAGAGAAGCCAGAAATAAAAATCAAAGTGCAACCCTCCTGAAAAATAAAGTCATCATAGATAGTGTCAGCTACACATATCAGGACTTGGTAAACATTGACCCTGCTTTAGGGCATGAAACAGAATCTGCTATTCCAAGTAAATCAAATAAAAGAAAAGATCCTCTGAGTCCGACTGGAAAAAATCCCAAGAAAATTACAAGAAGTTATAAGAAAGACACTAGTGGTGATACCTCTTCTAATAAATAATCTTCCATGTTGAATATCTCCCATTCTGTAGAAATTAGGTATATGTATGTAATATTTTGTTTTATGAGCTAATACCATATTTATCCTGTCATCTACTTGTTTTGCATTTGTAATATAATAACCCTGTTTATAATTATATAATAAGTTTCAGGCAATCTCTGAACAAACATGGCTTTGAATATTTCAGAAGATATTGAGAATATGAGTGATCCTCATTTCCAGTGCTTCAACTCATCTGCTGATTTTATTGATGAATTTCAAATAGGTAATGATGATCATGAAATGTCTCTCTTTCATATAAATATCAGGAGTTCGAAAAAATACTTTGATGAACTGGTTGTCTTTCTCAATGATTTGAAGTTTAAATTCAAAATCATAATTTGCACAGAATCCTGGCTAGATTCATTTTCTGGCGGATTTACTATCGAAGGGTATAATACTCACATAATACCGCCATCTACTAATAAATGCGATGGAATTGTCATTTTCGTTGAGTCGAATCTAATTTATCAAATTCTTAAAATCAATGACATTACGTTCACTGCTGCAAAAATTTCAATTCGGATGCTTAATAACGATTACAATATAATCGCAACATATCGAAGTCCTAATAATAATATCAACAGTTTTATTGAAGAGATTCAAAATGTACTTGAAACACTATCTGCTAGTCATCAATTTCTGATCGGGGATATCAATTTAAATATTTCAGATAGTTCCCTTCTTACCCAAAATTATCTGACATCATTAAGTTCTTTGGGTTTTACATCCCTGGTAAATAGTCCAACACGCGTCACCGACCACAGCTCGACGTGTATTGATCATATTTTTGCAAAAATTCCCAGTGCACCATATGTAAAAACTGCAATTATCAAAACATATATAACTGATCATTATCCTGTGATATGCCTTACTAACAAGCAAACTAGGCAACCTAATGATCACTCTGATAATGAATCATGTATAAAAATTACTGACTATGATAAACTGAAAAACACAATATAAATTGGATAACAGTTTTGTCTGAAACTGAGAATCCGGATAAAGCGTATTCGAATTTCATGCAGTTGCTATCAGATTCCATAACAAACAGTACTACAATGAGTAAAATTAATATAAACTCGAAGAATCGTAAGCTGAAACCATGGATAACACGCTCATTAGTGAAAAGTATCAGAAAAAGGGATAATATGGCTGAAAAAATTAAAAGACAACCTGAGAACCTACAGTTAAGTAGAGAATACCGAATCTACAGAAACACACTCACTGATCTCATAAGGTGTCAAAAAAATTGGCTCTATAAAGAAATGTAGGATAATGCTAAAGGTAACATAAAAGAAACGTGGAAAATAATAAAAAATTGTACAGGAGGTGGTATTTCGGCTAAAGAAAAAATTAACTTAAAAATCGGTAATGAGTATTCGGATAATGGGGTTGAAATAGCTAATAAATTCAATGATTTTTTCAGCGTGTCACCTCAAAAACCACAAGAGGAGACTACATCATCTGTCGGTAACAAATAAGACAGATGGGTATCCGCGGCTAAGCTAAACAGTGGAGACGGGAGTGGGTTAAACAACTTAGCAAATTTCAAATAGATCTTAATGGGCGCCAGGTAAATTTAATCCAGATACCCTAAGTAACTCACAATATCAATAACTCACCAATTAATATTGGAAATAAAAGATAAAGATCCCCAATATGATTTATTCAGTAATCCTAACTCACATGTATTAACCAACAACGCTTCTAAGACAACAATGCAATATTCACACTACTACGCGATGTTCAAATGTCAATACAAGAGCGCGGTGTATATACCACGAATTCAATCAGCCATAAATTACGGTAGTAACGACGCTCAAAAAACTACAATACGTCGAGTAAAACTACCACGGAAATTGAGTAGGTGAAATCGTAAATACTAGTATCGAATGGTAAGACAAACTCGTTTGCGTCGCGTGAGCTCAGGCGTAGGCGCATCGGTGTCAATCAGCAATTGTAAAAGGAAGAATATACCTCAATTTCCGTTTCACAAATATCTATATCAATCAGGTATCAATAAACAACTCTTAATCAATAAACGATAAACAAACACTATATCAACAAGTGTCAATAAACATAAGGGCAACAATTATTTAAATATCTCAGTATATCACAAATTTTAAATTAAATCAATTATAACTTGCGTGCTCCTTTTGGGCCACCCGGTATATGGTGTAAGGCTACCCCGTGGTTCGACGGAAGTGGATCACCCTGTAGTACTGCTGAGATGGATCACCCTGTAGTACGGCGGAGATGGGTCACCCTGTAGCGCCACCAAGATAGATCACCCTGTAGGGCACGACAAGCTGGACCAGTAATGGATCACCAAATAAGATCCAGAAAGATACATAAAAAAGGAAAGAGAAAAAAAAAGGAAAACAGGAAAACCGGAAAACAGGAAAAAAAGCCCCTGCCAAGGGGTTTTCTATACGGTTCTTCGTGTGCGGTGCTCTGCACGGAAGTCCTACTGGGACTTGATGAGTGACTAAGGGCCTTCTGTTTCTTATGAATCTAATTTCGGAAATCCTTCCACCTGGCACGAGTTCGGTAACCACCACAAATCCTTAAAAGAGATTGAGTTTCAGACTGCAAATATCCACACCAAAATGACCAATCAGTCTTCCACTGTACAATCCTGACGTGTAGAAATAATCCCCGTGAAGGATGGCACAAATACAACCATATATATCCTACAATCAGTCTGATGGTACGTTGAACTCCGAACCAAGCTCATCGAAGGCTAACTTCCGAATACTAAGAGACTGCCACATCTGACAGCTAACCAGTTGTTGCCACAGTGCGTCCAATGTACACTACAAGCACCAAGGGGGCGCTGTGCACAACATCATAAATCTATCAATTCCTCCACAGCCACTTAAGACATCATCAACAAGTCCATGACCCATCAAAACTCCTTCTCAAAGCAATGCAACCCTAAACAACCCTTGACAATTTGAGTACCCGATCAATCCTCCACCCGTGAACAACTGTAGAACTAGTTCGGTGTAAGTCGTCGGAACGACACTACGAAAGTTCGGCAGATGTCAACCAACAGCTGTCTCTTAACCTTATAATTGAATGTTTACAAGAATATTCACTCCAACCTATTTTCAACTATTTACCAATCCTTATTTATGCGATGGAATAGAAACATATAAGGTAAGTCGTCACATCTTACCCATTCAGTACGAATATTTGAACATTCATATTATGCAGAATATTTATCGAAAATATCAAACAGTATTCAGAAACCAGAGCTAACTAGTATTGTTTTTCAGGCGATATGGCTCTAATATGTAAGTAATCCTTCTGGAAGTGATGAATAACAATCTATGCAAGAAATATTCTTGGAAAGGTATAGGGAATAAGGCAGACAACGGCTAAAAAAAATGATAGGTGAAGAAAACGGAGAAACAAACAATAACAACTATTTCAACCTAGCGAGGAATTTCGGATCTCCAACGTCGATTGGCAATAGGAGAATGCGTAAGTACTGGTCAAAGCAGTTAGTCAGGGAGCATACATTTATTCTTGTACATTTCAGGTATGGTTTTCTATGGAACGGAAGATTCCCATTACTATGATGTTAAATGAATAAAATCAACTTGTTACTGAATTACATTGTTAATATCCTTTGAATAAAAATCTTAAAAGGTAAGGTGGTGTTTTCAAAGGTCACATAAGAGCAGTTTGATCTAGTGCTAAATTGAAACGTAACAAGCGAAGTTGGGGAAACACTCGCAAATGAGATAGTGGATGATCCATCATTTGTAGAAACCCCAATTCCCACCAATGAGTCTTCACTATTCCTTAAACCAATAACCAATGTTGAATTGGGTAATCATATAACTCAAATGAGAACAAATTCCTCCCCAGGGAAGGATAATATCACGGTGAAAATATTGAAATTATTAAAAAATGACATAACTATCCCACTGCTTCATATATATAACTCCTGCATGGAAAAGGGGATTTTTCCCAAGGCGCTGAAAGTGTCGGTGATTACGCCAGTATTAAAGGGGGGTGACAAAACAGACATAAACAATTATCGACCAATATCTCTCACTTCTGTATTCTTGAAACTGTTTGAAAAATGTTTAGCGTATCGACTTTATCATTTTTCAAATAAATATAAAATAATAAATTAATCACAATTTGGATTTTTAAAAGGTGTTGGTACGAACGATGCAGTAACTCAACTTATGGAAAACATTTGCAAAAATGTTGATAGATCCAAAAAAGTTTTGACGGTATTGCTTGATCTAAAGAAAGCCTTTGACACCGTGAGCCACTATAAGCTACTGAACAAGTTATATAGTTATGGAATAAGAGGCCCAGGACATGATCTCATGAAAAGTTATCTTTCCGATCGTATCCAATGTACCAGGGTGTACGGTGAGATGAGTGGATCCAAAACTGTTTCCTATGGAGTTCCTCAATTCGTTATTTATCTGAACGATATGTTATCTTTAGATATTCAGGGAAATTTCACTGCTTATGCCGATGATACAGCGATTACCTTTGTGGGGAACTCTTGGCCTGAAGTTATCAACCGAACAAACCAAAATCTCCTGTCTGTCAGCAAATGGCTGAATAATAATTTGCTCACTTTGAATATTGTGAAATCAGTAGCAATTCCTTTCAAAAACAATAGTAATAATAACCTACAAAACATTAATATCAACAAACATAATATCAGCTATGTCGAGAACTCCAAGTATCTGGGAATAATAATTGACCATAAACTAACCTGGAAAGTGCATATATCTAATCTGGTCTCAAAAATAAGAAAAACCATCTATAAATTTCATTTACTGAGTAATATACTGAATACTGAGACTCTTAAAACAGTGTACTATGCTATCACACAGAGCTTACTGCAGTACTGCATAATAGCATGGGGATCGGCATATAAAACAATTATGGAATCATTGGTTACAGCACAGAAATACATTATCAAGATCTGCCTTCGGAAACCTAGAAGATATCCATCTAATCTTCTTTTCAAAGAATTCAGAGTCCTAACAGTCAAAGAACTGTACCTCAAGAACTTACTGATATTTACCCACAAAACTCGAAGTCCATCTAATGCATTATCTTATGATAGTGTCACAACTAGAGCTGTGTCTAATAGAGATATACTAGTTCCATCCTTTAACTATAAGTTGACGAGATACAGTTTTAATTATCTCGGTAAAAAATTGTACAATATTGTAGATAAATCAATTAGGGATATTAAGTTTCTCAATTCCTTCAAATCAAAAATAACACTGTGGATCGTTGAGAATTCCAACCAGTTGTTGCAATTGTTATATCATCCAATACAATAAAAAGTTGTATTCACATTTTCAAACTCACACATTTTATATTCAACTACTGTCTACCGACATATCTCTACCCCACATCTTTTCAGCCTTTTTTTACTCATTTTTTTTCTTAAATTATGTTGCAAATAATTATGTCTGAGTTCATAGTCCTGTATTACGCGACACATAACACTTACAAACGTTGCACTAGAGACATATTTAAAATTACGGTATTGCTGTTTGCTACACACGAGCTTGCTCTGTAGTAATTTGTATTATTGTTTTGTTATATTTGTTTGCTCAGATTGTAATATTACACACATTGTGGTGCGTTGTATTTACTGTACACAAAAAGCATATTTATATATGTAAATTAATCTATATCACATATATCATTATTCCAAAATAGCATAACGTACTATAATTTTGGTTCGCTATATTCTCTGTGCTCATATATTATATCTATGTATTTGAATGAAACAATAAATAAATTCTATTCTATTCTAATTCTATTACGTTTTATAATGAAACTAAAGGAGGAGTCGACGTAGTAGATAAATTGTGTTCCTTATACAATGTAGCCCGAAACACTAGTCGTTGGCCAATGATAATATTCTTTAGCATGCTCAATGTAGGAGGAATCAAATCTCAAGTTATCAATGTTGGGAATGGATGTCAAACTGAAAAGCGGCGGCATTTCTTACGAACCCTTGGTAATGGGTTGGTGAGAGAACATCTGCGAAGACGTAGTAATTCCAACACTGGTCTGCCGCATATGATATCAACCCGGCTCAGAGAAGTAGTTGATCCAGAAGAAAATTTGCAGCAATCAAATATTCAAAATGATGACCCAAAGCGTAAACGTTGTGTACCATGTCAGAGAGAGAAACGTACCAGATTAACAAAATTTCAATGTTCTTCCTGCGGGACACATCTCTGTCTCCAACATTCTAGCAACGTTTGTCGAGATGGTTATGCAGGTGTTACTAAGAAAAAAAGATTGGAAGATTGAAAGGTATCCATTTACTGATTTACAATCCTTGAAGTTTTCACCAATTTTATATGAAAAATATTACCCATTTTAATTTAAAGAATAACGTTCATTTTGAAAATTACATGTTATAATAAAATTATTGCATTCAATCGTTGTTTACTATCATCCTCGAGTCCAATGGATGAACAGTTTCCATCAGTTTAAGTCGAGTATCTGAGAGATACATTCGCGATCATTCTTGTCGCGCCAGGACAACTGAAAGGTTGATTAGTAACAAATAAATCGGATTATAACAGTTGCATTCACACCGATTTGAGAGAAATAACAAAAATGGCGTCTGTCAAATTGGATCACTATATCTCACTTCTGTGATTGGGTATTGAAAACCAATACACTTGGCAACACTGCTGTAGACACGATAAATTCTATTGCTCAACTCGATCAGTGTATGAGCAAACCAGTATCATTTTCGATAGCATGAAACAAGCCCATTACTGGCCAACCCACGAGAAAAAACCTAACATTTGGTGTCGGAAGTGAAATAATTGACTGAATTTTTTCTGTTTTATGGTAAAAATAAGGAGTGTCGATTATGACAGGATAGAAAAGCTCGAGAAAATGTTTAAGGCCTTGCAAGCGGGCCTGGCGGAGAGTGAAATCGCAAATAAGGAGAATATGAACATGGAAGAGAGATGAAAGAAGAAGAGAGGAAGAACGATTACGTCGAAATGAAGAATATGAACGAAGGAAAACAGAAAACGATTACGTCGAAAGGAAGACCGTGAATTACTATTGAATATTCAAGAAGAACATGAAAAAGACAATCAGATGTACCTTCATTTTTTTTTTTCAAAGAAGAAACACAAGCACTACAGGAGGAAACTCAAGGCTCTTCTGTGGAAAAGTAGTAATCAACCGTCGATGGTGAATTTTCATAGTCAATTCATCGAAAACAATTTGAGGCTGCTGTTCAGGATAACGGGTGTGAAAATGAGATGAAAGTAACAGCTCTCATACTGGCATTGAGAGAAAAGGTCTCCGAAATTCTGCAAAATATCCTAATGAATGAGCAAAAAATTATGGAATAGTCATATCAGCTTTAGAGATCAGGTACGGTAGTGAGCTCCTTCAACAAGTCTACCAAGCTCAACTGAAGATCCATCAGAGAATCTACAGGAGTTTGGGGCCGAAGTCGAAACATTAGTAATACTCGCTTACCCAGAAGCACCTGATGACTTCACCCACTGGATTAGCGTCCATAGTTCTTTCGATGGGGTTCTTGACACAGACAAGAGGGAGGCCTGAATATTATAACTGCGGCAGAGAATTACATTTAAGGCTGTCGATCTCGTTCAACATTCAACGGAAGAAGAGACTGGCGTTCGGGATTGGCCGAATTAGGGCATCTCAGGAATAACAGTTGGACTTTCTCGGAATATGCAATGGAAGTTCGAATTGCTAGTATAACCAATAATAAACATCTGTCAGATATTTAGAAAACGCGGCTGGAGAAGTTGATAGAATCCATTTTCTAGGGTGTGCCATTGGAACCTGGTTACACTTCCCTAGTCAATCATGTCATATGAACCAAGGCAGAGCCAATCAAGCAGAAATACTATTCAATCTCACCAGCTTTGTGAAAACACGTAAATGAAGAGCTAGGTGAAGGTGAAGGTCTACCACACCACAGCCTTGTTCATCACCATGGGCGTCGCCTGTCGTGATGGTCAAAAAAAAAGGATGGTTCTTATAGATTTTGTATAGATTTCCGAAATAAACAAGGCTACTGAACGGGACGCTTACCTACTGCCTTTAATTTCGAGCACTTTGGATAAGCTCAGAGATGCGGCATACCTTACCCCGCTTAATATAAAGTGTGCTTTCTGACAGGTACCGCTTGCTGTGATAACTAAACCAATTACTGCATTTACCGTTCCGGTCGAGGTCTATTCCAGTTCAGACGCATGCTAGTGGGCCTGCATAACCCAAGTTCTTTATGGCAAAGGTTGATAGATGGAGTCTTGGGTGCTGATTTGGAACCCTTTGTATTCGTCTACCTCGACGACATCATTATGGTAACACAAGCATTCGAAAAATATTTACAAATTTTGGAATAGGTATTTAGTAGACTCAAGAAGGCGGAGTTGAAAGTATCAAAAGAAAAATGTAACTTCTGTCGTCCAGAACTGAAATATCTGGGGTGGACAAACTTGGTCTCCATGTTGATCCAGATGAGGTGTCAGCCTTTCTCAATGTTCCAAGACCGATGAATATGAAGAAAGTCGGAAGAATCCTCAGAATGACAAGTTGGTATCGTCTTTTCAAACCGAATCTTGCCACGGTTGTAGATCCTCCAACTAATTAACCAAGAAAAGGTATTGAATTTGCCCGAATGATGTATGTGAGAATTATGGGACTGTTAGTTGCAGCCACCGTGATGTCTTGTCCCGACTTTGAACGGCCATTTTTGTGCAGACTGATTCCAGTGACTTTGGACTTGGAGCTGTTTTAACTCAGGAAGACTCCGATGGAAATGAAAAAGTCATAAGTTACATTAATCGTTCGTTATCTCCAAATGAAAGCAAATTCAGTGTGACCAAGAAGGAGTGTCTTAGCGTTCTCAGGGCGATAAAGAAATTCCGTTCCTATATTGAAGCCACACATTTCAAAGTTATCACTGACCATTTTGCCTTTGAATGGCTCATTGATCTGAAGGATTCTACAGGGCGACTAGCCAGATGGGGTTTGAAGCTTCAACAATACAGCTTTGATATCAAGCACCGAAAGGGCAATGACAACGTCATGCCAGATGCTCTGTCCCTGTCTGTGCCTATTGTGGATACGATAGACACTAACCCATATCTTTTTCCAAGCGGAAAAGATGACTGGCTTTCAAAAATGAGAGATAAGATATCGATATGTCCACAAACGGTGCTAAGATTCTAGGAAATTAGTGGTGCCCAAAAGTCATCGCAAAAATATCTTGAAAGAAAATCGCGACATCCACACTTCAGATCATGGCGGCATTCATAAAACTTATGGGCGAATCCTTTTCAAATATTACTGGCCTAAAATGGAATTAGATAATGTTCGATATATCAACTCTTGTGTAGTATGTCTAGCCCAAACACCGGAACAAAAGACTCCGGCAGGTATCAGGTCGTCCATCTGTTCGAAAACCATGGAAAACTATATCTCTTAATGTGGTAGGACCGTTGCCGAGGTCATCATCAAAATATTGCAATATTTTGAGTAGTTCGGACTTTTTTTCAAAATTCTGTTTATTCTTTCCGATTCGATTGGCAAATGCAAAAACCATAGTTACACTCTTGGAGGAAAATGTGTTCCTATGCTTTGGAGTGCCGCGATTTATAACATCTGATCACGAAAAGACATTTATTAGTCACGAGATGGAAAAACTGCTCAAAGCATATGGAGTCAACTCTATTCGGACACCCTTTTATCATTCTCAGGGTGATCAACATAATCATCCACACTGGGATCAGGTACTATCGAAAGTAGCATGTGCCATTCGTACTTCTCTTCACCAAAGTGCAGGTAAAACTCCATACTACGTAAATTTCGGGGGGGAAAAGTGTCTTCATGGCAATGGTCATGTTTTGATAGACAACCTTTCTGATGCCAAACCTAGTTTGTGTTTGGAGGATTCGTCGGAACATTTCAGAAGGATATTTAAGGAGGAGAGGTCGCGTCTGGACAAGGCTTTGAAAAAAAAGAAAAACACTATAATTTGTGTTATCGTAACGTTCAGTACGACGTGAGGGATAAGGTTTGGCGAAAGGGACATTTCTAATCCAATGTTGTACAATAGTTATCTGCGAAATTAGCCCCCAGGTTTATCGGTTCGTTCACGACCCTCAAGAAGATATCGCCATGGACCTATGAACTGTTTCCAGCAGGAAAATTTCTACGAAATCTTCTTCGCGTAAGGGGAGGGGGGATATTACGTGACAGTTTCCCGCCAAGTAACATTAGGCTATTTTATTCTATGTAAATACAATAATATCAGTTCAGATAGACAGGCTACACTACAACTGCCAGGTAGGATTGTTCATCTACCTTTGATAAGAACAACTTTAAAGGAATTTATTAGTATAACTCAACTTCATATTCCAGAAAAGAAAGACAGAGGGAAAAAACAGCGTGAAGCGTTCATATAGATGAAAATAAGAAGTGTATAGGGAAAACCAATATGTATGTTTTAATAGTCAATACTTACTTGGCATTCCTGTTTTAATTTTTATTTGGTGCATTTGGAAAAATGAACAAAACCTAGATGTTACCTTTTGTCATTTACTGACGTCGTAGTTCGCAAACCGGTCGAGGAAGATCGACTACCGAACTACCAGGTTTACTTCCTGGCGGTAACATTTGTTTCGGGTGAATTATGGAATAGCTGCAACTGTGTTACGTAAAAGGTGACCATTATGAACATTCGATCAATCACCCTGATTAATTATAGGCAATCCGAAGGCAAGAAAGAGAGTTCTATGTGGAATTTCGATAAATAGGAATTCGAAGGGCGGAAATGGGTTGATGAGACAGGGGTGAATGAAAAGAGGGAGGAGGTTGATTCGACGAGACATGGTAGAAACAAAAATGCTTTTTATGATTCTGTTAACCGTGGTTGAACGGGCTGCGAGTATGCACCCCCTCCTCTCTGCTTTGTTTCTGAATAGGATTTTGTTTGGCACTCAGTAGATGAACAACGTATGTTCTGGACCAAAATCTCATGTTTTTTCTTATGGAGCTAAACTTTCTGCAATTTTTGGTTCAAACAGGAGTGGGGGAAACGTGTGACGTCATCGACGCAGGATGGAACGAGTTTCGTAGCGATTCAAGCATTTACGGCCCCCTTAGTACTCCACATCACCGCTCAGGCCCTCTTGCTACTCTTCCTCACCCCTCAGCCCCCTTGGGATTCCGCATCAGCGCTCAGACCTCCTTGTCACGTGATTTTATTTAAAAAAAGTTTATAGTTATGAGATTCGAACCTGGGTCGTCCGCGCCGTAGACATTGTCCTTAGCCTTTACACCATCGTAAGATATTGAAGTTAACTGCGAATGTTGGGTATTTATAGCGATAGTTTTGTCGGGACCGAAATTGACTCATTCATTATACTTGACAGCATTTTTAGTTTTTATTTCCGTAGAATGTAATCGTCATTATCATATTGAGGATAGGAAAATATACTTAGATTTGGGAAATAATCAATATTTCATGTAAAGATGTGTATGTGTTTGTAAGAGCGAGAGGCGCGTGTGACGTAATCGATGCAAAGAGAGATGGAGATCGAGGTTTTACCGGTTGCTAGTGCAAGCAGGTGTTGCCAGTTGTACAATAAATCATTGTTTATGGAGTAATGTAACGTTGCCGGTTTTGGAATTATTCGTGAACTACTCGACGAAAACATTGAAAACAAACATTGAAAACAAACATGGCGTCGAAGTGTACAGGGTGCGTCAAAATACATCATTTAAGAAAAAACATAAGTTCCACGAGGCTGTAAGTTTTCACCGTGCGATCCCTCAATGTGTACAAGGTATCTCAAAATACATAATTGAAAAACAAATATGACGTCGAAGTGTACAGGGTGCATCAAAATATATCATTTAAGGAAAAAAACATGTCGATTTGAAATATGATATTAATGTGTATACAGGGCGTTTCAAAATACATCATTTAAGAAAAAAACATGTCGATTCAACAGAAGTCTAGCGTTCCAACATGTCGGAAGTCTCGTATCTTTGTTAACCAAGTTAGCATCATCAGGAGAAAGAGGAGATCCAAAAGTGTCGAGAGGTTGAGCTTTGTGGACTCAACGTGAGGGCAATGGGAGAGCGAAGTATTCGACAGTGACATTTCAAAATACGTGGTTTTCCGTGCGTTTTCGATCGTTTTTCGTGCGTTTACGATCGTTTTTCGTGCGTTTACGATCGTTTTTCGTGCGTTTTCGATCGTCTTTCGTGCGTTTTCGACCGTTTTCCGTGCGTTCATTCGTTATCGTTTCATCGTTATTGTCGTAACGTGTGTTTCAATATGACAGTCATTTATCACTTAACGCGTTTCGCTAACCAAGTTAGCATCATTAGGAAATGACTAAAGTCCATGCTTTGTCATATGAAGATTCATTTTGCGAATTTTCAGACTCTTGAACGGAACCTTGTGGAACACCCAGCCTAACTTCTGTTACAGAGTAGTGTCGGTCAGCCAATCAGAATGAAGAAATCAAATATCGCTCGATTTATTGTGCTAGATGAAATTGAACTGGAGAATGAGGGTCGAATAATAATAATGATAGTGATAAAGCATTAAAAGCTTGAAGGTGACGTAGTCAGCGTGATAGGTGGTGGCGTGTGTGATAATGAATGAGTTATTACAAAGAATAATAGCGCAACTGTCAGAAGGGCACTGAGTTGTATATTCACTAATAATGATCGGATCGTCGCATACAGCACGTCAAATGAAAGGATAAGAAATGGAGAATTCATCGACAGAGAAAAAACAAATATGGCGTAATGAATATAATATCCAACGCCAAATGTGAAATAACATAGGAAGAATTGAAAATTCAACAAACTTGTAATTAAAAAATGTTGGGTTATGAACAACTATAAGTTTATTCCAATTGCAGAAGCTTGATTCAAAACGCAGAATTTATTGACAAAGAAAATGAAAAAAATCATTGGATACTGAAACATATGATATTTGGATTCCTTAGGGTGAGAAGGATTTGAATCCATCAAAAAACGACCACTTTCGGTCCTCCGATTTCGATGATTTCAACATCAATGGATTCGTTTAGATGTCATGAAACATAATTAATCATTTGTCGGAGCCAAAAGGGCTTTATAACCTATTTTCATTATACTAGCAGCAAAGGACCGATGTGGGTACTCATTTCAAATGATTTCATTTGTAGATTATGAAAAGTATAATATCGAGCGCCTAATGTGAAATAGCATAGAAGGAATTGCACATTTGGAGAAAATCATTGAACACATTCGAAATTAAAAGTTGTTGGGTTATGAACAACTACGAGTGTAATGTAATTGCAAAAGTTTGATTCAAAACACATAATTTGTTGACAAAAAAATGAAATAATCATCGTATACTGAAACATATGGTATTTTTGGATTCCTTAGGGTGAGAAGGTTTCGAATCCGTCAAAAACAGATCACTTCTGGTTTTTACTTCCGGTCGTCCGATTCCGATGATTTTGACATCAATGGATTCGTTTAGATGTCGAAAAACATAGTTAATCATTTAACGAAGCCAAAAGGACCTCATAACCTATTTTCGCTATACTAGTCGCAACAGGTCGGTGTGGGTACTCATTTCAAATGATTTAATGTGTAGACTATGAAAAATATAATATCGAGCGCCTAATGTGAAACAGCATAGGAAGAATTGCAAAGAGAATCATTGAAAAAACTTCGGATCGTTGAGTACATCATGTCAAATGAAAGAAGAAAAATTGCAGAATTCATCGACAACGAAAAAACAAATATGGTGCAACATGTCAGAAGGGCACTAATTCACATCTTTATTAATGATAACTGAATCTCAACGTGCAGCACATCCAATGAAAGGGAAACGAATGCAGAATTCATCGACAGAGAAAAAGCAAATCTGACGCAACATGTCAGAAGGGTACAGAGCCACATTTTCGTTAATAATTGTCGAATCGTCACGTACAGTACGTCAAATGAAAGGAAAAGAAATGCAAAATTCATCGACAGAGGAAAAACAAATATGGCGCAGTATGTCAGAGTGACACTAAGCAACATCTTTGTTAATGATAGTTGGATCTCAACGTGCAGCACATCAAATGAAAGGGAAACGATTGCAGAATTCATCAACAGAGAAAAAAAACGGAGACGATGCCAAGAGGGCACAAAGTTGTATCTTCACTAATAATAGTCGCATCATCACATGTAGCACTTTAAATGAAATGGGGGAAAAAAACAGAAT
The DNA here is from genome assembly GCF_025532065.1 of Leptinotarsa decemlineata. Classification (NCBI taxonomy): domain Eukaryota; kingdom Metazoa; phylum Arthropoda; class Insecta; order Coleoptera; family Chrysomelidae; genus Leptinotarsa; species Leptinotarsa decemlineata. Next base: position 711,802 of record NW_027412596.1, on the reverse strand, counting down.
TCATGTATTTGTTGCGCTATTCAAATCCAAGGTGACATGGATCAATGTCAACGCTGAATATGCATCTAACAAAGACTCTTTGATTTTCTTTTGTTTCATTTCAGAATATGTCATCACTAATTTTCATATTCAAACCCAAAGTGACATTGATCACTGTCAATGTCGAATCTACATCCGGAGATACGCAGTTCTCAAAGCGACGAAACAAAGGCTCTTTGTTTCATTTTAAAATATGTCATCACTTATTTTACTATAAATACGTCATGTATGGCGAAATCAGTTAGTTGCATCCGTTGAAAGTGATAGCAGTGACAAGTGCACCGATTCTATTTGAAAGTAAGCGTTTTAGGTTTGACTTTTTCCTCAGATGAATTTATTCAAATGTAATTCAATTGAAAATTGGTGAGAATTGTTGAATCATTTGATTTCCAAAATTTTTCTCGATATATATGTTGGATGATTTCAGTCAAATGTTTTACATGTCGTGATTTGTTTGAGATAGTATTCGCATATATTGTGAATGAAAACATAAAGCTTTCATTTTTTATTTTTCACAGATGGATTTACAAAAGTTGAATGCAAGTTCGATCGTGAAGAGAAAGCCAAGTATCAAAGTAGTAGATTTGCCTGTGGAGGTGCCGCAGAGGATATTCACTGCCAAAATCGTGAAAGGAAAATTAAGTGAGGCGGTCTTGTTAGATTTGGGAGATAAAGTATCATTTCTGCCCCACCGAGTGACGGAGGCGTATCGTCCTCACTTAGAAGAATGTTCATCAGGAAAATACGCTATTGTGTTCAAAGGGTTAATGGACATTGGGAAACCGAATCTTGTCGTTTCATTTGAGATTGTACAAAATTAAGGTTAGTACTGTTTCCAATTTTTTCTTTGTTTTATAGGCAAAGAGTTTTTGGGTGTATACAATATTTTTCATTCGGGTCAAAAATTCTCACTCACAGATATGATCCGCATAAAGTAGTGTTTTCATACAATATATTTCCTTCACTTAGTACGTGCAGAATTTGTGTTTCAAATTCTTTATTTTGAATGACACTTGATTTTTCATTTTCATTATAAGTGTAGCAATTACTTCATGAAAGACATTACCCTCTCTGTTGCCAAAAAATTTTTTTCGGTGTATGTTTTTATTGAAAAATCGAATTTATTTCAGTGTATTTTTTCATTGAAAAATCGAATTCATTTCAGAATAATACATCAACGTGTGCAGTATCTGTCAGAGTCAAATCGAGATTCAAATCTCAGCAGTTTCCATTTTTTTCAGTCTATAGTTGCACATTATGAGGCTAGAATTTGTCGATATTCAGTGATTTGTTGGACAAACTGGGTCTATTCAATATATACACAACCGTAATGAATTTGGAAGACTTTGGAGATTAATCATGGTGTGTTCCAAAATTCAAGAAAAACACGCCGTTCTGTATGGGTCATTTCAAAGGAAATTTGTTCAGCTGCAGTCTCAATAACGTTGATATTTTATATAAATGGCTTTATAATATACGACCAAAATAAATGAAATACATATCACACACATCTTTTTTTGAAAATGAAAACTTATCTTATACAGGGAGAGTTGTCAAAAATATGCAATAACAAAAAATTATATACCAGATTTTATAGAGATGAAGAAACATCATATTGAAAGATACTAAGTTGACAAAAACAGGACATTTTAGAAATAAAGGAAATAAGTTTGTCTGTCATTTTAAATTCTGATTCGTTGGGTCGATAAAACAAAAAGTGGCATTTTATATCTTGAATTTTATTCAGGACATTATTATAGATGATTGACATTTGTCATTAAATTTCAAGTGTGATATTTGGAAATTCATTTCGTATTGTAGTTTTTTTGAAATTCCCATTCAAAATAGCATCCTTTGATATAGATACCACCGGACGAGTCTATTATGTGTAGATAACCTGAGTTTCAATTGTTCGGAGTTCTGAGTTCTTGTACATATAAACATAACAAAGTAACGATACAGACAAATATGAAAAATCGTCATAAAATAATTCGAATCCATTCAAGTGAATACATGAATTGAAAGATATTTCAACCTCAACTTCGATATTCTGAAACAAAAACACAAAGTATTCACAATTCCATCTTTCATTATTCCAAGTTCATAGTCATCAAAATTGATGCGATTATAATATATATAGGAATATAAAACTATCTTCAAATACAGTTTCATGAATGCACTTCAAACATTTTGTCGTAGTACGGTGACCGGGGCAAAGTTACAACTTCAGCATAATATGAATATTTATTATTATTAATATATAATATTTATTAATAAATATTAGGGAAGGTCAAGATCATCAACAGGTATTAAGAAATTCATTCGGTGTCCAAAGCTTTCGGAATACAATGCAAATAATTTTCTTTATGACTATTCGTTCGATATTAAATATTATTACCTCAAAATATATCGAAATCATAACACGTTTGCGATTCATTTTTTTCAGTTACATTTGAAAAGTGAGTTTCAGTTTGCAGAAATAATAGCCCACACATGTTGGAAATTTTGCCATAGTGTGGTGAAAATCGTATTGAAAATTCTACGAAATATAAGCGCATACATACAGAGTGAATCAATATTTGAAATATGTCGTTTGGAACCCCCCAAAACCCTTCTCTATCGAATTTTGGCAGAAATAATGCTGAGTCGTATTGTAGAGTTAACGTTCGAAATTATGGAAAGTGAAGTATTCAACAGTTTTGCGTGCGACGGTTTTGCGTGCGTTTTCGAACAGTTTACGTGCATTTATTCGTTATCGTTTCGTCGTTATTGTCGTTTTTTTACCTATTTCAATATGACAGTCATTTAACACTTAACGCGTTTCGCTTACCAAGTAAGCATCATCAGGAGATGAATAAAGTCCACGCTTTGTCGTATGAAGGTTCGTTTTGCGAATTTTCAGACTCCTGAACCGAACCTTGAGGAACAATCAGCCTAACTTCTGGTACAGAGTGGTGTCGTAAGCCAATCAGACTGGAGGAATCAAATATCAGTAGAATGATTGTTTTAGATGAAATTGAACTGAAGAATGTGGGTCGAAAAATGATAATAATAGTGATAAAACATTAAAACTCAACTTGTGTTACAAAGTGGTGTCGGTCAGCCAATCAGAATGGAGGAATCAAATACCGGTCTAATAATTGTGTTAGATGATATTGAACTGGGGAATGTGGGTCGAAAAATAATAATAATAATGATAAAATATTAAAACTTTGAAAGTGACGTAGTCAGCGTAGGAGGTGGTGGCGTGGTAGGAAATGTGTGAGGATTTGTAAAAATGAATGAGTTATCAGAAAAAAAAAATGGACAAACTGTCAGAAGGGCACTAGGTTGTATATTCCCTGATAATAATCAAATCTTCGCTTACAGCACGTCAAATGAAAGGACAAAAAATCCAGAATTCATTGACGAGAGAATACAAAGATGGCGCAACATGTCAGAAAGACATTAAGTCACAATTTCACTCATGATATTTGGATCTCAACGTGCAGCACATCAAATGAAAGAGAGACGGTGCAGTCAGTGAAGAGCGGCTTTTTTCTGCCGAAAAATGTTTGAATTTCTTCAAATTTTCCAAATATCTGTAACAGTAAGACAAAACTCAGCTGCGGAACGCTTCTATCTACTAAAGTTGAATATGTGTCGGTAGTGTGTAACGAAGGTTTCCATTAAATTCACTGGTTGCGCCCTCTGGAGAATGTTTGTTGCGATACACCATAGATGACAATATTTATTGTTCATCATTTCGAATCCGTTGAATACATGGGGTTTGAAAATAGAAAAAAAAACGTTTTAACGCTTTGTAGACGTGTTTGATGCTCTATGACCAACACCCTTTATCCATATTCTCATTATTATTCCGATTGTATGACCACCAAACATTCAATTTTATTGGGATTGAAGGGAGCTGATAGGTTAGGTGGAGTACCAAGGGGGCCGATAGGTTGGGTAGAGTACCAAGGGGGCCGCTGGATGGAACGAGTATCGTAGTGATTTAAGCGTGTAACTCCGCCCCTCGGCCCCCTTGGTACTCCACCTAACCTATCGGCCCCCTTGGTACTCCACGTAACCTATCAGCTCCCTTCAATCCCAATAAAATTGAATGTTTGGTGGTCATACAATCGGAATAATAATGGAAATATGGATAACGGGTGTTGGTCATAGAGCATCAAACACGTCTACAAAGCGTTAAATTGTTGTTTTTTCTATTTCCAAACCCCTTGTATTCAACGGATTCGAAATGATAAACAATAAATATTGTCATCTATGGTGTATCGCAACAAACATCCTCCAGAGAGCGCAACCAGTGAATTTAATGGAAACCTTCGTTACACACTACCGACACATACTCAACTTTAGTAGATAGAAGCGTTCCGCAGCTGAGTTTTGTCTTTCTGTTACAGATATTTGGAAAATTTGAAGAAATTCAAACATTTTTCTGCAGAAAAAAGCCGCTCTTAACTGACTTGTTGTACTATATCTGATATTTTTTTGGGGTTCCACCTTCTGCTTCAATAAGTTTTTTGAGGTTCAAATGGACACCAATATATCTTGGAATAATCACGTCGCTGGAATTAACGAAATTGCTCGCATCATTCGATACCTAACAAAGCATACCAGAACTTATAGTCACCGTAAGATCTCCTTTGGTATCTTCTAAACATTTCAGTTATGAGTGAATGAATCATATCAAATACGACGATCCGACTATTATTAACGAAAATATGGTTCAGTGTCCTTTTGGTTGCCTCTTTTGTTTTTTCTTTGATATGCTGCACGTGACGATGCGACTTTTATTAACAAAGAAGCAGGTTAGTGCACTTCTGACATGTTGCGCCATCTTTGTTTTTTCTCTGTCGATGAATTCTGCATTCGTTTCCATTTTATTTGATGTGCTGTACGTTGAGAACAAATCATTATTAACGAAAATACGGCTCATTGCCCTCCTGACATGTTACGTTGTCTTTGTTTTTTTTTCTCTGTCGATAAATTCTGCATTTTTTTTTCTTTTCCAGTCAATGTACTGCACGTTGAGATTCAATTGTCATTAACGGAGATGTGGCTTCGTTCCTTCCTGACATGTTGCGTCATCTTTGTTTTTTCTTTGTCGATAACATTTTGCATTCGTTTCTCTTTCATTTGATGTGCTGCACGTTAAGATCCAAATATCATGAGTGAAATTGTGACTTAATGTCTTTCTGACATGTTGCGCCATCTTTGTATTCTCTCGTTAATGAATTCTGGATTTTTTGTCCTTTCATTTGACGTGCTGTAAGCGAAGATTTGATTATCATCAGCGAATATACTACCTAGTGCCCTTGTGACAGTTTGTCCATTTTTTTTCTAATAACTCATTCATTTTCACAAATCCTCACACATTTTCTACCACGCCACCACCTCCTACGCTGACTACGTCACTTTTAAAGTTTTAATATTTTATCATTATTATTATTATTATTTTTCTACCCACATTCCCCAGTTCAATATCATCTAACACAATTATTAGACCGGTATTTGATTCCTCCATTCTGATTGGCTGACCGACACCACTCTGTAACACAAGTTGAGTTTTAATGTTTTATCACTATTATTATCATTATTCGACCCACATTCTTCAGTTCAATTTCATCTAAAACAATCATTCTACTGATATTTGATTTCTCCAGTCTGATTGGCTTACGACACCACTCTGTACCAGAAGTTAGGCTGATTGTTCCTCAAGGTTCGGTTCAGGAGTCTGAAACTTCGCAAAACGAACCTTCATACGACAAAGCGTGGACTTTATTCATCTCCTGATGATGCTTACTTGGTAAGCGAAACGCGTTAAGTGTTAAATGACTGTCATATTGAAATAGGTAAAAAAACGACAATAACGACGAAACGATAACGAATAAATGCACGTAAACTGTTCGAAAACGCATGCAAAACCGTCGCACGCAAAACTGTTGAATACTTCACTTTCCATAATTTCGAACGTTAACTCTACAATACGACTCAGCATTATTTCTGCCAAAATTCGATAGAGAAGGGTTTTGGGGGGTTCCAAACGACATATTTCAAATATTGATTCACTCTGTATGTATGCGCTTATATTTCGTAGAATTTTCAATACGATTTTCACCACACTATGGCAAAATTTCCAACATGTGTGGGCTATTATTTCTGCAAACTGAAACTCACTTTTCAAATGTAACAGAAAAAATGAATCGCAAACGTGTTATGATTTCGATATATTTTGAGGTAATAATATTTAATATCGAACGAATAGTCATAAAGAAAATTATTTGCATTGTATTCCGAAAGCTTTGGACACCGAATGAATTTCTTAATACCTGTTGATGATCTTGACCTTCCCCAATATTTATAAATATTCATATTATGCTGAAGTTGTAACTTTGCCCCGGTCACCGTACTACGACAAAATGCTTGATGTGCATTCATGCAACTGTATTTGAAGATAGTTTTATATTCCTATATATATTATAATCGTATCAATTTTGATGACTATGAACTTGGAATAACGAAAGATGGAATTGTGAATACTTTGTGTTTTTGTTTCAGAATATCGAAGTTGAGGTTGAAATATCTTTCAATTCATGTATTCACTTGAATGGATTTGAATTATTTTATGACGATTTTTCATATTTGTCTGTATCGTTACTTTGTTATGTTTAATTGTACAAGAACTCAGAACTCCGAACAATTGAAACTCAGGTTATCTACACATAATAGACTCGTCCGGTGGTATCTATATCAAAGGATGCTATTTTGAATGGGAATTTCGAAAAAACTACAATACGAAATGAATTTACAAATATCACACTTGAAATTTGATGACAAATGTCAATCATCTATAATAATGTCCTGAATAAAATTCAAGATATAAAATGCCACTTTTTGTTATATCGACCCAACGAATCAGAATTTAAAATGACAGACAAACTTATTTCCTTTATTTCTAAAATGCCCTGTTTTTGTCAACTTAGTATCTTTCAATATGATGTTTCTTCATCTCTATAAAATCTGGTATATAATTTTTTGTTATTGCATATTTTTGACAACTCTCCCTGTATAAAATGAGTTTTCATTTTCAAAAAAAGATGTGTGTGATATGTATTTTATTTATTTTGGTAGTATATTATAAAGCCATTTATATAAAATATCAACGTTATTGAGACTGCAGCTGAACAAATTTCCTTTGAAATGACCCATACAGAACGGCGTGTTTTTCTTGAATTTTGGAACACACCATGATGAATCTTCAAAGTCTTCCAAATTCATTACGGTTGTGTATATATTGAATAGACCCAGTTTGTCCAACAAATCACTGAATATCGACAAATTCTAGCCTCATAATGTGCAACTATAGACTGAAAAAAATGGAAACTGCTGAGATTTGAATCTCGTTCTGGAAAGGTTGCTATGACGGTTTTGAATGTTGTTGTTGAGATGACTCTGACTTATACTGCACACGTTGATGTATTATTCTGAAATAAATTCGATTTTTCAATAAAAACATACACTGAAAAAAATTTTTTGGCAACAGAGAGGGTAATGTCTTCCATGAAGTAATTGCTACACTTGTAATGAGAATGAAAAATCAAGTGTCATTCAAAATAAAGAATTTGAAAGACAAATTCTGCACGTACTAAGTGAAGGAAATATATTGTATGAAAACACTACTTTATGCGGATCATATCTGTGAGTGAGAATTTTTGACCCGAATGAAAAATATTGTATACACCCAAAAACTCTTTGCCTATAAAACAAAGAAAAAATTGGAAACAGTACTAACCTTAATTTTGTACAATCTCAAATGAAACGACAAGATTCGGTTTCCCAATGTCCATTAACCCTTTGAACACAATAGCGTATTTTCCTGATGAACATTCTTCTAAGTGAGGACGATACGCCTCCGTCACTCGGTGGAGCAGAAATGATACTTTATCTCCCAAATCTAACAAGACCGCCTCACTTAATTTTCCTTTTACGATTTTGGCAGTGAATATCCTCTGCGGCACCTCCACAGGCAAATCTGCTACTTTGATACTTGGCATTCTCTTCACGTTCGAACTTGCATTCAACTTTTGTAAATCCATCTGTGAAAAATAAAAAATGAAAGCTTCATGTTTTCATTCACAATATATGCGAATACTATCTCAAACAAACCACGACATGTAAAACATTTGACTGAAATCATCCAACATATATATCGAGAAAAATTTTGGAAATCAAATGATTCAACAATTCTCACCAATTTTCAATTAAATTACATTTGAATAAATTCATCTGAGGAAAAAGTCAAACGTAAAACGCTTACTTTCAAATAGAATCGGTGCACTTGTCACTGGTATCACTTTCAACGGATGCAACTAACTGATTTCGCCATGCATGACGTATTTATAGTAAAATAAGTGATGACATATTTTAAAATGAAACAAAGAGCCTTTGTTTCGTCGCTTTGAGAACTGCGTATCTCCGGATGTAGATTCGACATTGACAGTGATCAATGTCACTTTGGGTTTGAATATAAAAATAGTGATGACATATTCTGAAATGAAACAAAAGAAAATCAAAGAGTCTTTGTTAGATGCATATTCAGCGTTGACATTGATCCATGTCACCTTGGATTTGAATAGCGCAACAAATACATGAATTCTGCTTTTTTCCCCCATTTTATTTAAAGTGCTACATGTGATGATGCGACTATTATTAGTGAAGATACAACTTTGTGCCCTCTTGGCATCGTCTTGGTTTTTTTTTCTGTTGATGAATTCTGCATTCATTTCCCTTTCATTTGATATGCTGCACGTTGAGATCCAACTATCATTAACAAAGATGTTGCTCAGTGTCACTCTGACATACTGCGTCATATTTGTTTTTTCTCTGTCGATGAATTTTGCATTTCTTTTACTTTCATTTGACGTGCTGTACGTGACGATTCGACAATTATTAACGAAAATGTGGCTTTGTGCCCTTCTGACATGTTGCGTCAGATTTGCTTTTTCTCTGTCGATGAATTCTGCATTCGTTTCCCTTTCATTTGATGTGCTGCACGTTGAGATTCAGTCATCATTAATAAAGATGTGGGTTAGTGTCCTTCTGACATGTTGCACCATATTTGTTTTTTCGTTGTCGATGAATTCTACAATTTTTCTTCTTTCATTTGACATGATGTACGTAACGATCCGAAGTTTTTTCAATGATTCTCTTTGCAATTCTTCCTATGCTGTTTCACATTAGGCGCTCGATATTATATTTTCCATAGTCTACACATTGAATCATTTGAAATGAGTACCCACACCGACCTGTTGCGACTAGTATAGCGAAAATAGGTTATGAGGTCCTTTTGGCTTCGTAAAATGATCAATTATGTTTTTTTACATCTAAACGAATCCATTGATGTCAAAATCATCGGAATCGGACGACCGGAAGTAAAAACCGGAAGTGACCTGTTTTTGACGGATTCGAAACCTTGTCACCCTAAGGAATTCAAAAATACCATATGTTTCAGTATACGATGATTATTTCATTTTTTTGTCAACAAATTATGTGTTTTGAATCAAACTTTTGCAATTACATTACACTCGTAGTTGTTCATAACCCAACAACTTTTAATTTCAAATATGTTCAATGATTTTCTTCAAATGTGCAATTCTTTCTATGCTATTTCACATTAGGCGCTCAATATTATACTTTTCATAATCTACAAATGAAATCATTTGAAATGAGTACCCACATCGGTCCGTTGCTGCTAGTATAATGAAAATAGGTTATAAGGCCCTTTTGGCTTCGACAAATGATTAATTATGTTTCATGACATCTAAACGAATCCATTGATGTTGAAATCATTGAAATCGGAGGACCGGAAGTGGTCGTTTTTTGATGGATTCGAATCCTTCTCACCCTAAGGAATCCAAATATATCATATGTTTCAGTATCCAATGATTTTTTTCATTTTCTTTGTCAATAAATTCTGCGTTTTGAATCAAGCTTCTGCAATTGGAATAAACTTATAGTGGTTCATAACCCAACATTTTTCAATTACAAGTTTGTTGAATTTGCAATTCTTCCTGTGTTATTTCACATTAGGCGTTGGATATTATATTCATTACGCCATATTTGTTTTTTCTCTGTCGATGAATTCTCCATTTCTTATCCTTTCATTTGACGTGCTGTATGCGACGATCCGATCATTATTAGTGAATATAAAACTCAGTGCCCTTCTGACAGTTGCGCTATTATTCTTTGTAATAACTCATTCATTATCACACACGCCACCACCTATCACGCTGACTACGTCACTTTCAAGCTTTTAATGTTTTATCACTATTATTATTATTATTCGACCCTCATTCTCCAGTTCAATTTCCTCTAGCACAATCAATAGAGCGATATTTGATTTCTTCATTCTGATTGGCTGACCGACACTACTCTGTAACAGAAGTTAGGTTGGGTGTTCCACAAGGTTCCGTTCAAGAGTCTGAAAATTCGCAAAATGAATCTTCATATGACAAAGTATGGACTTCAGTCATTTCCTTATGATGCTAACTTGGTTAGCGAAACGCTTCAAGTGATAAATGACCGTCATATTGAAACACGAAAAACCGTTACGACAATAACGATGCAACGATAACGAATGAACGCACGGAAAATGGTCGAAAACGAACGAAAAAAGATCGAAAACGCACGAAAAACGATCGTAAACTTACGAAAAACGATCGAAAACGCACGGAAAACCACGTATTTTGAAATGTCACTGTCGAATACTTCGCTCTCCCATTGCCCTCACGTTGAGTCCACAAAGCTCAACCTCTCGACACTTTTGGATCTCCTCTTTCTCCTGATGATGCTAACTTGGTTAACAAAGATACGAGACTTCCGGTTGGAACGCTAGACTTCTGTTGAATCGACATGTTTTTTTCTTAAATGATGTATTTTGAAACGCCCTGTATACACATTAACATCATATTTCAAATCGACATGTTTTTTTCCTCAAATGATATATTTTGACGCACCCTGTACACTTCGACGTCATATTTGTTTTTCAATTATGTATTTTGAGATACCTTGTACACATTGGGGGATCGCACGTTGAAAACTTACAGCCTCGTGGAACTTATGTTTTTTTTCTTAAATGAAGTATTTTGATGCACCCTGTACACTTCGACGCCGTGTTTGTTTTCAATGATGTATTTTGAGATACCTTGTAACATTGAGGGATCACACTTTGAAACGATACAGCCTCATTAATCTGTAATGTTTTTTCTTAAATCTGATTCATTATCATAAAATATATCACTTTCGCGCTTCCAATTTTCGTCGAGTAGTTCACGATTAATTCCAAAACCGGCAACGCTACATTACTCCATAAACAATGATTTATTGTACAACTGGCAACGCCGAACCTGCCATACTGGCATGTATTGACATTTGACAGATGCAGTCTTATGAGTCTAGTGTTTACAGTGTCCTTCTTCAACCAATAGATAGTTCAGCTAGTGACTCATAGATGACTCGGTGTGTTCTATAACTTAATTTTCAAACCGGCAACGCTACATTACTCCATAAACATTAATTTATTGTACAACTGGCAACACCTGCTTGCACTAGCAACCGGTAAAACCTCGATCTCCATCTCTCTTTGCATCGATTACGTCACACGCGTCTCTCGCTCTTACACACACATACACATCTTTACATGAAATATTAATTATTTCCCAAATCTAAGTATATTTTCCTATCCTCAATATGATAATGACGATTACATTATACGGAAATCAAAAATAAAAATGCTGTCAAGTATAATGAATGAGTCAATTTCGGTCCCGACAAAACTAACGCTATAAATACCCAACATTCGCAGTTGACTTCAATATCTTACGATGGTGTAAAGGCTAAGGACAATGTCTACGGCGCGGAAGACCCAGGTTCGAATCTCATAACTATAAACTTTTTTTAAATAAAATCACGTGACAAGGAGGTCTGAGCGCTGATGCGGAATCCCAATGGGGTCGAGGGGTGAGGAAGAGTAGCAAGAGGGCCTGAGCGGTGATGTGGAGTACTAAGGGGGCCGTGAATGCTTGAATCGCTACGAAACTCGTTCCATCCTGCGTCGATGACGTCACACGTTTCCCCCCACTCCTGTTTGAACCAAAAATTGCAGAAAGTTTAGCTCCATAAGAAAATACATGGGATTTTGGTCCAGAACATACGTTGTTCATCTACTGCACTCGGTAATTTCAGTTCCTTACTTACACTCTCGAGTATTTTCATGGAATTCATCCTTTCATTCAGATAGTTTCCGAATGAAAATTCTGTGTGAATGCTAGTATCTGATAGTTCCTTCATATTTTATGAATAAGGTACTACCATGTTTTTACGTGTTACAGACACGCGAATAAACAGGTTAGTAAGGATTCTGCCGCAATCTGACGAACCCGAAAAAATTTCCTTCAGGTCCTCTGGGATTTTTTCAAAGTTTTCCAGCATAGCGGAAAAACTTTTTCCTGAGGCAGCTAGGCCTTCACGAATCTGACTTTAAACTTCCAATGAGAGGAGTCTGTCAAAATATTCTGTTTCGACAGAGCAGCCTTTACTTCGAGGTTGAGTTTAGGGGGCTCAATTTGTTTAGATTCTTGGAGGCACCATATGCGGATTTTTTCAAACCTCCCGACACCTCATTTGGTATTACTGAAATGTTACACACATTTTCGTCTTGTCTGTGTTGGTCGCTATACACGGCAATATTAAATGATCTAACCACGCACGAGTCCATCGTATAGGTAAACGTCGGCTGTCATTACTCGATTGAGAACGTACGCCAAAAACTACACGCTTCGTAGACTGTACGCGATTACGATCCGGAAAGATATCGTTGATGGTGATCTGGACCGATGTTTCAATTCGGCTTCTATCCTTTCTAGTCTTTCCAATTGGTAACGCAGCGGAATCTACACGACTCCTCTTTTTGTTCGCAGGCTCTCTCTCGTCTGAAGACGCTGACGAAGTTCGTCTTCTCCTACGTTTTTTGTGTTTTGACTTCACCGTAGCCCTAAAAAAAGAATATTGTCTATCGATTAATTCGCGTAGTAGGTATATACAAGGAAAAAACCACTGACGAAGGTATTTTATTATTGATTTCTCATTCACCTACATCATTGAAATACCTAAATGAAACAGGTGTCGACTATGTTTTGTTTATAAGTCTCACCTATATGGCTCTTCGTAGTATTTCCTCGATTAGTTTCATTTAAATCCACTGATCTTTTCCTAAATGTCAAATCGTAGTACTTACCACTTTCTGAATTTAGCGAGTGTGACAACGAGAGAATAAAACGAACCTTGCACACGAAGCACAATAAACATAATGAAAACACGCATAATGAAAACACGCGCTATGTGATGGAATCAAGTATAAAACTTGATAATGGGGTCGAAACCGGTCGTATAAATAAAATCAACTAGTGGTAGTTAGACAAAAGTGTTTTCATTCATTTCATTAAATGTCAATTTTATGTAAAACAAGTGTCAAAAAGGTATATTGTATTCTGGCCGAATTCGTGATGACCTTTACGCCCCTCCTTAAATGGTGCGTTAGACTTTCTTGGGATAGCAACCCCTCTCCCAGCAGTGATCACAAGGGTTTTCTCGCAGCTGTAGCCTTGAAGGTGATATGATGTTGAATTCACCCACTTTAACGGTAGATAGCGAACTAGGTATCGGAGTTGATTTTCTTTCTCGAACGAGGGATTCACATGAAAAAGGGGGTCACGATGATGAATTTACTTAACTCTTGTCTGATAGAAGGAAAAAAGTAACTAGATTAAAAAAATCTTATCCTCTTTGTTGTGGAATCGGCCGCGGTGGCCGCGATATATTGAGGGAGCATTCTCGATGAACATATCAATAATTATTTTTGTTTGTGGCAGCGTATCTTTATCTGAAATCTTTTTACTGGAGGAATTTTGTCAGTGGCAGTGGATCTCCATCAAGAAATTTCATAGTTCGAGATTTTTTTTTGTTTCTGTTTCAAGTCTGAATGTTTCCAGATGCTTTTCCCAAGTGGATTTTTTTTTGAATTGGCCGCGGTGATAGTGCGCCCGACTCACGATCGAAAGGCCGTGGGTTCGATTCCCGCCTCGACTAGATATTTTACTCGAGAGAATTTATCTGGTTGAAGTTGGTATGATTCTGCAACAGTGTTAGGAATCACTTGTTAAAAGGTAAGACTTCGTTAGTCCTTAGCTCGCACAATTTCCTCAACTTCTGAGAGTTGTTTGTATGAGGACGACAGCTATATGATGGAAAAATAGATTTTAAACAGACAGATTGGAATGAAGCCATCTGGATCCAAAAAGAAAGTCAAATAGATGAATCGTCCATTTTCCTTGCAGCATCATATTTGGATGCTCTTTACTGTCATGAAATGATAATTGAATTTTAGAAAAATCAAAGTTAGGAAAATGAGAAAGAACAATTTGACCCAAAGTTTATAACAAAATTTAATAAAACTCAATATCAATATATTTCACTGAGTATTCTGGAGATATCTTGAATTCATTGGGGACTCTGGAGACACCCTATATTTTGTTTTATGGAAGAGAGGATATTGGCAGATTTTCAGATGATGTGGTACTGCAGTTTCGTCCGGGTTTTCCTGCAGCTGAAAAAGAAAGTGCGCCACTGGAATCAATGAAGTCGCCCCGGAGCGCCAACTAATTTTTTTTGTTGTTTCATAATTTCATAATTTATATTACTTTTTTATCATAATTTTAAAATTTCAATTATATTGATGCATTCAACACCTCGGACAATGATTTTTCGATGAATGCTGAACTCTCAATTAAGTAACAATCAATAATCTTCAATTATTCAAATTTGCCATGACCCAGACTTCACAAAGAAGTATGCGGGTATGAATTACCGAAACTGAGAACTAACCGTCTTTATTTTTAAAAATAGAGAAAAATTTGTTCTGACGGGAGATTTTCACTTCGTGAATACGAGCCAAAGGAAAAATTACCACATTCCATTTTCCAAAAATATAAGGTATCTGACAATGCTCCCACAATTATGGGTCTGTCTATTTACAATCATTCATCCAAAAATATAAAAGAAGCCAAATATTTGAAAAAATTCAGTAGATCCCTCAAACAACTCCTGACTGAAAAATGTTTCTACTCGTTGGAAGAATACTTTAATGGCTAGTTATATCATATATATCATATGTATATGAGTGTAAGTGTATGTGTGTATATGTATTTTTATGTTGACTTTTATATATATTTATTCTTAAATGACTGTACTCTGTTTTAGTGATCTTGCATTATACACTGACCATTCCTATACATTTTATATGTCTTGTGGGAAAATGAATATTATTTTTATCATTATTATTATTATTATTATATCCTAGTTGTACTATAGCCTTCGGAATATATTTGAAAATATTTGAAAATTTTTTTCCCTCTTCTTACGTAATGGATTTGACTTGCGTGTGATGAAATCAATTCATTTTAATATTGAGTTGTAGTTATGAATTTGCGATGAGATTGTTGGGATATAAAGGGCACTAGTTAATCTTTCATAATTTTGAATCCCACTGAATTGGAGATGCTATGTATTCCTTTCAACAAATGAATCCTGGGATCGTTACATGTTTGGACAGTTTCAACCAACTATAGTTCACCTAGTTGGAGAATCAATCCCCTCTTCTAACACACAGACAAAAAAATTTCAGTTCCATGATTATTTTTATGGCTATTTCTATGTAACGGGTTTTCAAGGTATACCATTTTTCTGTTTCATCTGTGATCATTTGACTGATTTTCATTTACAGATTCACAATGCAACTTCCGATGATAATGCAGACACAACCTCGGTCTCAGTCCCCACAACACTATTTCCATATGAAACTTCTCATGTCGACACATCAACAGATGGGACCACCCCAATTAGCATAGAAATACTCCGCATCATTCTACCACCTGGGATTGGCAATGCTGTCAGGCTCGTCTGGGGCAGAAAATTAGATGACATGAATTTGAATATAACATACGGTGTGCATTATGGAAAGGATGGCGAAGATCTGACAGGTACCGTATAATGTCCCTAGACTTCATTAAACTTCAAAGTATAATAGGCCGAGAGTTAATATTTCACTTTGTTTAGCAAATAATAGTGATCTGACTGTGACGCTTTCAAGTGAGCAAAAAGGTTTCGTTAATGTATAACCTAATTACTATTCATTGAAGAATTAGGGTTTGATGAAGACGGACTATGAAATATAGAATATATATTTTATTGATTTTTATATTTTTGGAATACATATATACTTAAAGTAATATGGAATAATCATAATATCCGACAGATTTCGGCATGAGATGAATAACAACCAATTCATTTTCAACAAATATAAAACTTTTCTGACAGAAACAAAATCATATTGCTGATGAGCAAAAAGAAAGAAAAAGATGAATCAGAACTGAGATTGAAAATATCCTCCATTAGTTTATTGAAATATAAATAAAAAGGTTCTTTGCCAAAATGGATTGTTGCTACGGTTTAAACATTGTAGTTTTTCAGAAAATTCAAAACCTGCAAGTGGTTGCCTTTAGCGCTGCAATATTTGCAGATTACGAATAACGGTGACTATGGGTGTACATCTGGTGCATGTTAGATGATGGATCGGTAAATAACTCCAGACCTCCTGTACATATATACATAAACTATTAATTGAACATAATGTGGGTACATTGAACTGAAGTATAAAAACACTGAATGAAAAACAACAAATAGTGGTTGAAGCAAACATACACATAGAACATGCTCAGTTAAAATTGATCGGTCCAGAACTCAGTCAAACTGTAATAGGGTCTACTACCCAAAATATTTTCAATTATTCCTCTGTATTGGTATCAATATTTGTTTCTTTAAAGTAACTCAGCAGATGATTATACATCTTCACAGCGTCAAGAAATAAGGAGTCCTTGACCAAAGAGTTGCAATTGTTTTGTATGCTCTGACGAGTTGTATAGTGATAGTTGGTAATCTCAAGTTTCACCAGATGTTTTATAGTCGAACACACTTTCTCCAGAATGAAACGAACCACAACCGTCAAAATTTTTTCATCTACAAACAGTCGCCTGCATGAGTTATGAGGTTCAGCTTCCACACGAGTATCATATAGCTCTCTTCTGATATACAAATACAGACTCCAGCAAATTAAGACTACACATACCTCAAAACGGTATACCGTACCTCAGGTGAGACTCAACCAAAGCGTGATATGCTATTTCCGCAGTATAAACTCTCAATTCTCCGCAATAACTCTCATTACTTAACAGCCGGTGGAAATTCTGCTTTTAATTTTTATGACGTGAATTTCAAATTCTAGTCCACCCTCTGTATATAATCCTAGAAATTTGGCATAATCCCTATTTTCAATGATACCACTTGCCACAGATGAATTCTGAAGTCATATTTTTTTTTTGGAAATGTTAAAAGAGACTAATTTGGAATCATGTTTATCATGAGCGATTGTCTCATTGAATATATTTGTACCTTTACTATGCTACATTATAATGGTGTTTATCAGCAGAAGAAGCAGAGCAGAATCTAACAACAGGTGAAGCGTATAATATTGAGGGAAAAAGGAAGAATGCAGGATTCAGGGCGAATGAATGGAGAGAAAATATGATGACGGAGGTAAATCTAGTTCTCTTTCAGAGACCTGAGGAGCATTCACGTGGAGGAGCATAACAGTGTGGCTATGTGCTACAAGTCATGCAGGCAGGAACTGGCATGTTATAAATGTGGAGGACAACATTATGAGCAAGAATACAGGGGTGATAGGAAGCTCAGCTGCACTCGGCACTTGATCCCAAGTGTACGTGATGAAAGTCAAGTTTTGACAGATAGGAACCAGTTATATTCAAAGTTCTGCAAATAATGTGAGAGAAGGAAAGAAGGCCACTACACTAATGCGAAAGACCGCTGAAAAGCGCGACATCGTAGTAGTGTGTATAAAAGAACCTTGGGCAAGACAACCGACATCGCTATTGATATCGTTGTAGGGAACGAAAAGAGCAGCATGAAAATTATGAATGTATATGATGAGCCTGATAGAAGGATTTCATATAATTTCTGAAAGAAAGAAAGAGAAGTGAATGCTGATGATGTCGCATGAGGTGGTAATACCATGGACGAAAGGGGATGGGATGTATTGGAATGAATTGATGGATATGGCGGTTAAAACGTGGTAGGAGATAATGGATTATTATGAGATTATTACTTTCTTCGTTTTTTCACATTTCTTTCATATTTCTTAGGCTTTCTTGGTTTGAACTATAAGTTCTGCGATGGTAATTCATTCTATTAGTTTGAGAATGTCCTCATAGGACAAAATTGCAGAAACGATAGTTTCAAATAAAAGTAGTTAAAAAACATTATTATTTCTCATTTTTCATGTATTGAAATGGGCTACTGAAAGAGGATACCTGATAAAGAATGACTGCGAAAGCCCTATTATTTTCTTTAATGACAAGGGTGAAAGCTAGGTTGAGCTAACCCTTAGTGGAAACACGCCTGGAAAGTATGCACGGAAGAAATTTTGAACTATCATAGGACGGTTGAGTTCTACTGGATGAGGCTACCGTAGATGAGAGCGACAGTTATGAATACAAATGGAATCAATTGGGGTGTACGAAGCTTCGGTGCCTTCCTAGGGACGATTCCATGAGCAACTTTTCGGCCAGACGTTGGATGAGGGAGAGAGGATAATAGGAGTGAGGAGAGAAACAGCCTACCGAAGCAGCTTTTTGATAGAAAGGCTACCACTGTGGACGAGGTCCTCAGTAGTGAGATGATTCGGAAGGTGTCGGAATGAAAGGGTGAATACATGCTAAAATCCCCCAACGCTTGCGTGGAGAAAATAATTTTCCTGGAGTGTTGAAATGAACGTAGGTTGTGTGGATACCAAAGAACGAAGGAAACTGTAGGACTATCAGCTTGCTGACGGGCATAGAAAGGGTGTTAGATAGGCTCCTCAATGGTAGAATTCAAGTCTGGAGCGAAAGGAAGTTGACATTCTCACCAAACCGATTTTGTTTTCTGAAAAGGAATGAATATGGTAGTGATGATAAAAGAGAACAAGAAAGGGAGTAGACGCAGTCTGGTGATGTCTCTAGATCTTTCAAACGCCTTCAACAACGCGTGGGTAATTGAGAAGTATACGACACGGGTAAGAATGCCAGAAATATCGAAGGTCCATTGGAGAAAGAACATACCCCTGTGGGAACACGACTGAAGTGGTGAACAGAGGCTGGGGCCGTCACTATGGTTGATTGTGATGAAAGCATAGTTTGAACGGATTAGAAGACAGTCAGACAAGTGCAGACATACCTACGCGGATGATTAGCTGATCATTATTGGAGGGAGCTTCGTTTGTAGTATATAGGATGAATGGAAGCTGGTGTGAAATGAATTTGGGGCACGGTAGAAAGAGATGTTGCTGAGATACAATGACAGGAAGACAGAGTGTATGTACTTACCAGCCACAAGAGCTGGTTGACATCGGGTCGTTAGCATGAATGGGGCAGTGAGATACCTTGTAATTGTAGTGTAGTAAGGAATACTCTTCATGGACCACCACAGACATCCGGTCGTAAGCATGAATGAGGGAGTGATATATCTTGGAATTGTGGTGTACTTATTAGTTCTCCACGTCTAAGTACCTGCCGGATATCAAGATTGAACGATGAACGGGGAAAAAAGGGTAGGAAATAGTGAAAGAAAGCGTTAGGATTTGTTGCAAGGTATGTAAGGAATGACTGAGGTGTATGTGGATGCCGGAGCGAGACTGGAGGATGGGAGAATCGGTATAGGCTGGGCTAATGGGAAATGGAAGAATCACCGGACAGGGCAGTGTGAATGAGCAGAAATGATTACGATCGAAAAAGTGAATGACAGGCTGTGGAACGAATGGAAAAATGGCAAGTGAAGAATAAAGAAGTGGCGATGATTCATCATATGATTGAGGAAAGGAGCATAAAGGAAGAACGGACCCAAACTATATGGTGTAAGGGTCACGAAAACAGCAACTTTGATAATCCGGCCCATGAGAAAGCTGTCAAAAGGATCGAAAGAGAGAGTGTTTGGAATGTTAGGAAAATGCATACCCTTTGGTCGGAAATGAATCACTGAATCTGTCGCGAAAGGCTGTTCAACTGCTGACGAGGCACGGCAACTTGCCGGAATGTCTCGCTAGATTCAACCTGGGACCCAAGGAGTCATGTCCATGTGGCTGAAGCGAGCCTGAAACGTCGGAGCATGTACATGAAAGATAATAATAATAATAATGATAATAGGTCTTTATTCCCATAATGATACAATGAATAAACGGGAAAGGCTGAATATCAATTGGTTGCACCAAAAGATGCAACCTCTGTTTTTCATAGGATATGGATTAGAGTAAATGGCGTGAATGGAGAGGAAGTATGGTACAAGAAAATGGTGAAATAACTCTAAAAGAAATGAATAGGTGGAGAAATGGATGGGCAGGATTCGGAAATAGATGGACAGAAAGTGTAGTGGTCTTCTAAATCTGAGCAGGCCACGAAATAAAACTAATTGTTGTCTTCTCTCATTATCTTTAATTTTTCGAGTGTTATAGCACTGATAGGTATTGTAAAATCTCGATTGGTTTCATTTTGTTTTTTTTTCTATTTTTGTACTTTTATCGATAGACACTTTTGAGTGCTACCTATATGGATGAGATTCAGTCAATTAGTATTTGTACCATGATTGTAATGAATAAAATTGGTTCTCGTTCCCCGCCGATTCGTTCTTTTTTGTGACGCAGAGAAGTAGGGGTTCCCTTAACGAGTGGTAGCATTATATAGCATTCAAAGGCATACAAAGGCTTATAGGCCTAGCCATTCTTCGTGTACATGAGATGGTGATTGATTAGCATGAATCATTTGTTTTACTTATTGAATCAACTTTTATGTGGATATCTCATTATCTCATCTCATTACCTAGTTTTAGATAATATTTTTCTTCATCTTCAATAATTGTGCGGTATGGTAAACTAATGAAGTAATTTCAACTTTTGTTCCTTGGACTAGATTTATTATTTTATGATGGACCCATATATAGAAGATTTCAACGTTGAAACGTTGAAAAACTTGAAAAATATGACTTCTGAGGTTGTGAAACAAGTATCGAAAATCGACGAGATCAGCCCAAATTTTAAAATTGTAAATAGTCATATACGTAGTTCAAATTTCAATCTAGATTAGTTTTTTGTATTTGTTGAAAGCCTAAAGAGCAAATTTGACTGCACAGTGTCAACAGAAACAAGACAAAACATTTATAAATGTATTCAATATTGATGGATACAAAACATTGTATAATATAGGCAGTAACAACCAAAATGACGGAGTGGTATTATTCATAAAATCTGAAATATATGTCTCCCACCAATTAATATAATTGAATGAGAGTAACCTTCTTAGACTGAAATCGAACTGTGAAAATAACGTCTTTTACACATCACCTGGTATTGATGTGAACACGTTTATCGAAGAGTTGAATGACATATTAGAAGAAGATAACAAAAAATGAAGATATCGATATCATTATCAACATATTAGAATAAACAAAGTAAACATATCATGAGTCAACATGGCTACATCTCAACAATTATTATTCACACTAGGTAATAAAACAATTCACACACATGTCTAGACCATATAATTGTTAATACAAATAATTATGATACCATACTACCTCTAGTAATTCCTAAATCTATAACTGACCATTATACTACATTATTACAACTCGTTTTCGATACCAAAATAAAAATAAATAATACCAATCATAATATCAAATATATCGAACACATTGATATAATAAATAACTACTAAGGAATATTCAATTCGCCCCCATGAATGACGGCTTTCAATCAGATCTTGATACCAAAACAAACAAATTGACAAATACAATACAAAAAGCAATGCAATAATCTACTATTTATTCAAGGATGAAACATAATAAAAAAAGAAAAGAATATATTACTCCTAGTCAAGTCCGTTAACAGAAAAAATAATTTGTATTCGGAATTTGATAAAAGCCCAACAATAATTTGATAGAAAAAGAATATTTGGACTGTGAAAGTGCAACAGAAAAATTCATAACGAAAGCCGAAAGAAATTATCATAAAAAAGTAAAAAAAATCATTGCTTAAGTTATAAACTAGTTAATGAGGTTGTTTCTAGAACTGAAAAGGGTAAGATTCAAAGTATCGAAAAGATGCTCAATCAATCAGTGATGAAGTGCAAATAGCAAATATATACAATAAATATTTTGTTGATATTTTGAAAATTCAGTCATTAAAATCAATAGACCCAATAATTATAGAGAGGATAGGACTGTGAGTTGCCACTCATTGTTTCTGTATCCAACAACTGAAAGTGAGGCAAGAAATATCAATTGTTATCAAAACTCAAGAAAGCCCCGTGTAATGATAGTGCAGAAAAGCTGATAATAATAGTGGATTATATAAGTCTTCTCCTTACTGTGATAATCAACAATTCACTCGAAACAGGGCAATTTCCAATGGCATTCAAAAACAGTATTAGAATACCAATTTTCAAAGCTGAGGATAGAAATGATGTGGCAAATCACAGAACGATGTCACTTATAACAAGCCTGGCTGAAGTATTAAAAGAGATTGTACAAGCTAGAGTTAACGAATTCCTAAAATAATAAAAAATTGAGGTGTATTTCAAATAGGTTTGAAAAATTTGTTGAATTCTTGCATGAAAAAGTGAGAGTTATAGTCTACCACAGGTTGGGGAGGTGGTTCAAGAGCACACTTTAATGCAATACTGAAATTACTACTGAACAAAAACCATAGGTATTCCACAGATCAACTTTTTGTCGGAGCAAAAGTATTGGTATTCGACAGATTTATTATATTCAAGTCGAAGTAAGACAACACTCAAATACAGGTATATTACAACGTTACACACATGTTTATGAAACCAGAAATGAACAAAAGTATGTTACACCAACTATCAACGAATACATCGGACGGAAAAGTTATATGTACTTGAGGACTGAATTATACAACACCTTGCCATATGAAGTGAAAAATGATAATACACTCAAAAGGTTCAAAACTGAAGTGAAAATGTGTGTAATGAGCAGGCCAAGACGAAAGATACATGAATAAATTGACAATCCCTGATCGAAAATTAACCGATTACGTACATTGGGTGTGATATCCTAGTTGTGCGATGATGTTTCTTATCAAATGTAATATTACATTTACTTTTTTGTTACACATTGAATGAAAAATTTTAATGAAGTCGTAAGGGTGTTGAACACCGGGCAATATGAAAACATTGAATGAAGCCGTATGGACATGGGTGTCGAAACACTAGGCAAATACCCGATTGTGAGAAACCTTGAATTGAATGAACACATATAAGCATAGGTGTGAAATATCGGACAAAAACAGGTTTGTATAAGGCCTGAAGGATTTAGATGTTGAACACCAAAAGTTTGCATGATAGATTAGAATTCAACCGAAATAAAAACAGCTGGAGTGATTTTAAATTGATGTGTATGAATTTCATAACATTTTTAGAAACATGTGGATCCGTTTTCCGATAGTATTTCAGGTTATATTTCCAAATTTCTGCTACCACAGTTGTCGGTTGATTAGTCAAACCACCAACACTGACATCAAAACTTGGCAAGTTGACTTGGGTGTCACACCAATCAACCGACAACTGCGGTAGCAGAAATTTGGGAATCTAACCTGAAATGCCATCGGAAAACGAATCCACATGTTTCTAGAAATGATATGAAATCTAGAAAGTTTAATGCAGTCAAGCTGATGGAAAATAATCACATGAAAATCGAAAGATAAATAGATAAGTATCATTCTGATAATTTCCATATTGATTTCAACTTGACAGACACCGGTAGACACATGTTTCAGCCTATTGGGCATCGTCAGTACCTGGTAGGTGCTTCTTGATTGAACACAAAATGTGAATAACCAAGAAAAGTACCCAAGTCAACTTGCCAAGGTTTGATGTCAGTGTTGGTGGTTTCACTAATCAACCGACAACTGCGGTAGCAGAAATTTGGGAAGATAACTTGAAATGCCATCGGCAAACGAATCCATATGTTTCTAGAAATGATATGAAATTGACAAAGGTTAATGCAGTCAAGCTGCTGGAAAATAACTCCATGAAAATCAAAAGATAAATAGGTAAGTACCTTCTGATCATTCCCATATTGATTTCAATTTAAGAGCCACCGGTATACAGCTGTTTCAGCCTATTGGGCATCGTCAGTACCGGGCAGGCGGTCCTCGATTGAAGACAAAATGTGAAAAACCAGAAAAGTACTTGATAAAAATAGCTGCGTAAATGCAAGTGAAACATAAGTGGAACCACCTATTGGTGTGACACCCAAGTCAACTTGCCAAGTTTTTATGTCAGTGTTGGTGGTTTGACCAATCAACCGACAACTGTGGTAGCAGAAATTTGTGAAGCAAACCTGAAATGCCATCAGTAAACGAATCCATATGTTTCTAGAAATTATATGAAATCGACAAAGGTTAATGCAGTCAAGCTGCTGGAAAATAACTCCATGAAAATCAAAAGATAAATAGGTAAGTAGTTTCTGATCGTTCCCATATTGATTTCAATTTAAGAGCCACCGGTATACAGCTGTTTGAGCCTATTGGGCATCGTCAGTACCTGGCAGGCGGTTCTCGATTGAAGACAAAATGTTCCCATAGTCATCTTCATTTTCATCAGGTTGGAAATTTTTTTCCCTTACCCTTTCAACTGAGATTCGTCAGGAGGACGAATGGTTCATAACGTAAGATGTTTTGGAGGCGACATAAAGGTTCAATGACCCCTATGCCGCTCTGGCCTTGTGTACTCCTTCCTGACTGGGGTATTTGAAGAACAAACTGTTCATTTCAACCGACGTCGTGGGCCTTCATTCAACCGAGCGACGGGGCCTTCTTAATCGAGTGGGGTCGTCTATAGTGTAATGTACAGTTTCCCTAACTAATGGGTTATCATGAATTTTCGCTGACTCAAAAACTCTCTGATTCCTCGACTGAATGGACTGCCGTATAGTTAACAGTTTCAAATCTCTGCGGATGGCTTAATTCCGCACGATCCATGGAGCATTCACCAGCATCCTGAGAAGTTTGTTTTGCAACCTCTCCAAAATGAAGAGGTTTAACGAGGGCGGTTTGTCTCCAAGCACCTGAAGCATACATGATGACAGGCTTGAACATCGTGTTGTATAGTAAAATCTCATTTTTAAGATTGAGTTTTGAATTTCTATTGACCAGAGGATAGAGTTTAGCTATCCTCATCTGCACTCTGCTTTTAATATAATCAATATGATTTGCCCAGGTGAGTCGGCGGCCTACCCAAAGACCTAAGTACTTAACTCGCTTCTTCGATTGACGACTTTTTTATTTTGTGGAAATTCATGTTCACTGAGGATACACTACAAAAACATACTTTTGTCTATTTTCCACTATATTTTTTTATTGTTGACCGGTTTCGGCTATTACACCATTTTCAAAACTAACTGATTATATTTAAATCTGAGTAATTTATACCTATGTTGCTTATATATCAAATCATTTATGATAGAATAAGTGGCAAACCATAGACACGTGTTTCGGGCTTCAGGCCCATCATCAGTATGGTGCAGCCAAATGCAAGGATAGGCAACACTTGGTTGTCAAAATAACTACAAATGCACGAGGCCATCAGCAGAAGCCAGGCGCACATTTGTGATTTCAGTTAATAAATCCTGTGTTTACAAGAATATACATGTATTATTTCCTGGACCCGGATGTCACACAGGTAGCTATAGCTGCCTCCGTGGTGATGTTAGTAGTATTCTTGTAAACACAAGATCTATTAACTGAAATCACAAATGTTTGGCTGGCTTCTGCTGATGGCTCCGTGCATTTGTAGTTATTTTGACAACCAAGTGTTGCCTATCCTTGCACTTGGCTGCATCATACTGATGATGAGCCAAAAGCTCGAAACACGTGTCTATGGTTTGCCACTTTTTTGAGAGCTATGTCCGATAAATCACCTCCTGTATATATATATATATATATATATATATATATATATATATATATATATATATATATAAATTCAGGGTCTCTCAGTCAAAAAATCAAAAATCAAACTCTGCTTTACTTTGCCAAGCTTTCGCTTCTAATGGGAAGCTTCTTCAGGGCAGTAAAATGAGTGAAAAACAATAAATTGAAGATATAAATTGACGTAAAAGTTAACATGCATACTATACATGTATACAAAAATATACATCAATAAAAATCAAAAATCAAACTCTGCTTTATTTTGCCAAGCTTTCGCTTCTAATGGGAAGCTTCTTCAGGGCAGTAAAAATGATTGAAAACAATAAATTGAAGATATAAATTGACGTAGAAGTTAACATATATACTATACATGTTAACTTTTACGTCAATTTATATCTTCAATTTATTGTTTTTCACTCATTTTTACTGCCCTGAAGAAGCTTCCCATTAAAAGCGAAAGCTTTTATATACATGTATAGTATACTATACATGTATAGTATACTATACATGTTAACTTTTACGTCAATTCATATCTTCAATTTATTGTTTTTCACTCATTTTTACTGCCCTGAAGAAGCTTCCCATTAAAAGCGAAAGCTTGGCAAAGTAAAGCAGAGTTTGATTTTTGATTTTTTGACTGAGAGACCCTGTTAATCCATTTCACCATACATTTCTCCAGTAGCTAACATTATCCAATTTATATATAAATATAAATATATTTATATATGTAAGCCACTATTCATGGAACTTAAATGAAGTGGTTAGGTTACGAATCAACGCTTGCATAATGTAGTAAACAACTGTAATATAATTGATATGTACAAATTAGCAAAGGCTAGAAATATTACAGTAAACGTATAAACTTAATACTACCTAAAACTAACCTGTATACTACCAATACAATTGCCCATAGCAAACCTTTATCTACCTCCGTACAATAACATCAATATTAACAGCTCGGAGTCTTGTTGGATACTGACTCTCGCGCACGATTCGACGGGCAGCGACAAAGTCAAGCTTGATATAACCTACAAGCTTACATCCCCGCTTTTTAAGACCGAGGGTGAAGTCCCTCGGATTGAGGCACAAGTTTACTAGCATGAAAAATATTTGACTCATTCTTTCTAAATCTACTATCTAATAAAAACAATACATCAGAAATTTTCTCTTTGATTTTGAAAGGACCTACTCTAATTAGATCTGTTTTATCTTTGTTCAATTTATTAACGCTTTGTACATAAACTAAATCTCCTACTTTATAATTTATCTGTTTAACATTCTTATCATCATATTCTTTATTCTGATTGTGAATTTCTTGATTTTTTGAAAGCTATTTTTCTATTGTTGACCAAATTTGTCAAATTATTATCATTCACTTCATTAGGTAAAAATGAATAGTTTAATCCTGTCAGCAAATAATTAGGGGTGAAACCGGTAGAACTGTGAATTGTGTTGTTATAATCTTTTATACATTCTTCTGCTACGTGAGGCCATGATTTATTTTTATTCTCATAAATTTTACATCGTATTCTGTTTACCAAAGTCTGATTTGTCCTTTCATTTAATATATTACATGGGCAAAAAAAAAAAACCATGAACTCAACATATCTAAAACCACGCTGATGAAATTCACAATGAGAAAGATTTTCTATATATAAAAACGAAGATCGACAAATTGAATCTTATGCAACCACCAAAATGCTAGGTCTAACTCTTGAATATAAACTTACTTGGACTCCTCACATAGATACTCTCTGTAATAAACTAATAAAGAACTGTTATGCTCTCAGGTTTATGGCTAATTTCTGTAGTGAAAAAGTCTAATTAAGTTTATACTATGCGACTATAAACCAATTCAATACTTCCCTCTTTTTCTACTTTCTTAATTGAATTTATGAAATCCTTTGCCAGTTGAGTCTTTGAGGTTATTATGCAAGCGAATCTTGTAAAATGATCCACCGCCAAATGTAAATATTTTTTTGTACTTTTTTTACCTTTGAAACCTCCTATTGTGTCCATAGACACTATTTCGAAAGGTTCCTTTGCTGGACCGAGTTGAGACAATGGTGCTTTAAAGCAACCTATTCTTGATTTGTTTTTGATGCAAGTTTCACAAGATCTACAAGTCAATCTTATGTATTTATACATATTTTTAAAATAAAATTTTTGGCCAAAAGTTGAAATCAACTGTTTTGTGCCTATGTGACCCTGATCCACATGTACATCAGTAATAAGAGACTTTCCAAATTCTTCAGTTATCCATATTTTCTCTCTATTATTCAAAATTTTATAAATTATATCATCTTTAATAATGCATTCATCATCAACTTTTAAGAATTTCTGATTTTCTTTGATATCATTCAATTTCAATAAATTTGAAGTTTTAATCACAGAATCATTATCTGTATCCCCGTGTGATTCCAAAACCGGATTTCTAGACAAACAATAAGCTTCAATATTATCTTTTACCCGGGTTATATACAATTTCAAAATCAAACTGTGGAATATAATTCAAAATCTGCACTAGTTTAATATCATTACTTTTTTTATATTGAAATTTTCCAAAGGTCTATGGTCCGTAAATACAAAGAACTTTTTTCCCAACAAATGAAATTGCCAATATAAAATGGCTTCTTTAATGGCCAAAAATTCTATAAAAATGGCTTTCTTTTTTTTCTGAACATTTGTCAACTTTTTAGAAAAGAAAAACACCGACTTTAAAGAGTTATCTTTCTGTGGCTGCTTCAAAATTGCTCCAACTCCTTCAATACTTGCATCAGTGAAAATAAATATTGGAGCCTCTGGATCAAATATTGCTAAGGCAGGAACTGTGCACAAATATTCTTTTGTCGAATCAAAACTATTCCTACACTCTTCAGGCCAATTGAAAGGTGCATTATTTCTTAACAAATTTCTCAAAGGATCCAATGAAACAACATGATTTGGTATGAATTCCGGATAAAAATTTATCTTACCTAAAAATTGTCTTGTGTTTTTGTTTTAGGTATAGGAAACTTCTTAATAGCCACTAAATTATCATTTATTGGTTTAATCATATTGCTTTCGATTTCGTGTCCCAAATATATTATCCTTTCTTGGGCAAACTAGCATTTATTTTTATTCAATTTAAAACCTTGTTCATATAGTGCTTGCAGTATCTGCTCTAACTGATGTACATGCCCTTCCGTAAGTCTTAGAAAACACCAATATATCATCTATATAGTTTACTGTGAAAGCATCCAATTTATTTTTTCCTATCACACCTGCTAAAACTCTTTGAAAAATGGCAGAAGCAGATTTCAAACTAAATGGTAAACATCCCCACTGCCAGTGTCCATGATGAGTCACAAAAGCCAACTTGTATCTATCCTTTGCACGCACCGGAATCAACCAAAACGCCGAATTTACATCCAATTTTGAAAAGAACTTACAATTTCTGGCGCGTATAGTAAGATCATCTATCCTTGGGAAGCTCTTGTTGAGCTCTTTAAAATCCATACATGAGCGTGATCTTTTTCCTTCTTCTCTCTTGAAAACCATGGTTACAGGAGCTGCATAAGGAGTGCTTGACTCCCCTATTAAACCTGCATTCAATAAATTATCCACTTGTTTCTCAATTTCTAATTTATCTTGAAAAGAGCATCTATAAGGTTTCTTTTTTCACTTGGAATTCTCTTGCTCATATTATCGTTTTTCGATTCGTTAATCTTACCAAATTGTTTCAATGTTGACATTAAATTTTCTATATTTATATTCGATTTTCTATCTAACTTATTTTGAATAAAATTTGGTAAGTTAATTACAATCATATTGATCTGTGTTCATGGACAAACTATTATCCGATTCTAATAATAATCGTCTTTTCTTCAACGCATATTCTAATAGCGAGCCATTATTAAACTTAAAGTTATAAGCATACGTGATGTCTGTCCAGGACTGTGCAGAGAAGGTGTCAATAAAGGCGTTATTCCATGCCTCCCAATTTAGCAAAGAGTTCTGCTTTACAAATACATTATACCAATCTAATGTAGATTTCTCTAAAAACAATCTTAATACTTCAGCATATTTATTTTGGGCAATCCCCACTCTGTTACACTCCTCCACAAATAAATTAATCCAAGCACTTGCATTCATATTTTCACTATTGAACTTTTCAATCACTATATCCTTTATCAAAGAGCTTGTTTTTCTTTCGAATGTTAATATTGACTCTCTGTTTACATTTGACTCTTGCTCTGAAGTAACCTCTTCTAAATATTCGTCATACTGCACTTCTGTATCCAGATAAATATTCTTGAGTTCCTCAGATAAAGTCAGGACAACGTTGTGAAATTTATTGCGAACTTTCAAACTTTTGACGACGTTTTTTACAATAGGATTTTCAAAAAGTTGTTTATGTTGAGCACTAGTCTGCTTATCTGCTGGAAACAAAAAACATTCCTCTTGATCAAGCAGCTGAATTCTTTTCACTTTAACTACAGTGCTTTTAGAATCTGCACCCGCCTCCGAGACAAAATAAAACTTTGCTTTACTATCCATTGTATTGATTTGTAAGCCACTATTCATGGAACTAAAATGGAGTGAAGGTTAGGTTACGAATCAACGCTTGCATGATGTAGGAAACAACTGTAATATAATTGATATGTACGAATTAACAAAGGCCAGAAATATTACAGTAAACGTATAAACTTAATACTACCTAAAACTAACCTGAATCAATACAATTGCCGATAGCAAACCTTTATCTACCTCCGTACAATAACATCAATGTTAACAGCAGGAGTCTTGTTGGATACTGACTCTCGCGCACGATTCGACAGGCAGCGGGGTTCGATAATTGCGATCATATCTGAAATTCGGAAACTTATAGGACAAAGTCGAGGAAAGGAACGAATTATTGCATCTGGTAGCTATTCAGATATGAGAATTTGCCTATAATGAATCAGAATGTATAATGGAGAAGATGATAATGATGTTAAAGAAATTCAGGTAACTACTTCAACGAAGCATTTTTCGTCTTTCCAGACTACTTCGATTTTTGGAAGGATTTCATTCAGAAACACCAAATCGAACCTTTTAGGAATCCTCTGATAATACTGAGACAGCAAGTATCGAAGTGATTATCCGGCAATACGGCAGTTGAATCCACCGAAATTAACATCTATGATGCCATATTTTAGTCAGATTGAATACCAACAGCTTGAATTGAATACTGGGTTTTGAGACAACAGTCGTTCAAATATAAAATCATTCATCAGTATCATGGAACAACGTACCCATAGTGCAATATCAATATCAGCAAAATGCGAAACAAAGCCCAATCAATTAGTTACGTTCCCACTCTGCAGCCTGCAGCTATACAAATTGTAACTCCAACATCTACAAGGATGCATATATGCTGACTTCCTTTCTGCCGTAAATTATCTTTCATACCATAGAGTATTATATAGACATGTTGTTCTATTCTTCAAATAAATATATGTCACGAATCATATCATACATTTCAGGTTTGTCAATTGTAACCTGCATTCGCATTTTTTTAAAAGCATTCAGAAAAGTGAATCTTTCAGTGAATGATAGTTGGTGTGGTTCATATTCGGCAACCCTGAATACGTATTGATGGAGCGTAAAGAAAATGAATTTACTCTGAGGATACATGTTTTTCAACTGAAAAGAATTCAGTTGACAAATGAGGACAAATTCAGGCTTGTGTATTGAACTCAATTATTATATTATTATCGTGCGCTAGTAAACAAAGTGTTTGATTTATATTTTCCGGACAATAAATCAACATCCAACGTCACATTTTCCACCACAATCTACCGAACGGACTAATCCACCGAACAGACTTTGCAAACCCAAGCTGAATTTGTGAGGCCTGATTTGATACCTCGAAAATATATGCTTTTTATAGTATTGAAGTGAAAATTGCATTATGCTGTCAGCTGTAAGAGGTACAGTCACAAATTTAAAACAATACCCTTCAACTCCATCTCTGAAGGTTATAAATTCCTATAGAGTTTCCCTAAAATCAGTTAAGCACCGTGACTCATTAGATAATGCTAAATAACTCAGTTGGTTTATGGAACAGTAAATGTAACATCTACGGAGGGAATAAGTGAGCTTGAGTCCTAAATCTAGGGTATAGGGTGTTGATCTTATCTCTCTTGTCCATGGAATCGTAAATTCAAACAGCATGATGAAATGAATTACATAGTTCAATACAAAACGGCAACTCCACAAAAGCCTCACAGGAATTCATCACCTTTGCTCATGAAAGTAATGTTTTCGATACCTAATGTTAGAAGAAATCTCAGTTCGCAGAAAAACTTTTGATAAGTAATCTCCTTACTAGGATAATTATTTTCACGTCTTTGAAATTTTTACTTGCAACACCTACAATTAATGACGTTCTGTTAAAAATCATTTTCTTCTCCACTTAAATCATATTTTTCCAAGGGACATCAGATGACTCCTTCAAAGAAAAAAATGAAGTCTATAAATGACAAACAAAAATTGAAAATCTTCCACCTTCTTCTTTCTCCAAACAAAAGTACCAATATTATTATCACCCAATGGATAAGGAATCAAATGCCTTTTTCAAATGATTTATTACTCGATTTCCATCCCCAATGAAGAAAACTGTAGATGATTACCCTCCACTCAATGAATTGAGGGGTTTTACAATACGATAATCAATGTATGAAAAAACTGTATAACGAATCACACGTTAACAGGTGAGACCTCGTTAGTCCTTAGCTCACACAAGTTTCTCAACTTCTGAGAGTTGTCGTTCGTATGGGGGCGACAGCTGATTAACGGAAAACAAATTTTAAACAGAACAAATTTTGAAAGTCGGTGACTGAAGGAAAAAATCTACACTCTTCGATTTCCAATTTCAATTGCGCATTCTAACAGATTTTCTTTATTTTCATGGTATCTCTGAAAATGTGATGACGTCATCGATGCTTTATTGAATGGAAACGTGCCTAATTTGAAGTATTTTCCTTTCTATTCGAATAAATGACGTTCGTGAAAGGTCAAAGTGTATGTTCAAATTGATGACCCTCAGTAATGAGACAGTGATATAGTCGAATGACTCTATTTCGAACCGTATGTGTCTCTTGAATTCATCGATATTAGGTGGTCAATTTTTGTACGCTCTACTTTCCAAGTGTCCACATAGAGAAAAATCAAGAGAAATGAGATCTGGTGATCTGGGTGGCCGCTTGATCAACCCTCTCCGTCGTATCTGTAAAAATTCAGTCCCAGTAGTTTCTCACCAATACCGCATAATGTGGAGCCTCGCCATCTCACTATAGCTACATATTATTGATTATATCAACTGGTGATTTTTTACCGAAAAAGATTAGTCCCATAATTCCATCATGTATTTTTTTCACCCATTCCATGAATACTACTTCCGCCCATATCTATTATTTTCGCCCATATCAAATATGACAGTCCTGCATCCAATGAGGATTTTTCTTAGTCTAATATTGATACCAATATTATGAGCGAGTATGGAAATATTCTTCAAACGCTAGCAGAACATCTAATTTTCCGTATCTACTACTAGTTTTCTATTACCATTTGGAAAGTCTCTCACATGGCTCGTTTTCCTATTTTGCTCACGATAGATTATGTTTTCATTCGCAATATTCATCGTTGATTTACGCCCAAACCTTCATTTGTATCCTTCTATCCAAGTTTTATCCTAAAAAAACTGAAAGTAAATTATGTCACAACTTGACTGCGATGTAACAGAATTGATATCATTATCATATGATAAGGCAAATACGTTTAATTTGAATGTAGTGTTCTCGATGAACACTACATTCAAATGATCAAATCAAAAGTCGAAAAAGAAACCTGCAAAAATCTATCAGATCATTTCCTGTGACAGTATTGTTATCAGTTTTCAAAGAGAGCTGAAAATTGGTATTCAATTATTCAATACAATATTCAAAAATATTGATATGGCTAAATAGAGAATCAAAGACTTTTCAAATGATGCACCGCATCAACCACGTTTCCGTTCAAAAAAATCATCGATTGAGTAATGGCGCTTATATAAATGATATCAAAAATGAAAGAAAAACCTAATAGAATGTGCAATCGGAATTGTAAATCTACAGGTCTTAGAATTTTTCCCTGTAGTCAAATTCAGACAATAGGTATATTGAATGTATTTCTTTCATTATCACCATATTGTAGATGTTGGATAAACTCTAGACCTTTCAAAGTTAACGGTATATTCTTTTCAAATCATGCCCAGAAGTTTTATTTTGATCACCATCAAATGTAAGACCTCTCTTTGCAGATCCGAAACTGTCAACGACGAACGAAACCGCGGTTATCGAAGACCTGGATTTCTGCACAAAGTACAACTTCGCAGTGAGCGTAGCAAATAATGGAAACGAAATCAATCCTAACAACATCATGAGCGTCGTCACCCTCTTGGATAGAAAAGCTCCCCCGCAAGACTTACAGGTTGATTTTGAGCCAAGAGATCCTCCGTGTTTGCTACTGAAATGGTCGGCGTCCTGTGCAAATATTGGACAACCCATCGGATACGTCGTAAGTTAGTGTACTGCCGGTTTCGAACGTTAACAAAGACCTCTGGGGATTCGATATCGACAATCTGCCTTTGTTTTTAGTAGTCGAAAAATGTGAATACATGCACGTCCGTTATGTGAATACTGACGACCGAAATAAGGCAGATATGAAGCGATTCACCAAGGCTATGAGAAAATTAACAAGTTTAAAAACGTGAAAAATAGAGATGAAGCTCCTAAAAATACGGGCAAGGGTTTATTCGATTCGGAGTAAGCCCTATAATAATGTATTCGAAAGATTTCACAGTGGATAAAAAATCACGATTTATATAAACAAAATGAAGGAAGAAAATTTCCCATGAAAAAGTCTGAACTCCCGGAAATGTAACTTCATTATTCATAATCTTAATTTAACCCTGAAAATAGGGACCGCGCGCCCTTTCTACCACACACGCGTCACCGCTGATGATAAATTTTTCACAAAATTATATTTTTATTTGAAAATTTGAAAAAGTTAGGTTCCATTTCGAACATTTACAAGAATGAGCACTCGATGAAAAAACTTTTTTGACCTCATTTTTCATGAAGTCATGTTTTCAATAATTAAGAAATTATTACTGAATCTCCGTGAATGAACTTGAAAATATTTCGCTTCGTGGAGCTCTTCCTATATGTATTGTATACTCAAGAAATTATGGGGTGAAAGTTTATGAAAGTTTTTTATTTCGTTCATTATAATTATTTCAATGAAAAATTTATTGGAAATTGAAGAAATGGGGGTATTTATTATGTTTTCATTTTGAGATTTTTTCATTAACAAATGACAGTAACTATTTGCATTTTTTTTCGTCATTTGTTCACAAATTGTTTACTTGTGATGCACTTTTTGAAACCTTCGGTATAGTAATGAATATAACTGAAGTTTCATCCAAAAACCACACCTTTATTTTCAACACTGTTTCGATTCATCAAGCGATCATTTTCAAGAGAAAGAATAATCTTCAGTTTATTCTACTTGAAACTAATCACTTAGTGATCAAAACATAATGAAAAAATAAAGGTTTGGTGTTGGGATAAAACTCCAGTAATATTTAACAAATTGTTCATGAACGAATAAAATGATTTCATAGTTGGGAAAAAAATTGCCATTTTGTTCTAATAAAAAAATACCTTCAAACATTTTTTTCAGTTATGGACAATGGTTATTTTTCAATTATTGACAATGGTTATTTTTCAATTTCCATACATCAAATAGGGGATTGAAAAAAACAGAGAAATTGATGTGTTCGGTGATGTAGGTGTCAGTTCAATAATGGCGTTCTGGGTGGAATGTTCGAGTCTGAACCCAATGTTGGTGTGAGAGGATGATGTTTTTGTAGTGTAGAAATTCGGTGAGTTTGTTAATCAGTAATCTTTCGAATAATCCACCAAGACAGCTGAAGAGGCTAATTGCTCTGTAGAATTGAGGTTTGGTGGGATAATTTAGTTTAGTTCACATGTACCATTTTCTTCCAAAACTTTTATAAACTCTCCAAAAATAACAATCAAGGTGTCATTCGATTCGTAATATCACATAGAAAGTTCAAGGGAAAGGTTGAAAAGGTTCTGAAAAAAATGACAAAAGTTATAAACAAATCAGTTAAAAAAATTGAGGTTTGGTTTTTTGAATATCTCGAAAAATATTCAAAATTTTCGAGTTTACGAAAAAATTCAAAGAAATCATCAAATTTGTTGAAAAATAAGTTCCAACTCTCGGAGCTGTATCTCTATTATTTATAATTTTTACAGAGCCTTGAAACTAGAGCCAAAAACATGTACCTAGTCTGGCTTTCGCGCGCGGTGGACCAAACTGACACAGCAATAAAAAAATTATTCGAACATATTAATAATGGAAATTGGGAAATGAAAAAATTCATGTAGTTTGAAAATGAATCAATGAACAATAATCCATGGTTGAAAAGTGGTCATCCGAATTTTTCCATTATTCGTGCATTTGTTAATTGATAATGAAGAAAAGAGAAATTGAACTCTCTATGTTTTTTACCACTCTTATTTGTAACTAACGTAACTGCAGTTTCGTCCTATACGTGCTATACGTCCTTATAAAATGAACTTTATTGTATAAGTTTGAAAATGTCCGTATAGGACGAAACTGCAGTAGCGTTAGTTACAAATAAAAGTGGTAAAAAACATTTTTTTTTCTTCATTATGATTCCCTACCACGTAGTAACGGCTAAATCCATAATTTTATTGTTGATTGATAATTTTTTATTAACTGAAAGTTAACATATAAACCCAGATAATTAACAAACTGAAACCCTAGAATTTTTTTCACTTCGTAAAGTTACTCTCAATAGACTAATGAATAGATCGCCGTTGCAAAAACTACAAAATTTTGATTTTGTTTTTATTAACCATTGAAAATTGAAAAAAAATATTTTTTTTTACTAAATCTTGATTGTTTTGATATCTAACGATTAAAAGCTAATATATTTTTTTCCTGTTCATTACTTGTGATACACTGTTTGGAACCTTTGATGTAGTAATGAATATTACTGAAGTTTTTTCCTAACAAAAAACCGTTACTTTAAAACCTCGACACATGTTTCGATCACCAAGTGATCATCTTCAAAAGGAAAATTAATCTTACTCTTGGGAAAAAACTCCAGTAATATTCATTTTCAACTGTCATTGTTTGAAAAGTTGTTATGAATGAATTGGTTGCTCATGAGTGAATCTAAAATTTTTTTTCGATCTATACTTATTGATGGCAATTATAAATAAATAAACGGTTTCTTCAAAAAAATATCCATTGCTAAAAAATATGTTTATTTATTAACAATCGTTTTTTGCGACCGAATATTAAAATTGAGGAACCTTTTTTTGAGGAAATTGAGGAACCTACATTGCTATTGCCTTATTGGCAGGCTCGTTGTGGGTGGTAACTGTGTTTGATATCTGTTCTAATGGGCAGGCGTAAATTCTGTTACCTCTGAAGGATTTTTTCTGAAGTCTTTCCTACGAGGTGATTCTATTGACTGAGATTGGGTCACTAAATTTTCTCTGGATGCATGTCTATACTCTTCAATAGCTGGAACATGAATGATGTTTTTCATTTGTTCATTAAAAAAACTATTATAAACGATCCAGGATTATTCTCACAACTTTTTATAGAAATAGAGGAATTTCCAAACAAACAACATTGTCGAATTTGGGACGATACCAATCCACATGAGACCCATGAGCGTCCAATGCATCTTCAAAAAGTCACTGCTTGGTATGAAGTTTGGGCTGGTGACGTCATCGGTTCATATTTCTTTGAGGAATATGGGTCATTAACGACGTTGTTTCACCAGGATGACAAAGCACAAAGATCATGTCACATTAGATATTTTGCACGAGCGATTTCAGGGCATGGTCATCTCACGTGGAGGTGTTAAAACTGGCCACCGAGATCGTGCGATTTGACCCCTTTAGACTTTTTCTTGTGGGTGGCACATGTATGCGAATAAGCCACAAATCACAGCGCTTCTCATAGCCAACATAACTCATGCCATGGGTCAGAATCAGCCTGATTTATGCGCCAGAGTATTGGAAAATCGGACTTCTCGTATGCGCTCCATCCAGAGAAGCCATGTCGGATATTTGAACGATGCTCCATACATAATGGCATCAGTAAATCTTTCGAATGTATGAAAAACCTAATTGATATCTCACACTTACTTCATTTGATTAAAATTATAGGAAACTCCTAATGAAACACCCAATAAATATAAACAGCTATATCTAACAAAGTACGATTTTTGCCATTATTTTTGATACTTTTCAAGATAACACGTCAGCAAATTCGTTATTTCTTAATTTCTTATGTAACAGATGGATGTAACTTTCAAACAATTAGAAATACGATAATGGACATCCATATACAGAATATATTGATCTTTGAAGTTGTATTGCATTTCGTAATCATAACTGATCTAATATAAAATGCATTTGTATATGAACATTGGAGGCTTTTTTCATATTTCCTTGTCTTTTATGACGTATAACTTGTCAAATAATGGAAATACAGCGACGATTAAACCAATGAATATGACAATGAGATGGCCTTAAATGCTCAAGAAGAACGCTGATCAGCTCATCAAAGGATATATCGGTCAATTTTCGGGCTTGCTGAAACTGATTTTGAAAAAGAAGAAAATTAAACTTCGGGTGATAACTGAAAAAAAAATTTCTTTAATTTCCATCTCACGTTATTAGTTCTTTTTTTTTTGTTGCTTGTATTCTATTCCATTGCAATTTCAGTTTTTTTTGCTTGATATAATTGTTATTTTCTGCTAATCTTTTTAATTTTTAATAGATTCTTTCAGGGTTTTCAAATCAATTTATATCATATCAGACAATGGAAGTCCGAACTAATGAAATGCACCACGAAACATTGTCAACCACCTTTAAAAAAACAAAATTAGTTGAATTTTACTAGTTCAGACTTTCATTCTCTGAAACGAATCTAATATGATTCAACATTTATGAAAGATCAAACAAAATAAAAATGATTAGCTGAAATATCTATTATATCAAGCAATTAAACTTATTGAAATTACCACCGATTGAAAAAAAAATTATTAAAGATAGATGGAAATTAGAAAAAATTAGGAAAGCTTTCAAACCAAGTTTCTTCACGACGTTTCGATTATTAGTATCTACGACCCTCTTTGGCTGATGACAGTCATCACCGACAGTCATTCACAGCACGTCATCAATCAAGGATAATACATTGTCTGTCTGTTCACTATAAATGGTTTTATTCAGTTTGCCCTGATTGTCTGTTTTTCTCAAGAAATATTCGTGTATCCATAAATGTATATTCCATTTCTCTCGAAGTAGTCCCTCTCAGATATAATACTTTTGTATCAGTGTTTTCTTCAATCCTCGAAGCAGTTCTGATGTGCACTTTTTGGTATGATCTTGAGCTCTCAGCGATTCGATTTTTATCTTCTCAATTGTTGCGAAACGCCGTCCTTCCATGAGTATCTTCAATCTTGGGAACGAAAAAAAATCACAGAGGACAAAATCTGGTGAATACAGTGGCTGAGACATGATTAAGGTGTTACTTTGTCCCAAAAATTATAAACAAGCAATGACAAGTGAGCAGGTGAATTATCGTGATGCAGAGGCAATAAATTGTTTTTTCACAATAACTATCATTTTCTTCGTATTGCTTCTCGCAAGGGACGCATAACTTGAACATAATATGCCTTATTGGCCGTTAGTCAAGAACTCTTGATGCACTGTGCCTCTATTATCGAAGGAAATAGTGAGCAAGACCTTAAAAACTGATGAAATTTGGCGTGCTTTTTCAATCTTGGTTCTCTTCTAATAATCTTCCATTAGGGCAATTAGAATTTGGTTTAGATGTCACAATCATATACCCATTATTCGTCACCAGTTATGACCCTTTCAAAGAAATCTAGATAGCGGTTGACGTTATTCAACAAATCAACAATAGTCATGTGACGATTTATTTTGTCAAAATTCAGCAAATTTGAAACAAATTTCGTAATCATACGCTTCATGCCCAAAATTTAAAAAAAAATGCCTAGTATGAGTCAATCGATAAGTAATCCTCAGCAACTTTCCTGATAGTAATTCGACAATTTTCCATAACAGTGTATTCTCACTATCCCGATATTTCCTCCATCGGTTGTTGATGTGCTGGTACGTCTAGGGCGAGCGTCGTCATTCACATCTTCTCGACTTTTTGTGAAAAGTTCGTACCACTTGTAAACGTATTCTTGACTCAGAATACAATCATCGTATGCCACTGTCAACATTTCAAGTGTTTTTGAGTATTTGAACCTTTTTTCAACACACAATGCAAATTCTTTGATCCAATTTTTTCGGTAGCAGAAAATCGCCAAACACGCAATTCATTTCCTCTTAAGAAATAGGCAATGATCATTGATATCATTTTTTCGGAAGGATATTGCTCTATGACTGTGGCTCCACTGCTGTCTGTAGAATCCATTCTAACAATGAAATTTCACTTAATATTTCATTTGTTATACGACTCCAAGTAACTAAAAGGCATATTCCACATGTTAAATTTTACCTATTCTATAGGCATTCATGTATAATTTGAATTCATTGTTATATAATTTGTTTTATTCTTTCAAAAACTATTTTCTTTTGGTCTCTGACTTCAGTCTACATCACCTGAAGAAGGTTTTACTCAGATGGATGAGTCAAAGTTTCCGAAGAAAACTACAACCGTTCTTTTTTCTGGAAAGGTCTCATCGACTTGAAAGTGCACCGTTTTTCTGAACGGATTGAACGGTTTTGGATAATTTCTTTCTAGATCAAAAACCCAGCTTAGTCAACACGGAGGCGGTATAAATGTTATTCAGGTAGTCAAAAAAAACGCCTCATATTGATAAACCTTTTTTAGTACCTTCACGTCAAGTTGATGCATCTGTTCCAGAGCCTTCTTCACCATTCCAAAGGAGTAAAGTGAGATTGAAGTTACAAGCATATTTGAAATAGCAACTTTTTGTTTTTGACAGTTCTGGCAATCAGTTTTGTTTTACTTGTAAGGAAGAGAGTCCACCTATTTTTAAAATAATTTCCTATGATAAATTTGTTATTTCAATACACAACCTGAAAAACTTCTCTGCTAGCTAATTTAACATCCAATAGTTTCAGTAGCCGAGCCTTCGGAGTAGAAACTAGTTTTATCACGGAGCTATTTTCATACGTAAAACTGAAAACCATTAACCTTCATAAAATTAGTTGAAAATATCTCTCTGAGTTCATATAAACCGTGTTCCAGGAAAACATTTCTGTAATGACTCCGGAAATTATCAAATAATATCTTCGCTGGGACACAGATGCTGCATCCGGCATTCCGTTCGTTTGAGGGAGGTAATCAAAACCATTTTCAGACAAAAATGCTTTTGCATCTGATTGAAAGATTGGAAATGAATAAAATATTAGGGAAATTCATAGGGAGAAATTGAATCGAGTTGTATTTTGAAAAGTAAAATTTTTTAGCTCAGAATTCGAATTAGGCATTTCCATCCTTACTTTCAGTCATGTATCAATGTTTCATCTGTATTATTCAGTTTTCTCGGGAAAAATTTCAATAATTAAAAAAATGGTTCGTGCAATGATATATTAGGAATTGTTTGGAATAGGGTCTTTGCCACTGTACATAGTTCCATGCCATATTTCGCGACCTTCAGCCTTTTGATAGCTTCTGGAAGTCTAGTGTTAGTACTGTTTCTGAGTCTGCAGCTGGTAGAGGGAATCTTCCTGCACCATCTGGATGCGCAAAAGATGAATATTCCTATATCTTCATTAACATTCATGTGTCTAATACGTTTTGAGGTGTTAAAAATAATGGTTTGGTGTTGGGATAAAACTCCAGTAATATTCTAGATTTCTATGGCTGGGATTTAATGAATGAATGTGATCGATGTCATTGTCATTCTCATTTGTGACATGTAGTCGTGATTTTATGATTAAATTGAGCGCTCAATCTTGTAATAAGGCAAGGGCCTTATTCCGAAATATCGTATGTATGCCATTGGGAATGAGAG
Organism: Leptinotarsa decemlineata; assembly: GCF_025532065.1. NCBI lineage: Eukaryota > Metazoa > Arthropoda > Insecta > Coleoptera > Chrysomelidae > Leptinotarsa > Leptinotarsa decemlineata. The sequence goes on along the minus strand of NW_027412596.1, from coordinate 669,440 downwards.
TCTTCCATGTAATTGAAATTTTACTCTTTCATATACTATATTATGGAGCGATCCTGTGAGTAATGTGTGATTTAATTCCAAAACGAATGTTTGTAGTACAAACTGAATATAAAAAAATGTTTTTCCTACAGATCAATGTTCATATGAAAGTAGTTGTTTCGAAAGTATTTTTTTTTTCGTGTAATTCAATGTTTATATCAGATTAGTTATTTCGTGAGGGTTTTTTCTAACAGTTTGTATCTGAAAGTTACTTCTTTGCGTAACCTACTCATCTTTGTATACAGTTAATTGTGAAATTGATTGCTTCCTTCCTTTCCCGAAGGTACTTTAAAAAAAGTGGTTGGTGGTTGTCTTGGACAGACAACGTTTTTCTGACAGGGTGAATGTTATTAATATTTCAGTAATATATTTCACCAATAATTTGAAATTATTTTCGAATAATCCACTATGATAAAAATGAATCCACTATTCCATGTGCCTTCTGAAATGATCATGTTGTAAAACTGAAGTTTTCATAATTTATTTCGTGAATATAATTTTTGTACGCGAACTTCCAGAATTGTTTCTTCAGAACGATTATTCGAAATCTCTTATTTATAAATCACTCTTTATTCTTCAACATCCGAACTTCAATTAACAATAATATTTTTCATGATGATAATAATATCAATAATTTGAATGATAATAATGACAATTATTATCCTTGAATATCACAACTCAATAAGTCTTTTCTACAATCTTTTTCAGCCAATTTGAATATTATGTGGAATTAGCTTTCAGAAATCAGAAGAATATGTGCTCCATTGCATCCCTTATTCTAGTTTTGAGAAAAAAACATTAGACAAACTAGTATAACATTGAAAGATCGTATTACTTCTCACAAGAGTGATTTTAGGTGCGATACACCAATCTGCACTCTTCCGGAATACACAATTGACTGACATCATAGTTTTTCCTTAGTCAGTGTGAAAATGTTTGACTCGGAATGCAATTTTCAAGAAATAACTCTCTAAGAAATGTGTCATATTTTTCAAGATTCCGAGCAGACATTGAAAGTCTGAGCCGAAGTATATTGAACCAACCTAAAAATTGATGGAGTTTACCACAAACTTATATAATACTAACTATTTTGAATTCGCACATAATACAATTGTTTCGGCGTTTTTTTTTATTATAAATACTCTTACATTGATCCTCCTTTTTCATGTCCTTGAGTCTTTCAATTTTCATTCTAATTTCTATGTCCTACGGTGATGCCACTTTTATTCAGATAGAATGGGATGGAAGAAGTTTTTTATCCAGGATACAGGAAAACGCTACAGTAGCGGTGTTTATCAAATATATACCTTTAGTACACTAATTTCTTATAGTGCAGACGTAAGAAGTCTCCTCTATTCGGTACTTCCGACAAGATATCGAGGCTGTAACAAGGTATACATACAAAAATCATAATATGAAATCAACAAAAAATAGTTTGCCACCACTAGTCACCAAAAGTACACTTTCACTTTTATTAATAGAAATCATCCGTTTTTGGATAATTGACAGTTTTATGTTGTTTCCAGGAATTTGCTTACAACTGGTAAATATCATAAGTTCAAATGCAATATCGTAACTTACTCCAGTTCATTCCAATAAATGATCATTATGTACTTCTGTTTGAAAAAATCTGTTTAAAATCTGTTTTTCCGTTAAACAGCTGTCGGAATCCATCCGAACGATGAACCATAGAAGTTGAAACTTGTGCGAGCTGAGGATTAACGAGGTTTTACCTTTCAACGTGTGATTCCTAACACGCCAATAATAACGATATTGAAGTCTGTTCACGAATTCCTTTCTTATGAAATATTTGTGGAGTGATTTCGTTGCGCACCTCTTATTCTGAACTTTAATTCTGAAATTTGCTGCGGTTGTATATTGTACTCTATAGATTACTTGTATCTATTGAAAAAATCTAAGAGCGTCATATCAGGTGATCTATCGCACCAATCCAACAGACAACATCGGTCTATCTATCGAATTCAGCAAGATAGGGCACCTCCCCATCATGACAGGTTATTTCAAAATTGGTTGCATGACAATTATCCAATCTGGCGGATAGGCAACTGTAGTACCTCAGAAACGCCCGCTAGATATGGTTCCCCCAGATTATTTGTGGATATGAATGAGGTGTACATTACAGAATCGTGATCCATTTCTCATGTGAGGTGCTTGTAACCAAATTTCTCCAGAAACATTCCGTATTGTGGGAAATATATTTTGAAACATTCATAATGGAATAAGCATTTTCTATCAATATATCTTCAAGAAGTCTGATATTTTTTTGCCTAAGGAAAGGGTGAACTAACTTTAGAATTTTTTTCCCAGAGTATGGAATTAACTTTTACTGTCCACAAATCAACAGCAGAATTTATGTAGTAATAGAAAAAGATACGAATATCTAATTATCGAAATCCTTAGTTCAGCGAATTTAAAAACCAACTGAGAATGTGCGTACATATTCACACTGCCCTTTGGAATATCACTGAAAATATTTCATGTAATAAACCATTCCTGACAGTTTTTATCGCTTGCACGCAACATTAGGCATGTAGGTACATTTCTCTTGGGTGTTACTAACCATTTCAGTAATGACAGTTGAAAGCAGTTGAACGAATTTCTCCATCAAATGTAAAATGGTAATACAGAGGTAGATGACTACATTACTTATCGGGTATATACTCTTCTGTGAAGTAAATTGCCTGTAACCAATGGAGCTCCACTGAGCTGCAAAAAGCACATGATTATGTGAATCTGAACGATTAGGGATGTTACCAATCGCACATTAGGACTAAATTCAGAATTCATCATTTGTAAATCAGGAATTTTCAGTGAGAATAAAATTGTATCAATAACTAAATTTTGTTCATAAATGAAAAATATGATAGAAAAATTCATATGATAATCAAAGGATCAAGCATGGCGACTTCCGTTATGAAGACAATATTTCCACTAGGATGGACATAAATTTGAAAACCAACCAACCAAGTTTCAACATCGATCGCTAAATGAGAACTCACTTCCTAAATATCTCTACAGTTTCAACTCAAACAGTAAATTAGGTCACACCAGAGGGTGAATGTGATTCAATAGAAGAGTTTGTTACATTATATAATAATAGTAATACGCTTGTGGTATCGTCAAGTTGTCAGTTGCAAGTATGTAGAGATGGACGATATTCAACTAGGCGATACAGGTCTAACTACTCGATAACAGAACGCATTTGTTTAATAGATGAAGTTTAAGTTTTTCGACAATACCCTTGATGAAGTTCCTCGTAATCTAATGAATAAAAACGAAAAAGTTTTCTATATGAAGTAAGTGGTGACATTTAAAGTTCAAGAAACTGTGAGGCTAGGATGAAACCAAATAATTGGCTCTCAGGACAAAACATGAATTAAATGAAACATGAATAACACAAAAATGCAAAGTATTTCCCGAAAAAATTTTTCATTCATGCCTCTATCAACATATCTACATATTCAACCTCACACGATATGCTGAATTTTCATTTTATGTTTCACATTTGAAAGACACGGGTTAAATATAACACGAATGAATTTTATAATTATCATTCAATCAACTGAAAACTTATACTAAATAACTGATTTAAGATTATCAACTATTTATAAGATATAGATCATAGTGAATCTTAAAATTATTAAAACCAATCGAGTTGCGTGATTTCGATTGAGTTACAGGCACACTGCTGTTTGGATCGAATCTTTCCTGCACTGATGAAAGGTAGTACCTCGAAACCGGTCTGTAGGGGATATACTTGATTGATTTCTGAGTGATCCTACTGCTGAATTGAAGTATTTTGAGTCAGACGCGTTGTTGTTGTTGTTGAAATCAATTCATCTGGATGGTTCACTCTCCTCAAAAATTGATATTCCCGTGAACTGTACGTGATTATTTGTAATAATTCTGTTTCAGATTTCAGCATTCGAAAGGAGCTCATCCCGGTACACCATTGTCACTTTGCCTGCCAGCAAAAGGGTGGATTACGTTCACCATTTCAAAGTAAATTACGGTGCGAAATTCGACATCAAAGTATCTACGAACGTTGCCGGTTCACAAGCCTCAGAAACTGTGACATACAAAGTTCCAAACTTCCTACAGCCTTATAAAGTCAGGGTTACATCGAATCCAGACGGAGCATTTATGATTTATTGGAAGGAACCCTTTGTGCCCTACTATATTGACAGGGTCTATTATGAGGTGAGTTTACACGTCAAGAGAAATATGTAAAGTTATTGTGGTACAAAAGTCAGTTATCTGACTTTATATGATTTTTTTTTCTAATTTTTGTTTCGCTTCCATATTTTATTTATCATGGGTTTAACAAATTAAATTGATACTTATAATGTCAGAATTAACATATATAAATTGTTATATTTTTCATTTCAGTTTTTCATATAACTATTCAAAACTATTAGATAAGATCAAATGGGGTCAATGCCCATTGCTTGATAATAACCTGTTTTGTCTATTTCAGGAAGTAGCAAATTGTTATTGAAAATTATATTTCCCTTCACTTCCGCCGCCTTAGTTAATTTCATTCTTTACTAGCTTTCGTCTTCAGATTCAGGTTTCCTCATATTTTCTAAAGAAAAAGTTTATATTCATATAATAACTGAAGTTTCAGTTAAATAAATATAATTTTCATAGTACTTTTTTCAACAAATGTCCGACATAATTCTTTGACTGACATAACCTTGTCATTGCTCTGGGTTTTATTGCTCCAATATAAATCACCAATAATAGTTTTTCATGATATGTTCTATGTACAGGATGCGATTCGATAATTTTTTTATATGTATTGATTGATTTGAAACTGGAACATTCCAATGAAACATAAAATATAATGTTTTTATAAATTAGAATAGCTTTCGAATATTTGGATTTGATTTTCGAATTCAACCAAACAGATACTTTACAAATAAACTAAACTGAAAATAACTCCTTTTGAACCAAAACTTTGATTTGCTTTCTACCACCAAACATTAAACCAGGTTGCTAATCTGTGTGAAATCATCAATTGTTTTCATTTTATATCGACGCCAAAACAATGAGTGAAATAGTATCGAAAGAAATCATTCCATAGTTTTGGAGTTGAGAAAGTTGATAACATTTAGATAAAAGTTCATCTTGAAAATTCACTCTATATCATCATAATTATTCTCACTTGAATATTTTAATTCAACTCTGAAGCTGTAAAATTTCTTCTCAATTTTCAGTAATATATAAACGAACAAAGTGAGTGAAGGTGAGCACTTTCATTCGGATTTGATGTTAAATTTGAGATTTGTAATTGATTATAAACTTCTACGTTTCATATGAAAACACTAACTCTTCTACTACTAAAAAATATATTCATTCAAATATTTTTTCAAATATATATTCAAATATATTTTCAAATATATATTCAAATATATTTTATAGAGCTATTTTTCGCAACTTCTATAGCTTTTTGCATCTCAATTTTTGTGTTCTTCCAGATTTGTCAACAGCAAAAAGTTTCCACATGTTCGTCCGCATTCGATTCCTGAAACAATCATTTCACAAACTTTTTTATATAGTTGAACGAAGTTGTAGCCAAATTAACCGAGCAGTATTTTTATTGTATTTTTTTCGACAAATGTTTGACTTGTGTCTACAAATATTTCTTCTTTAAGAACCGATTCAAATATGTCAGACAACAAATATAAAGTGAATCTTACCTTTACAGACAAGTGAAATTCGCAAACAAATTTATTAAGCGCAAACAAATCACAGTTGAACACATAAAAATTCACACATCGAGAAGTTTCATTATATATGTATTGATATTGTTATTTGAAGTAGACAACGAGTTTTGGAGTCATAAGAGTTAGTCTATATGAATCCTATCTTTCTCTTAAGAGTTGTGTGCTGGTCCATACTGGTAGAAAAATATACTTGCTTCACACGACATCAGAACTTGTGTTGAAGCTGGAGAGAATACCTTCAATTTTAAGTACGACTTTCCGGGTGTATTTACTTTGTAATTAGTAATATAAGAAAATATTCAAAGTATATTAGACATCAAAAATGGAATATTTTAACTTTTGATAGACCTTAAATAAAAATCTTGTCTAGAAATTGGTCAGAATTACAAATATCCCGTCTATTGATGAATGTTACAAGTTTAGGCTTTCATTGAAAGAATTACGTGAAATATTTGGATGCGTTACTGGAAAAGAAAATAATGTTGAAATTGAGTTAAAAATAGGGAGAAAAATTAATGAAAAGAGGATATAAGATTGAAAAATTCAAGGACATTTGTAACCTAAAATTAAAATTATTTTATAAATAAGGTTAACAGTAAGAAATATCGAAATGAGATGGGGAAAATTGAAAAAAAATAATTTCAATCCAAGCTAATTGACGACATTTCAATTGTCGAATGAAAAGTCATGAGATTCCAAGCCAGTTCACGACATTTCGATTATTAGTATCTACAATCGTCTTATGTTGATGACTGGACTGATTCCTCCGAGAGATGACTATTTATGGGTCGTTCGAGTACTTTCACTTATCCCCGCTTTCCAGTGAAGTGGAAGAAATGGAAAGCAGGGATAAGTGAAATATTGTCAATCACCTTCAAACAAATTTCAATTGTCACTATGCACAATCGTTTTCGGTTGATAACCAGTTATCACACCAAAACGGCTGAATCGATTTGGAAGCGGTTTTCATTATTGTATTCTAATGAGCTTTACTCAGCACTTATCGTCAAATTCGTTCATAAATGAATATCATTTGAGAAATCATGTTAAGCATTTGCTCTGTAATAATACTATAATAATTCTGTTCAATTAAACTTCAATTGATAACCTATTTATTTTGTACAAATTAATATTGAATATAATTGAATATAGGATGAGAAAAATAACTTTCGTCCAATTTCTACTAAGATTTTTATTTGTTGCGACCGGTTTCGGTTCATCAAACCATTCTCAAGTGAACTGGTCATAACAAATAAAAATCTTAATAAAAATCTTTATACATATGTCTTGCTACTACCGGTATAGTTTGCCAATGTGTTTCAACTCAATTTCATCTAGGAATCGCTTCTAACTGGCATTATTTATGTGAGTTCACATATCAATTTCAGTGAAATGAGATCTAAAAGAACATCCACATGTTTAGATGTGGTCGATAGTACAAATGGTAATCTACGAGTAAACAAAAGAGAGGACGCACTCTATCTCGGAGCTGATTGAAGAACCCTCTTATCCAATACTAAGATTATTTTCAGGGTCAAAAACACAAGCACTACAGAAAAATCATCAAGGCGCTCTTGAGAGGTACCTGTGCGAAAGTTGCGATTCACGTTGGACTTGAATCGCTGGAATCTAAATCCATTTGGAAAAACGTTGTCAGGATGTTTATTCGACATAAACTAAGTTGTTCAAATGAAAGAATTCTCCAACAGTGAAGTTCAAAGTGTATTGAGTTGAAACTCGAAACTATGAGCAGCCACAGGGTATGCTGTGGCTGCTCATACATGTGAATAATGCTTCAAAGAAGGTCAGATCTGAGCTCTATAAAGAATGAGAAGTTGCCGAGAATATTAACTTAACGCATCACCTATATAGAACAGAAATCCATATGCCGCCAGTCAAGTGAGGAAAGCCATTAATTTTTTCATTTCATATTCAGACTCCCACCAGCAATCTTTCAAATGCAAAGATAACATATAAGAAAAGAAAAACTTTGAAAATTTGAAGTCTCCAAGGCTCTGTTTGGGGACTCATATATTTATTGTACTATAAAAAATTAAATGTAGCCTAATCAGATGATTGTACTACATTACATAAAAAAATGAATGTCATGATAAGTGTTCTGATAGGTTCATCAAAAAAAGAATAAGTGCAAATTATCTCATAAATGAACACAAAGCAAGGTACCTCAAATTTCACACAGAAAAAAAATCTCTAGATCAGGAGTCTATCAAAGCGCTGGATTCATTTGTACCTTTTGAGGAAAATGGTAACACTATATGCACAAATATTTCAAAACATTATATATATTTCACGAGATAACTGTCCCAAAAACTGGCATCGCAGACACTGTGTACTGGGTACCGTAATACTTGGATTATTTCTAGTATCACGGTTTACGGTATACACATATGCCACATATTGAAATACATTAATGGATGGTGGGAGATCTTCATGGAAAATGATAAATAAAATTTTCTGTTTTTATACCACTTGTATTTGTAACAAATATCACTGCAAAACATATAGGAATTTGTATTTTTATTTTTTGTACCTACATATTGAAATGTTAATGCTACATGACGAATATAGCTAACAAGTACCTGACAACCGTGCACAGAATGCTCCTATTAGGACGCCCAGAAGGCGTTTGCAGCTCACGCAGTTAAGTTTCAAAAACATATCTTATAAAAGAAAATGTTTGGCTTTCTACTACTCCATCTTGACAAAAAAAAATGTGGGAATCTTCCAAAGAAAGGAAGGAAGTAATCAGGTTGAAAATAAGTAACTCTATACATCGCTCCTAAAAATATAACCCCTCATTCAAATCTTATAAACTTTTTGATTGTTCAACAAACATTTACTAAGGGAGCTTCCTCTAACATATTTCGAATGCTACTTGATAAGTAGTCTTCTCACAAAAGCCTTATACTCATTTAACAAGTTCCATGATCACTTTGCGGCATAAATTTGTTTGTGGTATTCTGAGTTCGACTTTTATCACACTTGTTGTACATGTATATAATAGTACCTTCGTATGTATAATTGATGATTGTAAACACGTTTCATGAATACATAACGTAAATCCGTGAAAAAAATCGCACCACCCATATTCAGGGTGTTTGGTACCTGGGTGCAAACATTCAAGGGGGTGATACACTAGCCCATGTAGAACATATTCATACAAACATTTTTATTTTCTAGCGCGTTTTTGATTTTTAAGGGAACTTTTACAATTTTAAGTACAAAAACCCAAAATTGGTCAATTAAATGCTAATAACTTCGAATCTTAACAGAAATGTCCGGTTTTTTTAATTTATTTCAGTAGTCTTATGTGTCCCGAATCGTACTAAAGTAGTTTGAAGCACCATTGTGTCCAAAAAAGTTATGTACAGAGCATTTAAACTTTACAAAAGAAAAAACAAAATAAAAAATCTGACTTTTGATGCCAATTAAAAAAATTAATAAAATACATACAGGTGTTCAGACACCTTTAAAAACATGCTTAGTTATTGCTCTTTCGTTTGAGGTATCATTTACCTAGCTAAGTCTTAAACTTTTTTAATTAGGGTACCTGAACCAGTTAAAGGTCGTAAATATGGATTTTTGTGGAATTGAAAAAAAAATGTTTTGTACTGTAAAAATTTATTGTTGGTGTTCAAAATGTCCTCCACCATTGCGTATACACTTTCTACAACGATTTCGTGCTTCAGTTCTGGTTACTTTCATTTGCATTTCCTGTTTCATAATTTCAAACGCTGCCTCTATTCGCTGAAGTAATTCTTCTCTCGTGGTGATTTCTGTTGTGTATACGAGTTCTTTCACCCGACCCCACACGAAAAAATCCAACGGAGTCAGGTCAGGCGATCTGGCAGGCCAGGGGATGGGTCCGTCTCTCCCGATCCAGTTGCCAGGAAAACAGCGGTTCAGGTGTTCGCGGACGCTTACAGCCCAATGTGCTGGGCATCCATCTTGCTGAAATGTGATCGGCCTGTCCGTGTACAATATTGGCACTTCGGCATCATAGAGTAACATTGGCAAGTCGTTTATTATGAATTCGAGGTAATTTTGTCCATTCAAATTGTCAGGCAAAATGTGTGAGCCAACCAATGTGCGTCCGATGACCCCAGCCCACACATTTATTGAAAATTGTCTTTGGAAAAAATCTGAAACAAAAATGCAATAAAATTAGTTAATTTAGGTAATTAAACACGTGTTGAACATGGGTAATGAAATAATAATAATAAAAATCATCTATTTACCTGTTTTTTCCAATTTGGATTGCTGTCTTTATCAGCCCATTCATGAGGGTTGTGGAAATTAGTAATTCCTCCCCTGGAGATCTTCGATTCGTCAGTCCAGAGGATGGACTTTAAGAACCACGCGTCGTCAATATCTGCGTTTAGCAAAAAACGGCAGAACCGTATCCGTCTCGCCGGATCCGTTTCCTCCAAGCTTTGCACACCCGTGCCGTGAAACGGATATTTCTTCTCGTTGTGCATCGTACTCCACACTTTCCATATCGAAAGGTTTGAATCTCTCGCTACAACTCTGATGTTGGTGGTAGGATCCGCTTCGAAGGTTGCGAGAATTTGCTCCTCAACATTGACATTATGTCTTCCTGGATGTACTGCAGGTTCAGCATGATGAATTCCAGATTCAGACAGCCTACGATATGTGTTGGAAAAAACACGAACGGTAGGCACCCTGCAATAAAATAACTCATTTTTAACGTCTTTCGAAGGTGAAAATGGCAAAATTTAACTACCGCTACAATTAGAATTTAATTTACCTGCGGTTCGGGTAACGTTCTTGGTACAAACGTCGTACCAGAGGTGCGTTACCATCAGCTCTGCTATACTCAAGAATGATATCGGCTTGTTCATGACTCGTAAACTCAGCCATGGCAGCACACACAACAAAAAGATATATAGTCCAAAATAAACAACACCTGCAGGAGCGAAAGGCTACAACTGAACACGGTGAATTACAAAAATGGGGAACACAAAACCAACGTCTACTCGCAACTCGAAAGGGCAAAGCAGTGACTAGAGAACTTGTTTGGCCAACCAAACCGACCCGGCGAGGGGTCCAAGATGATTACTCAACTCAGGTACCTGAAAATTAATAAACTCAAAAGCAAGTTTATAGCCCTAGCATAAGGTCTGAATCATAACAACAGACTGCATTCCAATTAATGACTAGCTTCAGGTAAAATTCTTTGTTGTAAAATGCCACCGGCACCGGCCTTTGTTCAGTTTTCTCTTCTTTCAAGTTGGGCTAAGTTTCTTATTATTCCATGTAAGTCTAAAAATAATATCGTATATTGCTTTAGGATTTTCGTTTGAAGGTTTTTGAGCTGAATTTCATTTAAATTACTTATTTTTAATTTTTCAAATATCCATATTTACGACCTTTAACTGGTTCAGGTACCCTAATTAAAAAAGTTTCAGACTTAGCTAGGTAAAAGATACCTCAAACCAAAGAGCCATAACTAAGCATGTTTTTAAAGGTGTCTGAACACCTGTATGTATTTCATTTATTTTTTTATTTGGCATCAAAAGTCAGATTTTTTATTTTCTTTCTTTTTTTGTAAAGTTTAAATGCTCTGTACATAACTTTTTTGGACACAATGGTGCTTCAAACTACCTGAGTACGATTGGGGAAATATAAGACTACTAAAATAAATTTAAAAAACCGGACATTTCTGTTAAGATTCGAAGTTATTAGCATTTAATTGACCAATTTTGGGTTTTTGTACTAAACATTGTAAAAGTTCCCTTAAAAATCAAAAACGCGCTAGGAAATAAAAATGTTTGTATGAATATGTTCTACATGGGCTAGAGTATCACCCCCTCAAAGGTTTGCACCCAGCTACCAAACACCCTGTATATTACCCTGGGAACAGACCTTGCCAAAACATCGTCATTATATTAAAGACTTGAAAAAATATACACCCAGAATAGCATAGCTGCTTCTGCCATTATTCAAACGTGTTATGGTTGAAAAGTTCAGCATCGCCTCTGAAGAAGCTGTGAGATTCACGGATATAACTCATATGATTCCTAAACAGACCAGTCGTTGCAATTTTGCAATTTTTGATTCACAGCCATGGTTATGACATACCTTATGACTCACCTTACTATATTATATTTATGTGACTGATTTAATTTTTGAAAAAGTGGGGGTTCTAAGTCGATATTTTCAACTTTCGAGAGTTGGAATTAGCATTGTTTTACTATGATTGAGAGTGAGGGCTCCACTACAACTATGTTTTGAATCTATTCCGTGAGAAACCACATTATCCTCCTCATGATGTTGATTAAGTTATCAGTATGTCAGCTCTGATCGTGAATGTTTGTCATCAGATTTTCGACAATGAAAAAGGCGATAATACTACTCACATAATTTCTCCATAGTCACATAAATGATTTTTTCCATCTTATCACTGAAGAATATATCAATCAATCAAACTGTACTTCATTGTCCAAGAATAATTATTCTTATTGACAAAGTGAGTAGATAACAATGAAGTGGATATCCACTGTGTCCAATACATATGAGAGACAAAAAATATGAAAATATGAAGCTGAATGATTATATATATATATATATATATATATATATATATATATATATATATATGATATATATATATATATATATCATATATATATTATATATATATATATATATATATATATATATATATATATATATATATATGATATATATATATATATATCATATATATATATATATATATATATATATATATATATATATATATATATATATTATATATATATATATATATATATATATATATATATATATATATATATATATATATATATATATATATATATATATGAATACGTATTCATATGTATTGGACACAGTGGATATCCACTTCATTGTTATCTACTCACTTTGTCAATAAGAATAATTATTCTTGGACAATGAAGTACAGTTTCATTGATTGATATATTCTTCAGTGATAAGATGGAAAAAATCATTTATGTGACTATGGAGAAATTATGTGAGTAGTATTATCGCCTTTTTCATTGTCGAAAATCTGATGACAAACATTCACGATCAGAGCTGACATACTGATAACTTAATCAACATCATGAGGAGGATAATGTGGTTTCTCACGGAATAGATTCAAAACATAATTGTAATGGAGCCCTCACTCTCAATCATAGTAAAACAATGCTAATTCCAACTCTCGAAAGTTGAAAATATCGACTTAGAACCCCCACTTTTTCAAAAATTAAATCAGTCACATAAATATAATATAGTAAGGTGAGTCATAAGGTAAGTCATAACCATGGCTGTGAATCAAAAATTGCAAAATTGCAACGACTGGTCTGTTTAGGAATCATATGAGTTATATCCGTGAATCTCACAGCTTCTTCAGAGGCGATGCTGAACTTTTTAACCATAACACGTTTAAATAATGGAAGAAGCAGCTATGCTATTCTGGATGTATATTTTTTCAAGTCTTTAATATAATGACGATGTTTTGGCAAGGTCTGTTCCCAGGGTAATACACAGGGTGTTTGGTAGCTTGGTGCAAACCTTTGAGGGGGTGATACACTAGCCCATGTAGAACATATTCATACAAACATTTTTATTTCCTAGCGCGTTTTTGATTTTTAAGGGAACTTTTACGATGTTTAGTACAAAAACCCAAAATTGGTCAATTAAATGCTAATAACTTCGAATCTTAACAGAAATGTCCGGTTTTTTAAATTTATTTTAGAAGTCTTATATTTCTCCAATCGTACTCAGGTAGTTTGAAGCACCATTGTGTCCAAAAAAGTTATGTACAGAGCATTTAAACTTTACAAAAAAAGAAAGAAAATAAAAAATCTGACCTTTGATGCCTAATAAAAAAATAAATGAAATACATACAGGTGTTCAGACACCTTTGAAAACATGCTTAGTTATGGCTCTTTGGTTTGAGGTATCTTTTACCTAGCTAAGTCCGAAACTTTTTTAATTAGGGTACCTGAACCAGTTAAAGGTCGTAAATATGGATATTTGAAAAATTAAAAATAAGTAATTTAAATGAAATTCAGCTCAAAAACCTTTGAACGAAAATCCTAAAGCAATATACGATATTATTTTTAGACTTACATGGAATAATAAGAAACTTAGCCCAACTTGAAAGAAGAGAAAACTGAACAAAGGCCGGTGCCGGTGGCATTTTACAACAAAGAATTTTACCTGAAGCTAGTCATTAATTGGAATGCATTCTGTTGTTATGATTCAGACCTTATGCTAGGGCTATAAACTTGCTTTTGAGTTTATCAATTTTCAGGTACCTGAGTTGAGTAATCATCTTGAACCCCTCGCCGGGTCGGTTTGGTTGGCCAAACAAGTTCTCTAGTCACTGCTTTGCCCTTTCGAGTTGCGAGTAGACGTTGGTTTTTTGTTCCCCATTTTTGTAATTCACCGTGTTCAGTTGTAGCCTTTCGCTCCTGCAGGTGTTGTTTATTTTGGACTATCGATCTTTTTGTTGTGTGTGCTGCCATGGCTGAGTTTACGAGTCATGAACAAGCCGATATCATTCTTGTGTATGGCAGAGCTGATGGTAACGCACCTCTGGTACGACGTTTGTACCAAGAACGTTACCCGAACCGCAGGTAAATTAATTTCTAATTGTAGCGGTAGTTAAATTTTGCCATTTTCACCTTCGAAAGACGTTAAAAATGAGTTATTTTATTGCAGGGTGCCTAACGTTCGTGTTTTTTCCAACACATATCGTAGGCTGTCTGAATCTGGTATTCATCATGCTGAACCTGCAGTAAATCCAGGAAGACATAATGTCAATGTTGAGGAGCAAATTCTCGCAGCCTTCGAAGCGGATCCTACCACCAGCATCAGAGTTGTAGCGAGAGATTTAAACCTTTCGATATGGAAAGTGTGGAGTACGATGCACAACGAGAAGAAATATCCGTTTCACGGCACGGGTGTGCAAGGCTTGGAGGAAACGGATCCGGCGAGACGGATACGGTTCTGCCGTTTTTTGCTAAACGCAGATATTGACGACGCGTGGTTCTTAAAGTCCATCCTCTGGACTGACGAATCGAAGATCTCCAGGGGAGGAATTACTAATTTCCACAACCTTCATGAATGGGCTGATAAAGACAGCAATCCAAATTGGAAAAAACAGGTAAATAGATGATTTTTGTTATTATTATTTCATTACCCATGTTCAACACGTGTTTAATTACCTAAATTAACTAATTTTATTGCATTTTTGTTTCAGATTTTTTCCAAAGACAATTTTCAATAAATGTGTGGGCTGGGGTCATCGGACGCACATTGGTTGGCCCACACATTTTGCCTGACAATTTGAATGGACAGAATTACCTCGAATTCATAATAAACGACTTGCCAATGTTACTCTATGATGCCGAAGTGCCAATATTGTACACGGACAGGCCGATCACATTTCAGCAAGATGGATGCCCAGCACATTGGGCTGTAAGCGTCCGCGAACACCTGAACCGCTGTTTTCCTGGCAACTGGATCGGGAGAGACGGACCCATCCCCTGGCCTGCCAGATCGCCTGACCTGACTCCGTTGGATTTTTTCGTGTGGGGTCGGGTGAAAGAACTCGTATACACAACAGAAATCACCACGAGAGAAGAATTACTTCAGAGAATAGAGGCAGCGTTTGAAATTATGAAACAGGAAATGCAAATGAAAGTAACCAGAACTGAAGTACGAAATCGTTGTAGAAAGTGTATACGCAATGGTGGAGGACATTTTGAACACCAACAATAAATTTTTACAGTACAAAATATTTTTTTTTCAATTCCACAAAAATCCATATTTACGACCTTTAACTGTTTCAGGTACCCTAATTAAAAAAGTTTAAGACTTAGCTAGGTAAATGATACCTCAAACGAAAGAGCAATAACTAAGCATGTTTTTAAAGGTGTCTGAACACCTGTATGTATTTTATTAATTTTTTTAATTGGCATCAAAAGTCAGATTTTTTATTTTGTTTTTTCTTTTGTAAAGTTTAAATGCTCTGTACAAAACTTTTTTTGACACAATGGTGCTTCAAACTACTTTAGTACGATTGGGGACACATAAGACTACTGAAATAAATTTAAAAAACCGGACATTTCTGTTAAGATTCGAAGTTATTAGCATTTAATTGACCAATTTTGGGTTTTTGTACTTAAAATTGTAAAAGTTCCCTCAAAAATCAAAAACGCGCTAGAAAATAAAAATGTTTGTATGAATATGTTCTATATGGGCTAGTGTATCACCCCCTTAAATGTTTGCACCCAGCTACCAAACACCCTGAATATGGGTGGTGCGATTTTTTTCACGGATTTACGTTATGTATTCATGAAACGTGTTTACAATCATCAATTATACATACAAACATACTATTATATACATGTACAACAAGTGTGATAAAAGTCGAACTCAGAATACCACAAACAAATTTATGCCGCAAAGTGATCATGGAACTTGTTAAATGAGTATAAGGCTTTTGTGAGAAGACTACTTATCAAGTAGCATTCGAAATATGTTAGAGGAAGCTCCCTTAGTAAATGTTTGTTGAACAATCAAAAAGTTTATAAGATTTGAATGAGGGGTTATATTTTTAGGAGCGATGTATAGAGTTACTTATTTTCAACCTGATTACTTCCTTCCTTTCTTTGGAAGATTCCCACATTTTTTTTATCAAGATGGAGTAGTAGAAAGCCAAACATTTTCTTTTATAAGATATGTTTTTGAAACTTAATTGCGTGAGCTGCAAACGCCATCTGGGCGTCCTGATAGGAGCATTCTGTGCACGGTTGTCAGGTACTTGTTAGCTATATTCGTCATGTAGCATTAACATTTCAATATGTAGGTACAAAAAATAAAAATACAAATTCCTATATGTTTTGCAGTGATATTGTTTTTAGAACATTCACATTTTTTCCATGCCATAGGATAGTGGTATCGTCCGCAAATAATGTGAATCTTCCTGTGATTGGTAAATATGTTAGATCATTAAGGTATAATAGAAACAATTTCAGTCCGAGTACCGATCCCTGAGGAACTCCTGATTTGACAGGAGAATAATCCGAGCACTTTCCGGAAATTTTCACAATTTGTTTCCTGTCACTAAGATATGATTCAAACCATTTGTAGACAATTCCCCTGAATCCATAATGATGCAGTTCACTCAGCAGTACTCTGTGATTCACTAGGTTCCTTTATCGATTTATCAATAAATTAGCTTGGGATTAGACATTTTGCAAAAATCCTTATTTACTAGAAAAGAAGTCATAGTTCTCGATTATCCACAAACCTATGAAAGAACTTATTGAAAAAACTTAATTTGTGTAGACAGATAGGCATAGAGAACTTGTTTTATAGTGAACACGTTTTTGAGGGAAAGCAGTATCTACGGGCACTTTATGGTGAACTTTCTTTATAAACCGTTCATGGAATTGAAAAACGTGTTTCAATTTTCAATACCTTCAGGTTACTGAATCAAAATAAGGTTACTGTATTGTGAAAAATGTTTTGCAGTTTCGTGACGATTTTCAGTACGAATATCCGTAGCTGATCAAAACAAACATAGATATAATATAAAGAAAGACACACGCTATGCGTTTGTACATCGTACGAATACATCGTTGGTTCATCTTGTCGTTAACAGAATTCAACTATCCACCAAGTAGTAGTTGAAGAAACTGCATGGATATGGATAGGCCTCATACTTTGACTTTCGAAGTTGCATCTTTTCTACAACTCTTCCGATACGATTCAAATAACGAACTTCTCTTTAAATGAAAATCATCAGGAATCTCACTTCTTGTGAAAATGTTATCAATATAGATTCCTAAATTTACAGATGTGGCAAAACTGTTTTTTATAAGAAAATATTAATTTAACGGCCGTGTTTGAATATCATATCATAGTACGTAGTGATTGTCGCCCAATAACTCAAGAATTATTATCCGAGTTTGAAGTTCCAAAACTTGATTCTTTATGAATAATTTCACGTTGTAGAAAGTGATTTATGAAAGAGTTCATCTTTGTCGTTGTTCATAGTTCTCATGCCACACCTGGCTGTTTAAAAACTTTGGAAAGTTTTAAAAACTTCTTATATGTTACAGTAACGTAAATGCGGAAATGAACTGACACTAGTCTTCGACTAATCGTATAATCAAAAGAATGGGGATTCATAGAAGCGCTATGAATTTTCAATTTATAATCTAATGATTATAAGAAAGTCTCATCTTGTTATTGTTCATCGTGAACAATAATATGAGCGATAGAAATATTTCTTAAAGTACTTGGAATTATGAACTCTCCTTTTTATGACTGACATTTCGGAAAAGTTACTCATATTTTATATCAATTTATAATGGATAATCACTGTTCAAGTTTCTCTTCATAGATGCGGAATCGCCATAGAACACAAAAAAAGAAAAAAAAAACTTCCGTCTTTGCCCTCGGAAAATGAAAATGACGACGTAAAATTAATTAAAAACAACAAATTCTGAGATTCGGGCAATGAATCTGGTATCCCTGATGTGATATTGTGAATGTTGATTATCTTCGAAAGACGAGAGCGGAGATGAAGTATTTCAAATGTATGAGGTCACCAACCTTGGTTCCTCTCAGGTACGTTTCCAAATTCACACCTCACGGGGTACAGGAGCAAAATTCATTGAGTAGCAAAATTCATTGAGAAATCGTAATTTTTCAGGAACTACTATCAAAGGTCGACGAATGTGAAGTTTTTCACCTTAGGTTCCTTTGTATCAAAAATATTAAATATCTTATCAAAATACAGTGGTCAAATAAAAAGAATCTCACTAATTCAACTAGTTTTTCACTTCAACATGAGAACAATTCTTCAAAGAATGTCTGATCTGAGCTTCAAGAAGCATCAAAAGTTGTTGAGGTGTGTATAGTTTTCTGGTTTGGAACAGTGTCCCAAGCTTTTGAGAAGCAGCCTTCGCAATTCCTGCGACATGATTGTGACAAGATGGCAAAATGGCTTGAATATTAATATTTTTTGAGTTATCAACGAAAAACTAAATACCATGTTTTTAATCTTATTTTGTTTTGTTACCGATAGTTGTGAATTTGGATACAAGTTCCCTCAAATATTTTCTACAGATAGGACGATTCGGAAAACGTTCATTGAAAATCACTTCGGTCTCATGAACGTTACGCGTCGCACCGTAGATAAAAATTGCTTTAATTTTCTCTTCCAATGAACGAGAATGGACCATTTTAGAGATTGTTGACGTTGTACCTTTCTAATAGTAAAACCGAAAACTGAATGGGGATATTCTAACTGAACACTGATGTTCATTGTCGTACTGACATTTTTTGTCGTTTTTATAAACAAAAAATAGCTTAGCAAACCTTATCTGGTTGTTGGAATTGCCACATGGCAGATCATAAGAAATATTTCTAGAAATATCCATATTATTGTGTTCGTCTTCAAGAAATTATTGAATGTTCGGCCATTTCGTAGTAGGTAGCTTTGATATTGACTTGATATTCTCCCAGAAATAGATATTCCAGAAATATTCCATGAATATGCATTTAAGTTACATGCTATGAATATGCCATGGATATATATCGTCTGGGGAATATTCCCTGGAAGTGCTCCTGGCGAACCTTTGATACATTTTAAGAATATGCCTTAGGAATATTCTATTGACAATATTCCAGGAATAGAACCCAAGGAATATTCATGAAATATTCAGGATATTCATACTCTATTGGAGGAATAGAAAATAGGGAATCACCATAGAATATTCTTCAAATATGTTATATGTTATATATATATATATATATATATATATATATATATATATATATATATATATATATATATATATATATATATATATATATATATATATATATATATATATATATGAAATCTAGAAAGGTTAATGCAGTCAAGCTGCAGGAAAATAATTCCATGAAAATCAAAAAATAAATAGATAAGTACTTATCTGTATATATATATATATATATATATATATATATATATATATATATATATATGCACTGAAATATTTGACGTTTCTACCAATATGAAAAATCAAAAATCGAATTCGAGATTTTATTCAAAATATTCCTGAGTATTGTCATGTTACAAATATCAGAAATGTATTCAAATTAGGATGTTCCTACTCTCAAAAAAATGTATACTGAAAAATATACTAAAATAACAACTCTGTGAAATCATCAGCACTAATTAAAAAATAATAGATATATCATTTCATTGAACAAGAATTAATGTATTACATCAAGAAATGAGCGAGATATAGGTTTCCCACTTCAACAAATGGGTTCTCCAATGAATTTCACTTACTTGAAGTTATCCATACTTTGCTCACCAGAAAAGTTTTTCTGATACTTGTCCAACATCAACGTTATTATCACTATTTGAAAGTGGCACAATAATATCACTATTTGAAAGTGGCACAATAAAATTGGAATGAAAATCAAATAGATATTTTTCTCATAGTTTCCTCATGAACATTTACAACTTTTTATGACTTGCAAAGCAACTTGCATTCTCTTGTTGAAAAGTACTCTTTACGTTTTCTGTTTCTTGCCGCACCTTCTTGTGTCAGGTACCACTTCGTTTCCTTTTGGGCATATTGATACTTTCTTGAAAAAGAGTGATAAAAATTATGAAAACAAATGATATGAAAGAATGTGTCTTAGTAAGTACTTTTCTCTAATGAAGATACACAACTGTGATCGCTCTAGTTCAAACATGTACTTAGTCTGAAATGAGGTATTGTAGGTTAAGCACCATGACTTTATTATGGATACTATTTCATTTCTTACTTTTCTTGAAGACTGAATATGTAACTCTACTGTTTGAACATGCAAAAGCAAACTATTCGCTGTGCTCCAAATTGGACAGCCTGTAACTATAAATGGTACACTAACATGAGAGAATTATACTTTGACAATAACACCATGTAGATTTCAACGAAAAGCTGCCCAACGTTGTCTGTCGCGCGCTACACTTCAATTGACCAATGAGAAACGTTTAGTCCAATACTTCACTTTCCCATTTCTCTGTTGTCCGGATTTGTCGCTTTGTAATTGAATAGTTCTAGGTAAAAAAAGACAAATAGTATGAGAATAAACTGATTCATTGATGCAATTGGTTCATTTATTGGCCCATTCGAATTTTTTTGTCGTTTCCAAGAGTTGCAGTTGGAGCAATTCGTCAGAATCATCGCGTTGAGTTCGAAAAGTTAGGTTATGCATTCGATTAAAATCTTCAAATATTTTTGTTCTTAATAATATTGAATTATTTGAATACGCTATCATAAGATAATTGAAAATTTCAGTAATACATCGTATAGAATATTCCAAAATAGAGCGTGGAGATATATTCTTAGAATGAATCATATGGTATACTCGATCGACAATATTCTTAGAATATTCACGGGAGAATAATCCATTTATAGACATTCTATGAACATTCTTTCGGGAATGATCTTGCCATATTCATTCAAGCATATTTCTATCATTATTCTTAAGGCATGTATATATCCCAAGAATATTCTATGAATATTTGGAATATATATGTTCGTTCTATGACATAAAGGAAATATTTTATGAACATCTGGTGCTGTGTGAGCTGGTGTTGTGAAGTATTCGTCAGGAGCTCCAAAATGATGTGTCACAAGATCCCCCTTTCCATTTAATTTTTTTTCAAATGCGGCCAGTCGCCATCTTGAAAGTTTCATCTGTCAATTTTACTTCAAAATAAAGTACTCATGCATTAATTTCATTATCCCAGATTTAAATTTTTTGAGTTGACACGTTCAAAAAATAAAACGGGGGGAACATTGAAGAAATGTACTGTAGATCTCATCAGTGGTGTTAAGTTGAACTGCAAATGCATTGCTCGACTCGATTGTCTTTGTGCGTGCTGAAAATAACGAGGTCCTACTTTTTACGGTGCGATTATTAGCACGGGTTGAACGATGGGAAGTGAAAATCCATCGTCCGTTCTCCATCTGTATGTCCTTGTAGCTTTCACTGAAAGTCAACTAGTTGGGAACTAGAGTCTACATATAACGTATTTATGATTCAACACCAGACATTTTTGTTTCGACCCGTTTGTGCTAGACACAGGACGAATCCCGTCGATGGTCGATGTTGAAGCTTATCTTTGCATCCGACTCCCTAAGGCGGTCAGTTGCAAAGACAACCCTGGTTTATCTTTGATTGATTTGATATTTCTATCGAATCCATAGATGGCGTTTTTTTAAAAGGGGAATTTCCTTCCATCTATTGAAACAATTGTCAGAACTGAAATAGATGAAAGAGTTATTCAAAATAAAAATTTGTTAACATTTCGAAGTGATCGTTTTTCATGCAATTGAGTGTATGATTATATTCAGATTTAGTAACATGATAATTATATATCGGAAGCGAAACAAATTAGAAATATTCACAAATTTAGATTTAATATAGATTACTTCTGAGAATTCATGCTACTGGTAGCTGGGTTTTCCAGAGGTAGGAAAGAATGTGAGGTGATTGGCTGATTGTCTGAAGCATGATATATGGTGTGTTGACATGAGATGATAATATACCAAAAAATGTGGTAACGTAATGGTTTTCCAATTTTCATATCTTCATTCCTCAATATTAAAAAAGAGATGTATTCATCTATCAGAAAGTTCGAAAACGTGAGCATTGATTTCTTCATCATACTCTTTCTGTGGAATATGAGTTATGAAAATTTGAAAAAATTACAACTTGATGGTACCAATAAATGATTCATTTCAATAGTTCGGACTCCCATTGTCTAATATAATATAAATTGATTTGAACTACCGAAAAGAATATGTAAAAATTGAAAAAAAGATTAGCTGAAAAATTAACAATTATATTAAGCAAAAAAAACCGAAATTACAATGCATATAAATTACAATGAAATAAAATACAACAGCCAAAAAAATTCAAAAATGAAACTTTCAACGCTAGATAAAAATTGAAAAAAAATTATTAACAAGAAATGAAAATTAAAAATCAAAAGAGTCCAAACCAAGTTACTTCACGACGTTTCGATTGTTAGAATCCACAATCGTCTTCGGGTGATAACTATACTTATTCCTCCGTGACCTGACTATTTATGGGTCATTCGAGTGCTTTCACCTATCACCTCCTCCTTCTCACCGCTTCATCGGTTTTAGCAAAACCTGACCGTTTGGCGGGAGTTGGCCGTGTTCCGCTTGATGAGAAGTTTCCATATATCACGTATCTCTACGCTAGCTTGGCTAAACGCGTTGTTGAACGACATATATGCGGCTTCTTTGAACATTCTCCTTAACCAGTGTTCTTCCTTATAGATGATTTCAGCTTGAGCCCACTTGATGTTATGTTGATGAGTCCAAACGTGCTATTCCTGATTTGCTGGTTTCTCTTGCTGTATGTGTTCCTTATGCTCGGCAATGCTAACTTTCAATGGCCTCTTAGTATGATTCTCCGCTCTCGCAAGGTATCTAGTAGATGCAATTCTTGGAATCGCAGTCCCCGTTTGGTAGCCTAGTTTTTGTGAGGCTACTATGGATAATGTCCCCATATCTGAAGCAGTTTCTGATGTTATACTTGGACCCAATCCTTCTTATCCTTTCCGAAAATCCTCTGATGTAGGGAAGTACAAGTACTGGTTGTGGCGGCTTCTCTTCCTTATGGAGATCTTGCTGTCGTCTAACTGAAGCTTGTTTCACCATCACTTTGGACTAACCATTTCGTTGAAGGATCATTTTTGATGATGCCTAGTTCCTTTTTGAGACCGTCTTTTGTATTACAGAGCCCGAAAGCACGGTCTAGTGAGGTCTTGATGATTCCTCTTTTAGTCGATTGATGATGATTAGGCTCCTGGTTCAGATACTGTCATGTGTAAATGTGTTTTCGATACTCAGATATTTCCCATTTCGTGTCGGTCCTCTTCACCAATACGTCTAAGAATGGCAATTCGTGGTGGACTTCCTTCTCCATTGTGGAAGTGATGGAAGGACTGACGTTGTTGATGTGCTTCAGGAAGGTGTCTAGTTCTACATTCTCATGGTTCTATACTATGAAGGTGTCGTCCAAGTATCTCAACCAGACTCGAGGCTTCTTGTGAGCTTCTTCAATGGCCAGAGTTTCAAACCACTCTATATATATATATATATATATATATATATATATATATATATATATATATATATATATATATATATATATATATATATATCCTCTCCGGAATGTATAGATGGGGTCAAAATATCACCAGTACTTCATATAACTTTTTTTCCTAAAATCCTTCGTTACCAAGTAACGGGCTCTCGAAGTTACAAAATGAAAAATGTTTTTCTTTAATAACTTTTCAAGTGAATATTCAAAATCATCCAAATTTTGGTAATTGACTGAACAAATGAATTCCTTCGATGAGCTTTCATGCAGGAGTCAGTTGTTTTGCTACAAAGTCAGGAACGGACTACCCCCGATGGTCCACACCCCAAAACTTTGAAATGACAGATATTTTTCAACAAATTAAGGTTACTTGGACAATTTTATGAATAAAAGTACTCGTGTGGAAAGTCGATCGGAGCAACGAGTCTAGATAAAAATGTAGTTTCACTCGACGACATCAAACCCGCTCGTCCACCATTATTTGAAATGAATAATTATCAAAGCAGAAATAATAATGATAACGTTAATTCAACAACATTTATCCTGAGATGTCTACCATTATTCGAAAATATTAGTTTTTAAGGAAAATGGAAATGATAGGTAAAATGTTCATAACGAATTTTTATAATGCAAACACGTTTAACTAACGAATCTCAAGAGCCTCAAGAGCAAACAGAAATGAAAAATCCGCTACAGAAACTGCTCGATTTGACCACCTTCTCTCTCTATACATTTTCTTAGTCTGCGAAGACACCCTCTCTGTACTTGAAATAGCATTCCAGGGTCGTTTCGTATGGCTTCACAATGTAATGTTATTCTATTCAACAATGCATCTCTTGTGTGAATAGGTGTAGCGTAAACAAGGCTTTTTAGATGCCCCCACAGAAAGAAATCCAATGGATTTAAATCCGGAGACCGCGATGGCCATGAATATGGCCCACCTCTACCAATCCATCTATTGTGGAAAATATGGTTCAGATGGTCACGCACAATCAAACTAAAATGAGGAGGAGCGCCATCATGCATAAACCACATATCTCTTCGGGTTTGCAATGGAACATGTTCCAAAAGTCCATTCAAATCGTTCTGAATGAACTCCAAATAACGTTTTCCATTCAATCGGTCCTGTAGAACGAATGGTCCTATAAGATGGTTTCCTATGATACCAGCCCAAACATTCACGTTGAATTTCCGTTGGTGTTTGGTTTGCAATATCCCATGGGGATTTTCTTCGGCCCATATATGGAGATTATGAGAGTTGATAACTCCATCTCTACTGAAACCTGCTTCATCAGTGAATAAAACTCGATTAATAGAAGTCATATCCTCTCTTTGCCTATCCATGAACCAATTGGCATATTTCAGTCGTGCTGGAAAATCTTGAGGTGTCATGGCATGTACCTTCTGGATGTGAAATGGGTGGAGCAGTTGTTCCCTAATTATTCTATGAATAGTGGACTTGGATGTATGGAACTGTTCTGATAGATTTCTGATGCTCATTGAAGGATCATCAGCGACGGCTTCCAAAATATTTTCCTCCAATACAACGGTACGTACAGTCCTAGGAGCGCCCTCACCACCTCGTTTTGGCAAAACTGTACCTACAATAATATCGAAATAAAACAACGTGCTCAAATTAGTTATCAATTATTACATACCTGTCTCCCTCAAGCTGCGATCGACACGCTCGAATGTTTCTCTTGACGGTACCGTTCGATTGGGAAAATGCTCGGAATTCAGACGACGAGCTTCTGCAGCATTACAAAATGCTCGTCCATAAAATACATGCATATCTGCATATTCATTGAATGTAAACTGTTCGGCCATATCAAAAAAAATCAAAATATCCTATAGAATATTGACAATACAATGATAGTCATATGACAACGCACCACTCAACAAAACAAAATCGCATTCCAGTTTCTCATTTTTTGTCAACATCTGTGAAAGAAATGGAACATAATTATTCCCTGGATATTTTTCACCTGATCATGTGCAGCCGTTTTTGTAGTTCATTCGTTTGCTTTTTATTAGTATAGTAAATATTTTTTCCAATGTGCGTTTTTTTAGCTAAATTTAGATTCGTGTTAAAGAATTTCTCCCATAAAATTATAATTATAAGTGAAACTCCTCAACAGTTTAGCTGTGAAGAAGAATTTGAAACATTCGAATGTTGAGTTTCATGAGATTCAGATAACTGATCAACACGAAACGTGATTATTCCACACGTATTATGTACATACAAAATATGGAATGAATTCGATATTTCATAGTAGAGTAGCTTGTTAGTTTAAAAACACCACGAATCTACAGAACTTGATATTTCTTTTGAAAAAATATCTGCTATCACAATTGTGACTTAAACTTCCATATAGGTACTGTACTTTTTGTTTACGACTTCATTCTAGCATACTTTGTATTATTCCTGTTATAAATGTTGTTGAATTAACGTTATCATTATTATTTCTGCTTTGATAATTATTCATTTCAAATAATGGTGGACGAGCGGGTTTGATGTCGTCGAGTGAAACTACATTTTTATCAAGACTCGTTGCTCCGATCGACTTTCCACACGAGTACTTTTATTCATAAAATTGTTCAAGTAACCTTATTTTGTTGAAAAACATTGAAAAATATCTGTCATTTCAAAGTTTTGGGGTGTGGACCATCGGGGGTAGTCCGTTCCTGACTTTGTAGCAAAACAACTGACTCCTGCATGAAAGCTCATCGACGGAATTCATTTGTTTAGTCAATTACCAAAATTTGGATGATTTTGAATATTCACTTGAAAAGTTATCAAAGAAAAACATTTTTCATTTTGTAACTTCGAGGGCCCGTAACTTGGTTACGAAGACTTTTAGGAAAAAAAGTTATATGAAGTACTGGTGATATTTTGACCCCATCTATACATTCCCGAGAGGAAAAGAGGAAGTCCAGGGACACCCTGTATATATATATATATATATATATATATATATATATATATATATATATATATATATATATATATATATATATATATATATATATATATATATATATATCTATAGTGTAGTGATGCTTCATCATCAAGCAACATTACATGTTTATGATAGAGAATTCAGCATGTTAACTTCAACTGGAATTTCAGGAGCTATTGGGATTATAATGCTGCCGCTTCTTCCAAGATATTTGTTGCAGCTACCTCTTACAACCATTGGATATCTCGAAGTATCCATTCAGTGAATATACATGGGTTCTACTTCAAAATTCGATACATTTTTTGCACTGACATTTCAGACGGCAAACTGACATTTTCAAAATGCAGTTATAAAAATCCCACTATGGAATGTATTTTTCATCCATTGTTTGCTCCTGTCACAGAAAAAATAAGACCCAAAAAATCCAGCAAACAATTGATAAACATTCAATTTTGAGGTAAACTTGTTTATAAACATGAGAAACCTATTGAAACTATATATACCTTTCTCTTGGTAAGAAACAACATGAAAATAGTTTTTACCGAGAGTGTTTGTCGTTTGGAAATGTTATGTTTACAAATCGCGGCAAGTGAAAGGGATTACTAACCTCACTTTTGTAAGTGTCACACATTTCACAATTTGTTGAATAAATATTAAAATCAATCAATTGATTGTAGAGTTCCTGATGGAGAGCCAATACAGACTCGAAAGTTAGAACAGAAAAAAGGGTTCACTTATTTTACCATCCCCTTATTGACAGTATACCCGAAAATTTCAAATGATTCTTCTTTAACTGGACAGTCGTCGAACCTTCACACACCTCTAATATATATATATATATATATATATATATAAATATATATATATACAGTGTATATATACGTATACAGTGTCACACATAAAGTCCGCATCAAATGGGATTTTTTTTTGTTCATCTCGTCAAGCAACTTTTGACATCTCCATTAGGTTGTGCTTTAAAAATGATGCTTAATGACATGCATATGACCGATCAAGTGATTTTTCTTTCCTGTCAAAGTTGACATTTTTTCCAAAAAATGTTCAGAAAAGCAGTTATTGCTCGAAATTTCGAAAATCGGTAGGGAGAAAGATCATTGTTTTTTCATTTTTCACCCATATACCAATTTTTAGCTAGTACAAATTTAGTTTTTTTACAGTTATTCGAAAATTTGACATTTGCCGATTTCTCAAATTTAGCCAAAACTCAACAAAGTCAGTGCTTTATGCCTAACTCATCTTTCCAACGCATTTTTATTACCAATTGCAATTCTAAATAATAATAATAATAATAATAATAATAATACGGCACTCTTACGGCACTCTTACGGTATTGACGAGACACCGGTGTTGCCCTACGCTCCGGGGGATATTGAATCCGTTGTGGGGAACGAGAAGTGCCGAATTTATTGGAACTATTCGTTCCCCACCCTCAGGCTCATACAAGCTAATAAGCCTGATGTAGTCCTTCTCGACCACCAGACCAAAACGATATTTGTCGTGGAGTTTTCAGCTCCTGGCGAGACGAATATCGTCAGAAAAGAGGAGGAAAAACGGATAAAATATCGAGATTTTCTCTTCGAACTCCGCAGACTCTATCCAGATCACTCTGTCAAGATGGTCGTTCTGATTATTGGAGTCCTTGGT